>NW_006434829.1:1295072-1320060 GCF_000325575.1 Pteropus alecto
ACCCAACGAAAAAAGATAGGAGCCTGGTAAAACTGGCAGCGTGGCTCCCCACGTGACGGGGTTAAGAACCGCACGCCCGCAGCGAAGGCGCCACTGTCCCCACCGTTCGCTGGTGGCCGCGGCGCGAGGACCGCGCCTTGCACGGTCGAGTGCTGGGCGAGTTCCCTGACACCAGCAGGTGCCAGCGGACGGCCTGGGGTGGCTTGTGGTCCCGGGTGGCCGGCCGGTGCCTGAGGCGTGTGGCGTGTGCGCTGCGGGCCTTTCCTCCCGCTCGGTTCAGCCGCATGAGCAACTGCGACGTTTGCGTCGCGTTCACGTCGCCCCCGCCACGTCGATCGCGCTGGATCCGTATGTTTGAGCCGCGCACTAGAGCAGAACCGCGTGACATCCCGCCCTGGGAGAGAAGGTGGCAGAAGGATAGTATCGGCGCCGGCGTTTGCCCCCGGCTGCCTGTGCGCGGGGCGCGCTGCCGAGGTTTACCTGTCCCTCTTCTCTTTGATCCTGACGACTTCTGTGACGTCGGGGACGCTATTATCACGCCCTCTCACCGACGGCGAGGTCACGGCACAGAGACGCGCACGAGCGGAGCTGGCGGCGTGGGCCAGGATGCGACTTCAGCGTCCACCGCTGGGATCCACGCGCCGCTGCGGTGCGGGGAGCCCGTGTGCGCAGGCTCTGCGGTCGCGCGCCCGGCGGGGTCCACCGCGTCAGCCCCGGAGTGAGGGAGACAGCGGCGCTAAGCCGACCCCGCCTTGTGCAGGTTCTCAACACCCTGTCCCGGAGTGCATAGCCCGGGTCCGAGGGGCTGTACGTAAACCCACGGCCGTCGAAGGAGAGTCAGCAGGCGGAGCTGGAACGCGGGGCAGGAACGCGGAGCTGGAACGCGGGGCCATGTCGCACGGGAAGCGGCGAGGAAACCGGGGCTTGGAGCGGAAACAGGCCGGGTGGACGCCAGCATTCCCGGCAGGTAGGACTGGCCCGTGGCCTGTGAGGAGCTGGGCCACACGGCAGGAGGCGAGCGAAGCCTTATCTGCATTCACAGCCGCTCCCCAGCGCCCGCAGCGCTGCTTCAGGCCCACCTCGGATCGTCAGGCGTGAGATGTCCCCGGGAGCACGGGTCCCTGGTGCCACGAAGGCCGGGGACCGCTGAGCTGGATCGCGCTGAGCACCGGGTCCGAGACGCGGCCTCTGATCCTCGTCCTCACTACACAGATGAAGAAACGGGGCCGGCTGGGGTCAACGGCTTTGCCCCAGGTCACATGAGGAAGGGTTTGGGCCCAGGAAGTCCGACTTCGAAATTTCTACTAATTTCCAAGCAGAAGAAAGCCATAGGGAGACCACCTTGGACTTTGTACAACGAAGCCCTTCCGGAAGTAAGTGGGAAGTGCTCCAACGCAAAGGGACCATCTACTTACAACTACAAGGCATTTACCCTTCAGTTTTAGAGAAAACACTTACTTTGAAGCTTTAGGTTTTAACCAAAAAAAATATTTTGCGGGTATTAAAAGTCATAACAAATAGGCAACTGACATTCAGACAGGTGGAGTGTTTGGGTAGTTTGGCCATTGGACATTTTTCCTTTTGACAAGGACCGCGTGCATTGCCCGTTCACCTGTGGGGACACTAGTGAGGTGACTTCCTCCGTAGTGAGATAGCTTCCCAGGTGAGCGCCGTGCCAGGTGGGACTGGGCAGCCACCAGCACAGAGCCAGGGCCTGACCGCAGAGCCCGGCCACTCCCACCGATTAGCTGTTTCCAGTATCGGCAGCACGCCCTGGAAGGAACACGCAGATTCCCAAACGCAAACGATTTACCTGTCCCCCCTCCTCCCCAAGCGGGTGAGAGGTGCCAGGCTTTTCACTCTGCCCGAAACGTGGCGGGACTTTCCACTTTCTTCCTTGCAAACTGCGTCTTGACCGAGGCCCCCGGGAGCCCAGATGCCCAGCCGCGGACCAGGCTCGACTCTCCAGAGGCGGAAAGCAGAGACCGCGCGAGGCCAAGGCGGCCGTTCTCTGCGCCCTTCCCGGCTGACTCCGTGCGCACGCGCGCGTGCGCCCGTGACAGTCCGGAAACGGCTCCTGCTGGCAGAGCCAGACTCCGAAGGCCTCTGCACCAAAGCGTCTTTTCCGTGGCGCGTCCCCTCCCGTCAGCGAGGGCCCGGCCCTTGCGCTTTCTTTGTTGAAAAGGAAAAAAAAAAGATCACACTTAAGCAAAAGTAAGCGGCAGCCTCAGACTGCCAGCGCCATTAGCCAGCGCCCGGCAGGGCTTTGATGTCGGCGGGGGGCCGAGCGCGCTGGTGCTGGAGGAGACGGATACTTTAAGCGATTTCTTTTCATCCCTTTAACTTAATGAAAGATTAATGACCTTATTTTTGTTTCTGCTCCCTTTTCTCCCCCTCTACCTCCCCCCACCTTTGTTGAAATTGAAAATCCGGCCCCGCGATGGTTTTCCGGATCGTTGGGTTTTGTGAGCGCAAGTCCCCCTCCTTCGCTGCCACCTGCAGATGGGACGGGACCACCTACACCCCGTCCTTGTCACCCAGGTGTCCCCAGGGGAGGAGCCGCGTGGGGGGCGGGCGGATGGCGGGGCACGGGAGAACCCGGTTTGATTCGAACCTGCCTCCCTTGGCGGACGGTTCTGTCTCACCATGTGTGCCCTGGTGCCGCCTCAGGAGGCCATGGGCTGGTCAGCATGATCATGCGTCGTGGGCCCGGTGGATCGTGCTGCCCAGAGGCAGAAAATTAGAAACGCCAGGCCCTGCCCCCTCGACTCCCTTCCCCGAGCTTGCTCTTCCCCGCCTCATCCAAAAAAACATGTTGTTGCCGACACCGGCCCAAGCCCACCCACTCGCCCTCGTCCGGCCAATCAGCAAAACCTGCCGTTCCAACAAAAACTCCGAAAAACATCCCAAGGACGCCACATCGGTTCATGTCCACTTCCGCCGAAGTTCAAGTCGGCTTGTCTGCTGCCCGGAGGACGAGCAGAGCCTCTGCTGCCCATCCTGCCTCCGCCGGTCTTTCTGAAATTAAGGCCATGCCACGGTCTTGCTCAAAACCCTCAGCGGCTTCTTAGTTTCCTCGGAGGAAAAGTCAAACTCTTTCCTGGGACGCTCGCCGCCAGGCCGCGTGTGACCAGGGTGGCCGGACGCCGAGCACTCGCTCGGGCCCCTGTCCTCCCGCGGCTGCCTCTCCCGCTCGTCCTCGTCCTCACGCGCTGGGCCCTTTGGTCTTTGAGGCCTCGAGACGCCCCAGGCACCCGCGCCAGATGGCATGTCTCCCTCACCAGCCTCCCACATGGACGCGACTCTCTTCCTTCAGCCCCATTTCAAAGCCTTTCTCCTCCTCCGCGTTGACCGACGTACCGTGGATGCCCCGCGCCGTCTGCTGGAGCCTGAGCTGCGGGAAGCGGGCGCCCGTCGGCCTCGTTCACTCCCGCTCACCTGTCGCGTGCCCGCCGGGCGTGTGTGCCAGCCATGCATCAGGGCGGGGAGGGGTCAGCGCTGGGCAAGGACAATCCCTCTGGTCATGGGGGATGAGGGAGGGCCGTCTTCTTGGTGGCCCTCGTGGGAAGGAACACCACATGCGAAGTACATTTCAGCACCTGAGCCGCAGAGAAGATGCCGGAAATGGTGTCCACTGTTTCGCTGACTGAATCCGGGAGAGGAGGAGAGGTGGAGGGCCAAGCCGGACCCCCAAGGGAGACATTTAGGGTGTGGGGGGAAGGCCCGAGCTCATTCAGCTGGATGTAATCGTACAGTTAGCACTTCCTGCAACTTTAGGGGTCGATTACAAAATGAGCCCAGGAGAACAATCTAGACCTCACGCTACTAGAACAGGGTGGCGCCTGCTCACGCCATGGCTCCGCTGGTTCGTCCAGTGAGACGCAGTGACATCTCACCACTAAGGGCAGTGAGCCATCGCGTTTATTCGTCATGCGGTGAGTGTACTATTTTGGGTGGATTCCGTGAAATCTGAGAGGCCCAGCTGCGACACACCTGGTCGGCGAGGTCCCCGACCCCTGCAGGGGAGACGGTCCTGGGCCGGTGCCGGTCCACGCTCTCTGGGGTCGACTCAGGCTTCCCGTGCGTCGTCTGCACCTTCCGGAGCCGTGTGTGCCCCGGAGTCTTTCAAAACCTCCCCAGGGCGGGGTCACCCCAGGGCAGGGTCACCCCGCGGCCAGGGCTCGGTGAGAGCTCGTGTGATCTAAAGTGCGTGGCGGAGGGAGGGGCCTGTACGCCTCTAAGGTCAGCCCATCGGTGACACTGACGTTTGGGTCAATTCTTCGTCATTAAACGATCTGGTTCCGGTGAGAACGAGAATGCAGAGCTGACGTCTCGTTTCCAAAGTGGCCGTTTGATGAAAATGCGTCGGCCTGTCCTTGAAAGAACCGAGCGAAGACACAGCCTGGTGCATGGTGTTAAAATACACCCCCTTCTCTTAATAACTCGATTTCAAATTAGGAATCACGGCCGTCTAATACTATGAAAATTAAACAGAAATTTTCTGCCATTACACCAAGCAGCCTGCTTAATCAACCAGGCATGAAAAGGAATAATTTATTATGGCTCGTGAATCGCGAGAGATCTGAATAGATGTCCTTCCTCCTCCTCCAGAGAAAGAATGGAACTCGCTCTTTACCTTGCAGACACCGGCGTGCGGTGCGATTTCTCTGTCTGTAGAACTTCACCTGGAGGGGGAGAAATTCGATTTTACATCAAAACCTCTTTTATAACGACGACCACCAAGCCATCTGTCTCCTCCGTCCCCCTGGCGGTCAGCCAGTTCACGTGTCCTGGCTCTTGAGAGCTGAACGTTTCTCTTCAGGAATTTTGCAAGTCAGTTGATAAATGTGGCCGTTATTAGAAATTACGTAGTTATAATTATTGTCTAATGTTGATCGATAGCTCCACCCACCAAACGAAACGAGACCCCTGGCACACATCTGCCTGCACGTCACCGCCTCCGCCCCACCGAGGGTCTCTGGGTGGTCGTGTTCCTGCTGCCGACCCCCACAGCGAGGGTCTCCCTCTGGCATGGGGGACACTGACCAAGCATCGGCCGAGTTCACCCCGTCCGCATCCTCATTTTTAGGTATTTCTGGAAATCTCTCTTCTACGAATGGCACCATCCTAGTTTCCACAGATCTCAAGCGTTCAAAAATATTTATACCTTTTCCATAATTTCTGGGAATATGGAGCAAGAAGGGGAGGCAAGCATTAGCATCGATTTCAATCAAACGGCCTTTGCGAATGCATTTTTCTGGCGTTTAAAGATTGAAATAATTACCGCCTTTGCTTATTCCTTATCAAACGCCTTGAGAAATGGGCATCATAATCTCTACCTGGGAGATGAGGCGGGGCCTGATCGCTGTAAGGTCACCTCTCTTGGTGAGGAGGAAGCCAGGACGGGAGCCAGGTCCGTGTGGAGCCGAAGCCCAAGGCCCCGTCTGACACGTGGCGGCAGCAGCTCCTCGTCCCCTGACACGCGGCGGCCTCGGCTCCTCGTCCCCTCCTTCTCTTCTCCCCTCTCCCCTTCGTCGTGATCGCGGTTCGAATCTCCGAGTCCCCGGGGAGCGGTGACAGGTTCCCTCCCACTGGCACTGCGTGGGGCTCGACGTCCTTGCTCAACGTCGTTTCCGCCTCTTGCTTGAAGCGTCCCGCGGGCGGGTCCGTCGCGTTCGCCGGCGTGTCCCACAGTGTCCGCGGCCCGCCGGGGACAGGGCGGCCGTTCAGTGGGTCTTTACTGAACCAACAAACCAGCCGGGGCAGACGAACGCTGCAGAGCGCTATCAAATAAAGACGAGAATGCGACTTAGAGACGTTAAACTGGGCTTTCGCCAGGTGCTTCGAATATGAAAACTGCCCTTTGCTTGAGCAGCAGCCGCCAGGACAACTAAAGCTACCGCCTGAATTCAGTTTTCCTACGTCATCTCCGTATCCTTAATCACGTCCGATAGCTGCTTAGATCCAAATTCAGGAAGCTCCACGGCTCCTAATTAGCTCGTTCGGAAACAGTCGTCGAGTCTGTAGTAAGAGAGAGTCCTCGTCTTTCGTCTTTACGCTTTATGAGTGGGTGAATCCCGCGCAGGGACGGTGCCTGGCTCGATGGAGAAGCTTTGTTTGTTCAGCTCTCGTGGGAAAGGGCTTGGCACAGCCTGGCTCCGCTGGCCTCTCCAGGGACACTCCGCGGGGTCCCTATGCGACTTCATCCTGCCCGTGTCCGCCCCCCCCCCCACCTACCCTTTTAATCTTTCAACTTTAATCTTAAAGTTGGCTCGGCCCGACCAACCGTCCGGTACAGCAGAAGGAAGGCAGAGACCACCGATCGTCACCCGCACTTATTCCGAGTCAAGGGTCGTGCTTTGTGCGGCTTCGTGCCCTCGGAGGCAGGCGGTGAGCGCCGTTTGGTGAGTAACGCCTGGAAGGCTAGGCTGGGGTCGACCAGATCTCTCTGCTGTGAGCTCGCTATTTTCCCCGTTGTCAGTAACGAGGATCTGATGGAGAGACACTGCGAGACGTTGGAAATGCCCTGTTTCTCGTCAGACTTTCACCCGCTAACTTCAGCATCCATTGCTGATTCTGTCTGCAACAGTTACTATTGTAGTGTTTGCCACATGGTGATTTTGCCAGTTTCCTTCAAATATGACCATACGGTTCATAAAAATCACACCTGAACGGCTCCAGTATTTTAGCTCTCAGCCATGTGACCTTGTGCATGTCCTGGTGCCCGAACTTTGTTCTTCTTATCTGTAGGTTAAGATAATAATAGTAATTGGCTCACGAGGGTTAATAATAGTAATTGGCTCACGAGAGTTCTCTGAAAATTAAATTAAATAATGTGTAGAAAGCCCTTAGAACAGTGTATGATGCACAGTAAATCGTCCTTCAAGGCAAGTTACTATTTTTACATCGTATGTATCCATGTTGCTTACCACTCATGGGTTCCCAGAACAGAATTTAACTTCAGAGGACTCCGTGCATTTAGAAGGTTTTGCGATATTGCCTTGAAACGCACAGACTTGTTCACAGAGGCAGAGGATGTAAATCCATGCCTGGGAGTGAGCAGCTCCTCAGGAAAGGGTGTGGACACCCCTGGACACTGAGGGGCTCCCGCTCCTCCTCCCGGCTCCTCGAAGCGAACATCCATGGGCCTGGCGGGGGGCCCCTGCTTGTTCTCCCCGTAAATATAAGAGGTGTGCCAGAAATCACCGCCGTGAAACTACTCCGTGAGGCGTGGGGCACACCCCGTGTGACGACGCGGTCGGGGTGCATCTCGTGCGCGTCCGAACTGGAGTGTGTAACCGGGCGGGGCGTTTACGTGGGTGACGTTGGAGCGATGGTGTTTAATGGCGTGTGAGAGGGAGGCCCAGGGCTCCCAGAGTGTCCCCAAGGCTCCTCTTCCGTCTGCCTGCCGCAGATAATCACCGCCGCAGACGACAATCACTGTGGTTTAGTTACTTAGGTCCGTCTCTGCCCGGCAGCCCGTGGGTGTCGCTATCTTGAGAAAAGCGACAAGGAGACTGGACCATGAGCTGCTTCCTTGGCGTCTGTCCCGTGTGTCCACTGGGCAGTGAGACCCTGTGGGACCGGCCTGCTCTAACAACCTGTGTGTCACACGGGGACATTCATCGTACTGGCCTGGGCAGCGTCCCTGTCCCCAGATCCATGTCGACCTGGAACCTCGCTTGGAAGAAGTGTCTTCGCACGTGTAATCAAGTCACGACGAGCTCGGGGTGGATTAAGGTGGCCTAACCGCATGACTGGGGTCTCTGTAAGGGGAGGGGGACGCGGGCACAGAGACCCACAGGACAGGGCCACACGAACACGGAGGCAGAGGCCGGGCTGACGCCCCTACAAGCCCCAGACGCCAAGGGCCCCTGGGAGCTGGGGAGAGTCACTCCCCCAGAGTCTCCACGGAGAACCAGCCCCGCCGATACCTCGATTCAGACTCCCGGCCGCCAGAACTGTGGGAGAAAGAACCTCCATTGTTTCAAGCCCCCAGTTTGTGGCACTTTGCTACAGAAGCCTGGGAAGATGAAGTCGACAATAACTACCCTCCCGTGGTGTCTGTGAGAATTAATTCGAATACTATGTACAAGAGCACCTTCGAAGCGGAGGCCCTGGACAGGGTCCTGATGTGGGAGGGGCTGAGGGAGGAACCCCAGAGGCCGGGTGGGGCCCCACTCAGCAGCCGAGGGACTCGGGGGGACTTCCTCCTTGTGAGTCTCGGCTCCCTTTTCTGGGACACTTCTGCCTCCTGGTGCTGTCGGGAAGACGTGACGTGGGACAGTGTGTAAAGAGCCAGCACGAAGGAGGAACCTGGGAAATGACAGCTGCGCGGGACAAATCCCCGGTGCTGGGTGTCGGGGACGCCTCAGGGGATCACCCCGCGGTATTCGATGTGTACTTGGGACGCGCCCCGCTCGGTGTGTGAGCACCAGGAAACTGCGGGTGACTGGGCCGCTCAGCCCAGAAGGAGTAAGGAAAATGAGGGACAGACAGGAGAGAGAAGGGGACCGGCACCTCCTGACCTCATCACTGAGCCCGCACAGCGAGGACGGCTGCCCCGCCTGACGGGCGGTGCCGTCCCCTGCTGACACCAGATCTAACTTAAGATGAAAGAAAACGCGTTAGATCATCAAGACTGGAAAGGGCTGATCCTCAGGTTAATTTAGCCAACGCGTGGGAGTAGGAGCTGAAGTCAGGGTGACTCACGGCCCCCTCGAGACATGAAGGCCTGTGCGAGAGAGCAGGCACGTGCATCTGCACACGTTTTAAACCAGGCCTGTGGAGCCCTGTGCTCTCAAAACCCTGCGAATGCGGTTCGCTCCCGAATAAGCAGAACTGGCTTCTCGGGCGGACCCACTGATGCCCGCAAGACGCGCCTCGGTGAGCGTCCACGCAGCGGCTGCGGCTTTTAAATCAGAGCTGTGGCGGGCGAGGCTTGGCTTTCCAATCGGATCAGAATCCTAGCAACAGTTCTCGAAAAATCAGCGAATGGTTCATGATCAAAGGGTTCGAATTTTCCAGCCTCCCCCAATAACGCCGTCCTCGATGATCCGCTGAACGAGGACAGAATGTAAGGGGAAAACACGCTTCTTTAGTGGGTTTTCCCGGCACTGGGCGCTGAGCACAGACGTCCATGGACAGCACCCTCCTTCACCCTGAGAAAACAGCCTTCTGACCTGTCGCCATGACCACGCTGTGTTTACAAACCCGACTTATAAAGTGTAACTTCCCGCCCTCCCTCGTCCGTTCGGTAAATGTTTCCCGTGCCCTCACCAGGCGCCAGGCACTGAAGCCGCAGCGGTGAACGAGACACACCCCAAACTGCCCCCTTCTCGCGAGTGGACGCAGGCGTGACGCGAGCTCCGCCGTCGTCACCTATCCAGTGCGTTAGGTGGACGGAACGGCGCGGCGGAGGGCGAGAAGGGTGCTGGGGCCACAGGCTGGGACTGTGGACCGTGACTCCCAAAGAGGCCTCCCTGGGAAGGTGACATCTGAGCAGAGGATCTAGAGAGCAGGCGGACGAGGCGGGCGGCTATCAGAGGGAACGGTGCGTGCGCAGGCCCCGAGCGGGGCAGACATGGCCTGTCGGGGCGTCAGACACCCGCCGAGGAGTTTGGCTCTTGCTCCGAGCGAGGAGCGGAATGACCAGAGGGCTCAGGAGGCTGGTGACAGGGATGACTTCAGCTTTTATAGGGATGCTGTATGGACAATGAACTCAGGGAGTCAGCAAGAGCAGGAGCTCAGGGGAGGGATAAAGGGAGTCTGGGCCAGGGGAGGGCAGGGGAGGTGAGCAGGATCAGATTCAACGTCGCTTCAGATAGATGAGTAGAGAGAAAGACAGACAGACGGACAGACAGACATAGAGGACAGATAGATTAATAGCTAGCTAGCTAGCTAGCTATATAGATAGATACAGGATGACAGATGATGATGATGATAGGTAGATAGATAATAGATAGATAGATAGATAGATAGATAGATAGATAGATAGATAGAATGACGGATGATAGATGATAGAGATAGAAATAGATAGACATAGTAGAGGATAGATAGATAAATAGCTAATTAGCTAGACAGTCATAGGATGGTAGATGATGATGATGATGATGGATAGAATGACATGATAGACAGGTGACAGACAGACAGACATAGAGGAGAGATAGATGATAGACAGACGGACAGACATAGATAGAGGATAGTTTCCTACCGAGAGCCTTCGCGATGAGGCCGAGGTGAACTTGGAGCAGTTCGTCATTGACGGAGAAGGGGCAGACGCAGACGGTGGGATGAAGTGGCTTCAGAAGGTAACGATTCGACATCCGGGGTTCTGAGGAGTCCTTTGGCGGGGCGGGGGGAGGGGAGACCACACACTTTTGCGAAAGTGATCCTTTTCAAGATCCCGCCGTGGAAGTCCACTGTCAGGGGGAGCGTGACACGTCATGCTAATGTGCGATTCTGCTGGAAAACTTGCCTAGAACGATTGACACTCGATTCATTCCATTTCCTCTAAAGATTTGTCCATTTGTGACTCCGACTGATTAGGGCGGAAAATGAACGTCTTTGAATAGATTCTGGCTTTATGTTTCAATCTTTTTCCCTCTGTTAACCATGCAGGTTTAGGCTTAGCTTTTAGTGGGTTCACATCATGCGACTCTCTGTCCTCATTAAGGTCTGATAAGAAGCGGCTCCTCGGCGGTCACCCAGCAGAAGCGAGTTCCAGACCCTGAGGTCGACCTCTCAGTGCCGGCACACGCGGGGAACAAAGGGTTAAACACTTCGAACGCGTGTTTCGGGCCGATCTCTAGGATTCTCCGGGAATTTGGGGAGGTTTAGTGCAGTTTAGTCCTTGCGCATCTCCCCCAGGCACGGGTTTTAATTAACGAGATGTCGGAACAGGCGGGCATGACCTGTCTGAAGGGCGCGCGTCTGTTTGCTGCCCTGAGCCGAGCAGCCCACCTTCTCACGGCCGTGTTTCTGCAGCCTCCCTCGCCTGCCCTACCTAGATGTCCCCAGAACACAACAGGTGTCTGTCCCACGTGCTTTTCCAGAGGAAGAGAGTCAAAACTAGGGGCGTCCATGCCCCGGGAGGCTGCGGAGTGGCCCCCGCCGCCTTCTCCGCTCTGCAGCTCGGCGGGAGCATTCACCTCGCCTGACTCATTTCTGCCCTGTCTCGTCTCGTCTTCCTACGGATGCTGAGTCTTTCCCGAGCTTCCCCCAAAAGCTGCTGAACACCGCGACCCGTAGGTGAGTCGAATGCTCCTCGGGACGCGGTGCCTTTCCAGACACTGTCGCTGCGAGGGTGTGTGGCGGGGCAGACGTGGCATCGCGGGCAGGAGCGGCTGGGAGCTGCGCTCCGTAACCTCAGAAGGGGGCCGGGGGCAGAGTTCGCACGTGCCCCCCTCATTTTAGACTCTTAGACACATTTACGAGCGAAGTGAGGCCATGTGCCCTTTTCAGAGAGAGAGAGAAGAGGCTCAGATAGAGAGACTGAGACGCGTCCATGCGGCCACAATCCGTTTCAGCCTCGTTCCGGAACGTGGGAGAGGACGTTCGAGACCCGTCTCCACTACCTCTTAGGGGATCCGGAAGGAAACCCCTACTCCGAAATGCTTTCCAAATTAAAGTGTCTAACAAGCGGTTCTGTCAACAAACGCCTTTTCCTTTCTCCTGAGTTAAGCGCTGGCATGTTTTCAGAAGTGGAATTCTTAGTTACAGCTATAAAGCTCCAAACGCCCCAGGCCAACAGGCCCTCACCCTGCCTCCCATTTTCTTTCATCCTGTTTTCTGCAAAGCTCCTTAACAGGCATCCTCCCCCCACGGGGGTGCGAGATGGACCCCAGGGGCCGTAACACCCACCCCCACCTTGAGCCGAAACGCAGGAGGTCATCCGAAAGACCGATTCGTGCGTGCGGCTTCTCTGCATGTTTCTGCGAGAGTGCTCCCGGCCTGGGCTCGGCCCCCACCCAGGAAATGCGTTCCTTCCGCTTCGTCCTCCCGGGGGAATAGGAGTCATCCAGCCAGTGTGGTCCCCGGCTGCCCCGGCACCCTCTGGCCATAAACACATCTACCGTGGGACCCATCTCCGTCTCCTCTTTGGAGAGAACAAAATTCTTCCTTCCCTGCGGACCCCCCGCCCCCACTGGGGGTTCAAGAACTTGAGGTTCAGCAAATTGGCCCTCAGGAGCGGCCCCTCTCGCCTTCGGCCAGCGAGCACGCGCCCACCGGCCGGTGACGGACAAGCTCGTCGTTCCTTCCCGCCGCCTCCGCCCGCCCCGGAGCAGCCCACACGCCTCTCCCGCCCTCCTCAGCTGTCGCCAGCCCGCCTTCCACCCCAGGGTCCTCCAAGGACACGGACGTTCTGGAGGCCGCCGTTGGCCTTCCGATGACGGATCGCACGTTCAACTTCCGCTCCCGTCCCACTGGCTTTGTCGAAGCCGCCGGCCCTGTTGACGCCCAGCCCTCACCCCAACTTCCTCCTCCCTCCTCCTTCCCGCCCATCCACCTGCTCCCTCTCTGTTCTCGCTGTCCCCCGGTGCCATTGCCCTTAGTCCCACAGTCGGTCCCCCGCTATCCCCTCCGCGGACATTCCCCGAGGACCCCAAGCGCCCCTGCGGTCTCTGCCACCACGCACTGAGCTCTGACTCCGTCATGTCGCCCCAAACCTTCCTCCTGAGCCGATGGCTCATTTTCCCAAGTGCTTCTTGAATGTTACCTTCTAAATAGTCTCCGGGCTCCTCAAAGGTGGATTCCCTGTCCCGTGACCCAGGCCTGACGCTTCTCCGGCGACCGCTGTCAACATTGACGGCTTCCGGGCCCATCCAACCGGACCCCCCGTCTTACCCCCCTTACCTCCCGAATGTGGCCGTCCTCCCGCCCGGACAGCTGGCTCCCAGGTAGTGACCCATATCCCTCCAGCTCATCTTTTGTTAGAATGTGCATCAGAATCTCTGGGGAGCTTTTCCGAAGAATATTTACCAAGCGTTTGCAAACGCGGCATCTCACACAACATTCAGAGTCGACTATCAAGGCCGGTGCTCCTGTGTAGTTCCTTCCGCCAGGCTGCGAGAGAGAGGGGCGCAACCTGCTTAAGACCCCCCAGCCGGAAACGCCCCGATGAACGTGCATGGCGTTTATTCCTTCTCCTTCATTTACGTCCACAGATTGTGTGTCTGTTTATACATCTATTCCCAAAGCTGTTGATATATTGATTTAGATAAAGAGTTCCTCCTTCAGTAAATGAAGCCGCTTAAATTTTACATCTACCTGATGTTAACAGCCCTTGCCCTGTACGTCAGGAAACCAGGTTCATCCAATATGCTCACGTGGTAGTACTTCTGATCAAGACACACACCTTAAATAATAAATTGGCCCGAGACTAGAAATCCATGCAGCATGGCAGTTAAATGTCCTCTCCTGCCAGAGGTTCCCACCAGAATAATCACACATACATGCATGTGCATGCACACGCACACACATGTACACGTGTACAGAAGGCACAGCGCACATACACATATGCACCCACATGCACACTCGCATGCACCCATGCACACTGCATGCACACACATGCACACACGCACGCTGCATGCAGGCACGCACATGCACACACACGCACACACGCACACACGCACACACACACGCCTCACCTTTCGCCACGTCAAAACTTACAGCTCTATGCACTCCACATTACTTTAGGTTCCTTTTTTTCTCATTTTTATTTATAAAATCAATTTTAAACATGTTCCAAAGGCGTCGTTTAATGATACACAGTAGAGAATCACAGGATTTTAAAAAAAAATGTAGCTTCAAAGTTTATGGAATAAGTTTCAATGTGTTTACTTGTTATATGGAATTTTTTTTCTTTTTGATGTAAACTTTCAAGTTTTTATCGAATTTAGTGCAATGTACAGTATAGAACATATACAGAAAATGACATAAAGAAAATGTAGGGCCTCATAGCGTAGAACCGAAACCCTTGCAGCTGTCATCCGGGTCTAGAAGTAGAACTTTGTCAGCCCCTGTCCCCTGTCCCTCGCCCACCCCGAGAGACTCTCCCCGCCCACCGGCTCAGCCTCCACGGGAAAAACGCGCCGCCCGGTCTAAGGATAACCGCGTCCTGATTTCCCTCTGCAGCGTCTTCACTCAAATGTGCATTTCCAAACACCGTAGTCTGGTTTTGTCTGTTTTAATATGTCTTTTCCGTCTTTTTTAAACCTATGCATTCCTCCTTTACCCCCTTTTACTTTTCTGTGTATTTTATTTGTTGGAAAAAACCAGGTCATTTGACACGGCGTGTTCCCACGGGTAGGGCTTTCCCGGAAGCGCCGCGGTGTCATCTGACGTATTCCTCCGTTCTTTGCATTTCCTGTAAGTTAATAGTTAGATACATAGACTTAATCACGGTTGGGTTCAATTTTTTTTTTTTCCAGTGAGATTGCTTCATTAATGGTGGGGTGGTTATCCAACAGAAATTCATGATAATTGATTATCTCTCTCTTTTCGTGATTTTAACAGACATGAACCCCTAGTACCTAGAACCATTAACTTATTAAACATAACAAAATGATGGATGATAACGCTATTTTTGTTTGTTTGTTTGTTAGCTAGAATTACTTCACAAAAAAAAAGCGGTGTCCCTCATCTGTTATCGGGTCACCCAGTGACACGTTTCCGATAGGACAGTTCATTTAGTACAGTTCTTTCTCTCTCTCTCTCTCTTTTTTTTTTTTTTGCTGCCAAGTTTTAAAAAATGAGTTAGCTAAAAATTGAAAAGCAACCGCTTCTATTTCGGTAGCAACCCTATGAGCTGACGGATTTAAGCATGTTTAATGCGCTTTAGTTCTTTGCAGTTATTTTTCTTATCGATGCTCAAATTCTCTCATCTTTGGTTGGTGGAGGCCTCTTCGAGTTGGCTTTAGAGGTTTTGTCCTTGATGCTGGATGTCTTAGGTGGCTTCACTGCTGTCAAGTATGAGCGGACTTTCCAGGCTGATCCTGTCCTCCGGCCCGAGACCTGGAAATAGCCATGAGTCATTTCTCCCACAGAAGGTCCCGTGTCCTTGTCTTTGTCTGCTTCCCTCCGTTGGCAATGGTTTCTGGCACTGTGCTAGGGGTATTCACATCTCTTAGTTTGCCCGTGAACCCTTGGCCTTTTAAGGGGCGGAGTTAATAGGTATCCGTATGTAGATCTGTAAAGACAAATATCTCATGAGTTCGTACCTGTCCTTCCAGTTCAAATTGAGGACTACACGTTTTTTAACTTACTGTTTTCTATTGTACATGTGTCACTTACTTTCCACACTGATGATCCTGGTTCTCAAGGACACAGAGGACGGTGGAATCCTAGATAAAGTCGTATCACATTTGCTCCACCCCACGTTATGCACACAGCAATCTCAGAATAACAAAACAAATGCTCCCGCACGGAAAAGAATAAAAAAGGTTTTGTCAGAACACATGGTGGTTGCATACTGTTCTTCCATTCTAATAACGTTCAATTAGTCTTATCGAGACATCAATACAGATTTGTAGCTCAGGCCAGTTACACTGATACCACGCTGGTCATTGTTGTCTGAAGCTTGTCATCTCTTAGATTCTCAAAAAGGATTCATAGGAGTAAGGAGTAACATTCAGTGAGTTCTTACGAGTCCATAACAGTTTGATGGCAACTTTTATTCTGAAAAGTCGGTTGGGTTGGATATAAAACCCTTGGATTACACTTTGTTTTTCCATAAGAAATATTGGCATTTGATCCATTTTGAGTTTATTCTTGTATATGGTATGAGAAAGTGGTCTAGTTTCTTTCTCTCTTTTTTTTTTTTGCATGTATCTGTCCAGTTTTCCCAACACTGCTTATTGAATAGACCCCATTGTATGTTCTTTAGTACTCTGTCATAGATTGATTAACTATATAGGCGAGGGTTTACTTCTGGGCTCTCTATTCTGTTCCATTGATCTACGTGTCTGTTTTTATGTCAATATCATGCTGTTTTGATGACCATAGCTTTGTAGTATAGTTTGATATCAGGAAGTGTGACACCTCCAACTTCATTCTTCTGTCTCAAGATTGCCATGGCTATTCGGGGTTCCATATAAATAATAGGGTTATTTGTTCTAGTGAAAAATGCCATTAATATTTTGATAGGGACTAGACTGAATCTATAGATTGCTTAAGATGTACTAATTGGCAGTTACAAAATAGTCATGGGGATGTGAAAAACAGCATAGGGAATATAGTCAATAATATTATAACAATGTACGGTTTCAGGCTGGAACTAGACTCATCAGGGTGATCACGTTATAAGGAATATATATGTCTAACCACTATGCTGTACACGCGAAACTAATAAAATAATGTTAAATGTCAACCGTAATCAAAAAATTAAAAAAGAAATGTTGGTATTCGAAAGTCCGATGACAATTTGATTTCTTTCTTCTATGAGTAACTTTATATTTTATTTTTTTCAAAAATTTAGTATTTTTACTAGAATATTTCTTATTGTTAGTTGTTCTGGGACAAATTTCTCAAATCTGTGATGCGCTCTTTCAATATGTAACTTCAATCATTATTTTTCATCCCAGGAAAGTTTTTGTTGAATTATCATTTTAGCTTTTATTCTCTTCCCCTGCCTGGATTTTTTTTTCCTTTGGGGATTTGAATTTTATATTTATTGCATCAGCTTTATCCATCTTCTAAATTTGTCACTTTCTCAAAAACCCATTTAAAATTTTTCATTCTTTCCTTCCTTTTTAATTTTCAAAAATGTCCTTTTTAACTTCCAAATCTATGAAGGCATTCTGATGTTTTTATTCACTTCCGTGTTCCTTCTAGGATAGTTTCCATGACTAAAGAAGATTGCCTTTAACTTATAATTCTTTCCTGAGTTCTAGTATCTCATTTCTCAGTTCTTCTGATTCTGAGTTACGGTTTGTATAACTACATGTCATTTTATTTCAAAAGAGCGACGGTGTCTTCCGGTTGTGGGTGTGTCCTCTGGTGCGCTTTCCCCGCGCGCGCCGACGCTTTCCCGCTTCTTTCGTTTTCTTCTCCATCAACTGCAGGACAGAATCGCAGCCTCTTCTGTTGCTCGTTTTCATGCAGACTTCACTTGGCACTTGTGCTTCTCTCCGGCTTCGAGGCTGAATTTCTTCGGTCTCACGGTGTTTTCTGTGCATTCTTTCATTCTTTTACTGACCGACCACTCGACAAACGTTTAGTGAACGGTTTGGGGTTCGAACGCCGGGTAAGACATGACTCCTAAAGCTCTCCCGTGGTAGAAGCGGAAACAGACCTAGACACAGAAACTTAAAATGAACCAGAAAGACACAGTGGCAACGGGAACAGAGGGCTAGAGGCCAAGGCAGGAGTTAACCAAGATGCTGGGGCAGCTTCTCGTTGGACCAGGAACCAGTGAGAGGGGGCGGCCTTTGCCACGTGGAGGAAGGCATGGCAGGGGATGGAGAGTCTGGGGCTCGCCGTGTCCCTGGTCGCCGGGGTTTGCAGGGCTCAGGCACCTTTCCCTTGCAGAGCGGGGTTGCCCGTCCGCAGCCGGATCTCCCGCAGCAATGCGCACTCACCAGCCCCCGGCCTGATGGTTCTCCAGGTGGGATTCTGGACCAGCAGCATCGGTGCCAACTGGGAGTTCGGCAGAGGTGTGGAACCCCAGGCCCCACCCTTGTGCATCCGACAGGCTGGGGATGGGGCGGGCAGCCTGGGTGGTAATGAGCCTGGTGAGCAGGGTGCCCACTATTGCCTGAGCACCGCCACCCTGGACTCTCTCAGCCGCCCTTCCTGACACTCCCCATGGCATCCCCCTTTCCGAGGCCTGGTGAATAATTCCCTGGGGTAGAGGCGCACCGCAGCGTCTCCACTGCAAGACAGTCGTCGTCCTTGGAGTCTTTACATTGCCTCCTGGTCTAGGGAGGTCGCATTCGTGCGCTGTGCTGGAGTCACCACATTTGGGCTAAAAGCGACCACCGCAGAGAGAGTAGTCACGGCCATAACGGTGGCGCTGACGCTCACCAGCCCTGCGTGTTCGCCACGGTGCGGGAGCTTGGGCGTGTGCGTCCGCGCGATATCTCATCGAAGCCTCAGACACGTCCGAGGCCGGGGTTCTGTGCTTCCGACGTTGCCAGTGGCGAAATCGAGGTTCGGAGAGAGATTTAATGAACACTGCGCCTCACGTAGCTGGAGACGACGCGAGGCTGAGCCGACCTAAGGTCGCAAACCGGCCCCAGCTCCTCCCAACGTCCCTGCTGGGGTTGGAGGACGCCAAAGTGATCAGAACAGATCTCGAAACGGATCCACTCGCATCCCTTGAGAAAATCCGTCGGCGACTGCAGTTTAAAGGAAAGCCACTTGGAGGAAGCGCCATCTTAGGAGAGACGTAACGAACGAACAGACATTTTTAGGATAAAAACGATTTCTGGGACAGTGTTTGAGGTGGCTATTATGAAGAAGGAGTAACTAGAAAATGATGCTTTTCTAAAATGAAAATTTAGACAGTCAGGCTCGAAGAGAGAGAACCGTGGACGCCCCGAGGACGTGGGGCGACAGGCTGAGATGGAGAATACGAACTGGCTGTCGCCGGAGCTGTCACCCACCCGCCGCGTGCAGGGACTCGGCTGAGTTACACACTTCTTTCTCGGCAGGTCGTCTCGCCCTCGAGTTCTGTGCTTTTTGCGGACTTTCCATTTTGAGAATGACCTGCTAAATAAAGCAAGGCAAACTCAGCGACAGAACTGAGTGTCCGTGGGATAAACTTTGGGGACGTGAGAATAAGGAGCCCCGGAAGCTGGCGTGTCCTGAGCTGCCTGTATTCCTACCACAGACTCGTCCGAGAGAGCTGTTTCTTCTCCTCGAACCAAACGAGAATCAGCATCGGAACAAAACCACAGAGGATGAGCCACGTCATTGGCACAGTGATGTTCGGAGCGATTTTCTCTCTGGGAAACATTTGAGGACCCTTCCCCCGAAGAGGGAACGGTTCCATTGAGGTGACAAAGCTCGCTCTTGTAAAGTGCTCCCTTCCATGTGTGGACACTTTGAAATGGGACGACCAATCGAGCACCTGCCTAGAAGTCATCTGACGAAGCAACAGGTGTTTGTCACAGGCACACACCAGGGGCGGTGTCAACCTGGGGCTCTGTCTCACAATCGTAGAGCGGTGTAATTTTTGTACAGATGGACGTGGTGCCGCGCGGTAGGGACGGAATGTCTTCCTGGAGGCTGCTGGCAGAGATTTCCTTTTCGGGGACAGTGTGTTCTTTGAGTGGGAGGATGCCATTTGCATGGCGTGCTAACCGCGTTGATCATCGTGACACGCCTGCGGCACTCACATGTCCCCAACTGATGTGTTTGAGCTTCAAGCGAAGAGAGGACTGAGCCCACGCGTCCCTTCGGTCCTGACTGGTCACTCTGTGCCCTGGACCCTGCCTTCCACGTCCCTCCGCTCAGCATAGCATCCTCCTATTGTCCTTTGCCAAGGCGAGGGTTGTGAATTCTCAAGAGAAATCGCAATACAGAGAGGTCAACAGACTTCTTGCCGGGCACCGCCGACATTTCAAAGTAGCTGTTTTTTGAAGGTTCAAAGGGGTAAAAAATAATCATCGGTATAATCCAACTTTCAAAAAAAAAAAAAAAAGCTTCATTAGCCCTAGGATTTTGTTCCTTTTATTTGAAAACGGTAAGGTGAGTTGTCATTCTTTAATTTATTTCAAGGCGCAAAGAACAGGCTTCGTGGGTCGGACAATTGTGCTTGTGACTTTCATATTTCTAAACCTCAGGATTTAGATCTTAATCTTGAAAGCCCGGCAGACTTCAGCCAGGGCGTACGCCCTCTGCTCAAACACAATGCAGAGTTTCTAAAATAATTGTGTAGCCATGGCCGTTTTTTTTTTTTTCTTCTTCTTCTCCATAAAGCATTTTCCACGCGAAGAGCATCCTTTGAAGCCAGGAGCTATGAAGATGGCAGGGGGCAAAGGTGACACGTGTGTGACAGTTTACATTCCTGGCAGAGGGTGAGTTGCAGAGCCAGGAATGAGTATATTGAAACTGACCTGCCGACGTGACCGGGTGCCCTGGGGTCACCGCGATGGTCACCCTTGTATTATGTGGCAGTCCAGGGGCAGAACTTACCCGTTTTCACTCGCTTTGCCGGTGGGGTTAGTGGGACTTCGGCTGCATGGTGACCAGTTGCTCCTGGGGTGGGAACGGGGTGCAGAGCGCATGGGGCAGGGGATGGCTGGCTGGTGAAGCGGTTCCCACCCGCCCCACATCCTGCGTGGCCAGCGATCTTCAGAGAATTTGCCTGGACGTCTGGGGCGTGATGGGTGTTTTGCAAAAGCTCACAGCAGAAGAGAAAGGCGAAAGTTAATGGCGTTTCCCGAAGCTGGGATTTTAAAGGGCACAGACCGAATACGGCAACACCCCGCTGTTGCTATTTTCTTTGTGTCAAAAAAAAAAAAAAAAATTGCCTCCCTGACTTTGAAAGAGTAGCTACTGCTTTTTTTTTTTTAAAGGAAAAAAAAGAAGAGAAATGAAAGCCCCAGCAGCCACGTCTCTCTGACTATGGGGAGCGCTTCCCCTGGCCCTCCACGCCTTCTGAGCGCGGTTCTGCGGGTCGCACGGAACCGCCTGCACCGACAATTTTTGTGATGCAAAAATCTAAGCGGACTCGGGGCGGAGGGGAGTGGGCAGGACGGGGGTTTGGGGGGCGGCGGCAGGTGTCACCTCGTTACCCCAGGACCAGGGCTCTCAGTCCGCGACGCCCCGCCCCGCGCGCGCTCCGTCGGGACCCGGGCAGGACCCCGATTCCGGCGTGCCGCCGTGCGCGGCCATCCTGGCTGTCACCTGTCGCTTCACGGGCTCGTCCCGTTCCTTCCACATAGTGGGCCAGTGCTGGGAGCTTCCTGGATGGGGTTCGCCTTCCCCTGTCCTGCCCACGGGGTCCCCTTCGCCTCTGGGGGGCTGGGGCTTGTACCCACTGCGCACCGAGGGAGCGTTTGAGGGTCCCCGGTTGCTCTCGCGCCCTCCCGGCGCCTCACCTGTCTGTGGTCGTGGGCACGAGGACCAGGACCGCGCGCGTGCGCATCGCTCCGCGTGTGTCACGAACGCGAAACGCCGTCTCTCCCGACGGTGGCAGCGTCGCTCGGCTCGGAGGGAGGACGCTGGCCGCAGTGGCCGGTGCGTCCCGCCCCGGAGATCCATCAAGCACCACCCTAGGGCGACATCCCCGCGGGGCCAGACTGGCCACGTCCTAGGCCGGCAGCGTCACGCTGGCCCTGTGGTTGCTGTGACCAGGTTCGCCTTGGGCAGCGGAGGTGATGACCGAGGTGGTGACCAGGTTCGCCTTGGGCAGCGGAGGTGATGACCGAGGTCTGCCCTGCATGGCCCTGGGGCGCGGGCGCGCGGGCGCGGGGAGCGTCGCCAACCCCCGCGCCGTTCCCGGGACGCTCGCCCCAGCTGCCGGGCGCGCTCTGCGACCTCTGACCTCCGGAAGAGTGGGACTCCTGTAGGCGTGAAGTCATTGTCGAGAAGGACAAAGGGACAGGAAGAGAGACTGCGCCGCACTCTGCTGCTGGTCACCAGCTGAGGGGGACGAGCCGGGGCCGCACGGTGTCGGGGCCGCCAGGTCAACCCGCTCCAGACCCGCAAAGCGGAAGGTGAGCCGACCGCGGGTGCGGGAGGCGGGGAGGGTGCTCTGTTCTTCCTGCGCATGCGCGCGCACGCGCTCACACACGTACACTCTCACACACGCACTCACACACACTCACGCCGTGCACACACACTCCTGCACACGTGCTACACTCACACACACGTGCACACGCACTCCCCCCACGCGCGTGCACACACATGCACACGCACACATGTGCACACACACACTCCACATGAGCACACATACACACGTGCACACGCACACACCCCCGCACGCACACACGTGCACACACACTCCCCCCGCGCGCACGCACACACACGCACGTGCACACGTGCACACACACACTCCACATGAGCACACATACACACGTGCACACGCACACCCCCCCGCACGCACACACGTGCACACACACTCCTCCCCGCGCGCACACATGTGCGTACGCGCTCTCTCCTGCACACGCACATGTGCAGAGTTCTGTTTCCTTCTTCCTGGAGTCAGGATTTTAAAAAGCACCATTTGGAACCGCCGGGCGGTGGCCAGCCGTGTCCTGAGGGCGGGTAGTGCCTGCCGAGCTTCTGGGGTGTCTCCAAGTCGCCAGCCTCTCCCCAGAATTCCTCCTGTGCTTCCTTTTTCCTTTTCCCTCGTTGAAAGGAGTGAGTGATCCTCGTGCTCAGACGGTGTCACTGGCACCCCCCGCTGAGAAGGGCAATGATTCCCACTCGGGGCGGCTTTGATCCGGTTCCGAGGGCCGCCTTCGGTGACTCGCTCAGCCTATGTTCCGCCGCAGGTGCCTCCCTCCCTGAGGATGGAAAAGATGGGAAATGACAACACATCAAGGGGCAGGAGGACGCCCACGAGTTATTAGCCTTTAAACAACCTCGAACCCTCCAGCTAACGGGGACGCTGGGTCAGGACGATGAGGGGCGAGCTGCGGGCGTTGCTGGAGGTTCTGAGGAGCGAAGGAAAACAGGATGTGATCTCCGGGGTTCGTCCGCACGACCCGGGGTGAGGGCGTTCGCTGCTAAACGCGGGCAGAGGGTGGCGGGGCCACTGCATGGCTTAATTTGGGGGCTTCTGGCTTTTCCAATGGCTGTGTTTCCTCCTAGAATGCACACAGTTAGGTTTACGAAGCAGGACTTGTGAATTCGAGGGGGACCGAGGTGGCCCTTCCAGAGAGACGAGAAGCCGGCCTTGCTGGATGCTTGGCGGAGCAGGTGTCGTGGGCAGAAGCGTGTCACCCCCCCTTCGCTCGTTGGAATCCCCACCCCCAGCACCTCGCATGTAGCCATATTTGGAATAAGGTCTTTAAGGAGGCGATTGTGTTCAAAGGAGACCATTAGGGTGGGCCCTCATCTGATGTGGCTGGTGTCCCCATGAGAAGAGGGCGTGTGCGCAGGGCGTCGACCATGTGGACAGCCGGCGAGAGACGGCCGTCCACGCACTGAGAGAGGCCGCGAGGAAAGCGCGCCTCCGACGCCTTGAACTTGGGCTCCAGCCCCCAGGACGGGACATGATAAATTTCTGTCGTTTGAGCCCCAGTCTCTGGGGTTTTGTTACATCAGCCTGAGCCAATGAGCACCACAAGTGACCAGAAGAACATAACTTTAAATCACGTGCATTTCCCCTTCCAGTAAGATAAAGCGTCTCTGCCCTTCTGAGAACGTCACCACTTTGGCTGTAAATCGTTGCCTATAAACTCTCTGTGGTGATTCAGAGCAACTCCCAAAAGTCCAGCAAAGAAGCCGACAGGCAGATGGCCCTGGGGGCCACAGGACCACGCGGGAAGCTTCTGTGCTTAGCTTCCTCCTTCCACCATTCTAGGGAGCGCGGGGAGCACGAACATAAAACGTGAAGATGAGCCGCTGTCGGTTAAAACGCTCCGTCATCCGTACGTTGGGGGCAAGCCTGGGTTCACGGTGTGAAAACAAACTCGCTTCCCTGGGTCACCCCATCCGTCTCGATTTGAAAACGTTTTCCGCATCATTTTTCTTTGTGCCCTCGCTGCCTGAAGACCCACTGGCTCCTTCGCTCCGATTTCTGATTCCTCCAGGGGCGCTGGTAGAAGGAGGGCGCTGATAAGAAAAAAAAAAGAAAAAAAAAAAAACTGGGCCAGGAATTAAATTAATGCTTTTAGACAAATATCCGTTCCATCTCCAATTCTAATGCTAATTACATCTGTGGATCAAAGACGGTTCGTAAAAGTTTCGCTTTTGAAAAACAGGGAGAGATTTTACTTCCCCGTTTGATATTTTTATGGGACTTGATGGGGACGGTGGGGGGTAGGCGGGTGGAGATAGGAACCTGGGGAAGCGGGGAGAGGTGAGGACCTCAGAGAGGCTGGGGGGCCTGAGGCATCCCGGGGATCAGACTGCGCCCACCCCCCGCCCCCTCATGTGTCTGTTTTCTGCTCGCAGAGCGGGGCGGCCTGTTTGCACCCCCTCGGGGCTACAGAACTATCTAGATGCTGTGTGAGAGGACGAGCGACATGGGGCGGGGTGAAAAGGACAGATGCAGGAAAAGGCGTGGAGGGACCCACACGCGTATTCCTCGGTGAGAGAAGCCAGTCTGAGCCGGCTACGGACCGTGTGACTCCGGCTCCATGGCCTCCTGGGAAAGGCAAGATCAGGGAGGCAGTAGGAAGATGGGGGGGGGACGGCTGGTGGTAGGGAGGGGTGAACGGGCAGAGGACAGATTTTTAGGGCAGTGAAACGGTTCTGCATGATGGTCAATATGTGGCATCGTATGTTCGTCTAAACTCATAGAACGTACGAGACCAAATGTGAACCCTAATGTCAGTTGTGGACTCTGGGTGCTTCGTCAGTTGTCACGAATGTCCCGTCCGGTGGGGGCGAGCAGGGCGTGGGGGGCAGCAGGGCATCTATGGGACATCTCTGTACCTTCTGTTCGATTTCGTTGTGAATCTAAAACCGCTCTAAAAAAAACAAGGTCGATTTAAAAGGCGGGGGGCGGGGCGGGGAACCATTGATACAGTTTTTTAAACCTAAGCACAGCTGCGTTTGGTCTGAGACCAGCGTCGTAGCGGCACGGAGCCCAAGTTGTTTGGGGAGCAAAGGAGGACATGAGAGCCAGAGACGCAGAGGTGACGGCCCAGGAGGCAGCGATGGCTCTGCCAGCGGGAGGGAGCCCGACGGAAAAGGGTGGGGCTCGGGCACGAAGCGCAAAGGCCGATTTCTGAGCCAAAGATGCAATAGTGGCACTGAAAGCGGGAAACACAGGGAAGCTGGAAGCCGATCACCTGCGATCCGGAGAGCTTCAGGGAGCGGACAGCGGACACGGACGGGGAGCGGCACCGCCCCCCCACAAATACCG
>NW_006434829.1:1320329-1323566 GCF_000325575.1 Pteropus alecto
CAGACGGGGACGTGCTCCTGCGCTTGGGTTATTAATTCCTTCTTCCCCACGTCCCGTCTCCCAGCCTCCGTACCAGGACAAAATATTACTTCTCATTCATTCATTCATTCATTCTCCGAATGAACATTCAAAGAGCTCATCTCCTAGGGGATACAGGGACGTTACGTAAGTGAACAAACACCCGGACGAAGCCGTTCTGGTGCAGACAGTGGCTACGATGCAAGTGCGTACGACATGGGAGGCGGGCCGGGCGGGCAGCCGGAGAGCCTTCGGGAAGAGGGGACATCTGGACCGAGTCTCGGGTGACAAGAATCAGGTCGCCACTCAAAACGGGGAACGGGGGACCATGGGGACGAAGCATGACCCAGCGCACCCTGCCCCTCTCTACGAGGCCATCCGCCTGTGCGGTCACTTCCATGTGACAAACGAGGAGACTGGGCTGGACGGCGGCGGCGAAGGGACAGAGCCGTGTTCACCTCCGGCGCCCAAGTCCCTCTCCCTCTGCCGCTGTCCCACTGCGGGTCCTGGCTCGGCGGCGGCCTGACCGTGACCGGCTTTGCTCGAGGGGGTCCTCAGAGGTCCCCGCCTGAGGAAGGGGAGTCAAGTTCGCATAGCAAGGCCCTTGCCCTGTGGAGCGGGGATGCTGGCGAGTCGGGGGGCGTCGGAAAGGGACCCGGGAGGACGACAGGCAGCCCCGCGCTGACGCAGGAACGTGCTCCCTGCCGGCTCCTTGGCCGGTTTCAGCAGCGCGGCCGAGACTGCGGCCTCTACCTGACGTCCCCGCCCTTCGCCAGTCACGAGTCGACCTGTGAAACCGCAGGGGGGTCTCCAAGTCTTCGGAACGCCGCTCCCCCTCGCCCCGGCTCAATCTATTCCTCAGAGCTTTCTCCCGGGGTTTCCTCCCCGGCTCACGGCCTCATTCCAGAAGCTCGCCCAGGCGTCCCCGAGCCACTGAGTCCCCGAGCCCGTCTGCGGAGGCCCCTCCACTTGGGCGGCCCGCGGGCACCGGGCTCCGCGAGCCTCGGTCTGAACCCCTCTTCCCCCCGTTTTCATCTTGGAAATCTCTGTCTACCCAAGCCCCTGGGCTAGAGACCCTGGGGGAGAGGGGAGGTGGCCTCCCGCTGATAGTCCCCCCGACCCAGGCTGGGGTCACCGCCCTCCTCCATGCCAACGTGAGCATGAGCCATCGTGAGTGACCACGCGGTACACCCGTCTGCTGTGTCTCCCGACCAGACTGCGAGCAGTGTGGGGACAGAGGACACGATCTAGTCCACCAAAGTGGCCCCGCCCCCCACGCTTTCCTAGCCTGACGGTCAGGAAGCAGCAGCGGCAGAAGGGGGACCCCCCGGTCGAGCCTCGTGGAGCCCCTTCATTTTCCACGAGGCGGGTCTTTACGCTCCCGTGTCACAGAGGTCGCCCCGATCACCTGCTCGTCTTCCGTGGGCACCAGTCCCGAGGTCCGTGGTTCCCGCGGCTTCGCTCCGAGCAGGGCCAGCCACTTAAGCCCCAATCTTCTAGTGCAAAGGAGAAACACGGAGGCGGGGTGGCTGCGGGCGTGAGGAGGAGACACCCGAGTGTGGGGATGAAACGTGACGAGCGAAGCGGGGGTGGGGGTGGGGCGCGAGAAAGACGATCGTGGATGCCCCGCCCCCCACGCGGAGCCCGTTCTCCTCGGTGATGCACGTGGAGGTGACTTGGGTTACGGGGATGCGCGCTGAGGTCCGTCTGCCCCTCCGGACACCCCTGGCCTGCGCCGAGCCCAGGCTCTCCGTGCAGAGCTGCCCGCCCGCCTCAGCGTCCCCCGGGTGACCTGCGGCCACGTCTCACCTCCTCACCCAATCGTGCTTATTTCTTCGTTGGCTTTTTCCTCTCTGTGGCCCTTTCGATGGTCCCCTCCCCAGGAAAAAGGACATTTCCGTCCCGTTTGCCGGGGCGTCGTCAGTGTCCGAAACGTGCCTGCCACATGCTCTCAGGGAACTGTGTTGAATGCTGTCAGAGCCACTGGACCGGAGTCCGATGTACATCTTGTGTCACAGCTCTGTCCGCCCTCACCCCACGGGCCCAGGGCCCTGCCCACCTGTGGCCTCCTGCGTGGCCATTCGCTGCCACCTCTGCTCCTACATCACGACCCCTTCAGAACTGGCCGGGCCCTTCTCTCTCCCCGGAGGCCTCCCTGCCTCCAAGGTTATCGTGACAAGGCCGAGACGCTTCAGGAGAGGGGACAGGAAGTGTTCCACGTGCTGGCGCCACGCTTCCTGTTTATATTAAGAGAGATGTTTAGGTGGTTACCAGACTTAGTGTGGTGATCACATCGTGAGATGTATAAATGTCAAATCGCTATGTCGTGTGCCTGAAACAAATATGATATTGTATGTCAACTATACTTCAATAAAATAAAACTGAAAAGCTATTTTTTAAAGGCACTCGTACGTCCTGAAGGGTTCAAACAAGTGACTTGGGGAAGGAGCGGGTGTCTCCGCAGGAGTGGGGGCACGCACTGGGGGTCCTGCCCTTCTGAGGGCCCGCCGGGGCGCGGTTGGCCCCCCAAGAGTGAGCACCCATTAAATTTGGCAGCCCGGGCCCCTCACTTGCCTCCCTTCAGGAAGACGCCCTCTGGTTCCTTCCGAGAACTCCGAAGCTGTGACCACACAAAGCCAGCAGCCCCAGGCGGCCCCACAGGCTGGATCTCGGGCAGAGGCGGCCCCTCGACTCCCCGCAGGGACCCCACCTTTCCTTTCGGCCTCGCACCTGCCAGCCCCTCGATTTCATCATCTGCCCGGCTCCTGGGGGCCCTGAATTCCCGTCCCTTCCCACGATTAAACTGTATGGAATTTTGCGTGTTCGTTTATTCGGTCGGCTTCAAAACTACTTATCTAATGATGACAAATTTCATACATTACATACATATATATCTATAGGATGTGTGTGCACGTGAGTATATGTACTTTCAAAAGCCAGACGGCCCATCATTTAACCGAGCTTTCTTACGTACCTATTCCTAACAGATAAGAACTTGCTTTGCAATATGCCACAATACCGATGTCAACCAAATGATCGGCGATTCATTCATGTAATAAAACACCCAGTCTGTGTTCGGTTTCCTCAACCGCCCCTGATTTTTGCTGTTGCTGTCCTTGTCACATACTATCTTGGTTTTCCCCGCATTTATAAATCGTATTTTCGTGTTACCAGAAGGAGGCGTAAGAGAAAATAGAGAGCAAGACACGAGGCCCCCGT
>NW_006434829.1:1323612-1342792 GCF_000325575.1 Pteropus alecto
CCCTCCGCGCGCCCAGTCATCGTTTCGTTCCTCTGGGTGCTTCCGTTTCTCCTACTTGTCTGTTCATACGAGCAAACATATGCCTTTTGTGTACAAATTCCATCGTGCTTCATTGTCTGGCTCCTCATATTTTTTCCAGAAACGTCTTGGAGACTTTGCCGCAGGAGGACGAGTAGAGCTTGGCAGTTCTTTTGAGCGGGTCCGTCCTATTCCGTAATATGAAATAGGTTGGTCAGCCACTTGCGAGCATCTGATTTCTTTTCCATTTTTTGCTGTGACAAAAAATAATGCCATGAACATCTTTGCTGCTTATGCAGGTGTTTCTGGAGGACGGGTCCCTAGGGATTACTACTGGGCACAGTGTGGCCCTGAATTAAAATGTCCAATGTGCTAACTGAAGATGTGGGCCACAGAGAAGTGTGACAATCCTTCCGATGGGCTGTGGATCAACCCAATTCATCATCTTTCTGTGTTAGCTCCTTCGACGAGATAATGTTTGCAATACTTTCTACACCTCCAGTACTGGCACGAAATGATGATACTTAATAAAGTACTGATTGTGTCAAGAGCATCGGTGTTCTCATGGATGATTATTATTTCGTATAGCACTGCTGGGCAAGGAGGCATTTTTTTTTCCAGGCTGTGGGAGCCGTTGACTGGAAAAGTCTGAGCCGTATCTGCCTAACACCGAGGGCCTGCGGACGTAATAACCGCCCTCCAGGCGGCGAAACAGCAGGTTAGGAGAGGCCCTTTGCTGTCGTGGCAGACTCGACCCGGAGCAAGACAAATAGACGCTGGGAAGAACTTATCGACAACATGGTGTCAATAAGCGAGCTCGTTGTGGAGGCAGCGGCGAGGCCCGCGCTCTGAGGATTTCGTGACAGGCGCCCACCCTCAAGGATGGACGCGGTTTTGCTCCAAGGTGGCGTGCGGGCCGCTCGGGTCTCAAGGCTCCTTCGGTTTTCCGAGGCTCGCGCTTCGTCCGACTTCGCAGACGATGCGTTTTCTCCCGGGACGTCAGCGTTCGGGCCGCACCCCTATTCTTCGCGCCCCGAATCCTCTCCGTAGAAACGACGCTGCGCTGTTCTCAAACTTCTCTCTTTCTTTTACTGCTTTTTCCTTCTTTTCTCTTTCTTAGCACGTTGACTCATTGTCCCCAATTACTGTGCACGTTGCCTCCTGTGTTAACCTTCCTCTGAAGGCATCGAGCCGAAGATACGGGCGTGAGACGGGGAAGCGGGCCTCCGACGTGAATGGAGGTGCAGTCCGCGGAGGCCGGCAATGCCAGCGCAGGCCCAAAGCCCCAAGCGACTGTCTGCCGGCCACCTGCTTTCCGCTTTTTTGTCTAATGACCCGGAAGCCCAGTGTGAGCCTCCCCAGACAGCCCAGAGAAGACGGGACAGCAAGCTGGACTCTCACAGAAAATCCTTTCCTGCCGTCTCTGGTGGCTGTGGGGACACGTGAGGGGCCTGAGGGAAGGGGTCAGGATGAAGGCACTGCCGTCCCCCGCAGGTGCGCTGTTGCAAAAGTAGCTGGAAGGAGCCCGCGTTCACGGTGCACACCTGTCTGTTCATCCAGACACCGCGAGGAAGCCAAACGCTGCCGAGTCCACGCGAGAAATCGGAAGGTGTCCGCCGACGCCACTCTCGAGGTTTTCGGGTGTGACCGAGCAGGGTGGTGGTGGTTGTTATTGCTGTTTTTTTATCGTATTGTTTCGTTTCTTGCTTGGCTTCGTTTTGAGATGGCAGGTTTTGACATGGCAGGTGACTGCACCAGAATGAAGATTTTAGGTCTCAGAGACCAAGGAGGGAAACCAAAAAAGTCCATTGTACAAACCAGACCAAGTAGAATAAAACTTCTAGAAGATTCTTATTCCACCGGAATAGCCACCTTTCTTTTGGCCCTTCTTGATACAAAGTTGCCCTAGGAGGATTGTGGGTCAGTTCAATGGACCGAGTGTCTGCTCCCCTAAGCCCCGTCTGCTGACAGCTGAGCCCCCGTGTGACAGCGTGAGGGGCAGGGCCTTCGGGAGGTGATGGAATTAGCTTCCTATAAGAAGAGTCGACACGGCAAGGAAACGGCCACCTCTCCACCGGGACCCGGTCTGCCGGCACCCTGACTGGGCCCCCTGCTCCAGGACTGTAGGATGAAATGTCCGTCGCTTAAACCACCCACTCTCCAGGAATCCGTCACAGCAGCTGGAACTGTGACGATGAGCTGTCCCCTCAAAAACACACGCTCCGTGGGTTACACCCTGCCTGCCACCGGGGGGCTCGTCTCTACTGACCCAGGGCAAAAGGGCAAAGTGAGGCAGGTGACGATAAACACAAAGGGCCCCGGGATGTGGCAGAGGTGCCCCAGGCTCGTGACGAAACACAGGCTCTCACGGACTCATCTTCTGCCTGGCCCTCCTGCCATGGCCGTCTGGGGCTCTGGGGACAAGCAGCTGGTGTGGCCGCAAAGGACAGATCCGAGACCGCCCTCGTGGGGCACAGCTGTCTGACTTCCTGCTCCGTTCTAACCTAACTCGACGGTTCTCGGACCCTGGCACGCACGGCCTCACCTGGTTGCTTCGTTAGAACAGGCTGCCCGCCCCGCCCCCCAGACTCAGCCCCTCATGTCAACCAGCTCCTGGGTGAAGCTGACCCGCTGGTCTGCAGACCACACCTGGAGACTCAGGGGTCTCGATCAGTGGCAGGTGGTCCTGGCTGCGGAAATCTGAGCATCATCGGAAGGTCCTCCAAATCATTTTTCACCAGTGCAAGGTAAAAATTAATAATAATAATAATAATAATAATTTTTAATTTTGCCCCAATAAGGGGAGAACAGAAAACGTTTATGCTCAACGTCAAATGTCGCACGATGGGGTCTCACCGGCCTTGCTCTTGGTGAGACAGGCTGGGTAGAGACTTGGGTAGAGTCTGACACTGGAAAGCGTGACGGTGGCCACCTACCCCTGCTCAAGCCTTTCTAAGATGTGAACTGAGCATAGTCAGAGGTCCGGATTCCCCACGCCGACCTCGCTCACGCCCCTTCCAAATATCAAAGCCGTGACGCTCGCTCCTTGGCGTCCTGTTCTTCCGCCCTCCCAGGCATGGCATTCGCTGCCCCATCAGGTGACAGGACACTGGTCAGAGAGATCTCCGTGGTGGCTTAAGCCCTGGCTAGAAACACACGCAGGGTGTATCCCTGCTGGCCCGGCCTGAGGTGGGTCCGGTTTCTGGTGTCCGGCTTCCTGAGTCAAGGTCAAAGCCCTCAGCTCAGTCTTTGGCTGGGTTGCTCTCCCAGCTGGCACAAGCAGCGGCCTCCCTCCCCTCTCCTGGGGTACGGGCTGGCCTAGTCCCGGGGGGTAAGGCCAGCGTGCGTTGGTGTCCCGAGGACACCCTCTTAACCAGATTTGGACAACATTACCCGCTCCCTGCCCCGAGCCCCAGCCTCCTCCAGCTGCTTGACCTTGGACTGCCCTCCGCAGAGACGCGGGGGCAGGGGGCACCCCCCAGGTGCATGGAACATACAAAGGCTGGAGTCACAGAGAGGGGCAGCCCGCGCTGGCCTGCAGTTGGGGCCGGTCCACGCGGACTAAGGGCCCTCCCGGCGTTGCCAGGCCCCGTGCTGTTAGCCTTCCGTCGCCGATGCTTGCCCTGTGGGGTGGGGGCGCCTGCCACCCAGCCCTCTCCCTCAGGGAGCCTGATCTTGGGAGGGAGACCCTGGCCCTGCCTGAAGAAGCCTGCGGAGCTCTGCCTCGTCCTGGCCTGGCCCAGCCCCAGGTGGCATGCGGGGCAGGCTCGGCCCGTGGAGGGTCTCGAGCGGGCCCCTGAGTGAGCGGTGTGAGGGGCTGGGGGCAGCAGGCTTGTGTGTGAGCTGCAGCCCCACAGAACACAGGGACGAGGGCGTGTGTGCCGCATGCTCCTGTCCCCCAGCTCTGAACTCGGGCCTCGTGTTATCTGCTGTCTCCCCAGATCCCCTCTCAGTGAAGATGGCTGTAGACTTCGTTTCTGACCTTGTCGCCAATTCACTCGGCTGACACGGCTGAGCGAGGGGGCAGGTTCACACAGGACACGTAGGACGCGAAGACTGAGACATCCACACACCGACTGTCACGTGTGAACGGGATTCAGGAAAGGCTCGCAGCACATGATTTCGCGTCACCGCCCCGGCTTCCTGGGCTCGGACGGCCAAGTGTCCCCAGCCTTGTCCCCGTGGCTGCGTGTCAGGCGTGCAGGGAGGACCCGGGGGGCGGGCTGAGGGCCTCGCAGCGGGGCGGCTGAGCCCCGGAAGGCAGCTGCTGGCCTTCGCGGCCGGTGTCCCGTTACAGACCGTGGCGCACTTGCTTCTGTCCGTCTGTCCCCAGATGCCCGAGCCAGCATGGGCCTGGCGGACCGGCGGGGGGCTGGGGGCCCTGTGTCGGCTGCTCTTCTTCTGGAATCCCAGATGCTGTCAGCCATACACAGGCCCTCGCTGGGGCGGTGGCTCTGCCCTGGTGGCTTGGTGCCTGAGCTGAGGGGGGAGGCAGGGAGGGGGAGGTCGCAGACCAGGCAGCCCCCAGCGGCCTGCAGTCCCCTCGCCCACCTCACCCACAGACGACAGACGGCTGAGCGGGGGCTGGGCACCGGGGCCCCGGGGGCATCGCCGATGACAGGGACCTGTGACTAACCCGGGACAAATTCAGGCAGCACAGGCCGGCCTCTCAGAGGAGCCTGAGTCACAAAGCCAGGCCTTTGTCGCCCGTTCTGTTTTGATATCACGTGACAAGACTGTACCCAACTCCTGGAGGACCGGCAGGTCGGGGTGGCGGTGGGGAGCATAGAGAGAAGGGATTCAGGATGCAGGCGTGGGAGTGTGTCCGCACCCAAACTCCTCCTGGCTGACCTGCTTCTGTGCTTCTCGGGTGGTCGTGAGCGGCTGGCGGCGGAAGCTCCTTGGCCCCACTTGTGAGAAATGTCCAGGACGGATTAAAGGCACAGACGGGGGAGCAGGTGGGCGTTGGCCTGGGCTGGGGCGGGGACGGGCAGGGACTGCCTGAGGCGCTGGGTCTCCTGGGGGGCGGGGCACGGCATTGTACAGAACACTTTGAACACTTGATTTCATGTTACGTGAACGTCACCTCCATGAATTACGTGAAGGGGGAGCATGAGGGGAGCAGCCGCACAGCGGGCTGGGCCAGGGAGCCCGGGTCCCACGGGACCAGCAGGCCCCACTGACGGGGGCGACACGGAGAGGGGCTCTGGGTGTGAGCAGCACAGGCAGGTCCCACAGTGGCTGGGTGTCCCCCTGCACTGGGACAGCACGCCTCCCTCGTCAGGGCCTGAAGACACTGCATACCCCTCTGGACAGGTGGGAACATGGAAAAACGGAGGCCCCACCCATGGGCGCCGTCCCCCCTGCCCCCCGGGGGAGGGGAGCAAGGGACCCGCAGGGAGCTGCGTCCTGCAGCCAGATGGGAGCGGGGAGGACATGTCTGAGCCCCAGGCACCCCTCCTCCCACCTCCGCCGCTCTCCTGCTGGTGTCTCCCGGCGGCCAGACCCGGCCCCAACCAGGGGTCTGGGGCCCAGGGAGAGGCAGCTCCCCAGAGGAGGAGAGGGAGGCCGGGGGACTGGGAGCAGCAGAGAGGGGGGCTCCTGGAGGACCCAAAAGGAGCCGGCGACGGGCGCGTGCGTGTCTGCGCATCCTCCCCCGCTTCCCCGGCGTTCCCAGACAGTGGGCGCAGACAAGGGCATCAGCAGGGGCCACATCGGGGCCTGCCACGGCAGCGAGCTCACTGTGGCTCATGGCACATCTGTGCCCCAACTTTGGCCTCCCCAGACGTCCCCGTGAGCTCCTCCCTGACCTGCTCCTCGGCCAGGGTGGTTCAGAAGGACAGGCGTGTGCGGCTTTTCAGGCCCCGGCGACCCGCCCTCCTCGTCCGCTGGGCTGGGGTGGCGCTGTGACTGTGGGCGGGCGGCTCAGGGAAACGCGCCTGCGGCCAGACTGCTTGTTGAGGATGGGGACACACGCCTCTGGCGAGGGCCCCTTGCGTTCTGGCTTGGTCCTCGATCTGTTCGGAGCTCGTCGACCTTTCTAAACGGCCAAGATGTGACGCCAGCCAGGTAGAAAGGCGAGTCCGCCCCTGGACGGCCCGGCATTAGAGCGTCCGTGTTTAGTGGCTTTCACGACAGGATTTTACAACAAAAATCTTAAAACCAAAAAAAAAAAAAAAAAAAGTAGTGTGTTTATGTCTTCGCAGACCTAGGCCATTGAACATTTCCCCCCAAATACCGTCGACGGCGGAAATTCCCACGTCTCCATTCGCGCGCCCCAACGCCCCCTGAACCGTGCGGGCTCCGCGTCTCCGTCCCCGTGCCCGTCTGCAATCCCGCGACCAAACGGAAGGGCCGTGGCTGCAGAAGTCCCCTAAAAACAGGTGAACGAAAGGCCACAAGGCCCGTCCTCGGATGCAGCCCCGGATTTAACGAGCCCGATACTTCCTGGAGTCTTAATCTAAATAAGAAACATACCGAGAGCTGTAAAAGCTCAGGCCCTTTCTTTGAAACCTCAATTAAAACCAACACAAAACACAAACGCCAAGTGCCTCCCCCCCAGGACCATCTTCCAGGAGGAAAATAAAAAAAACGTTAAAAAAAGGCAACTGCGTAACTTGGACTAGAACCGCCCACCACGTCCGTTTAAAAATAAATGACTCTCCCACGCCAGGAAGGGTGCACTGAGCTGGGACGAGGGGTACACCCACCATCTCGAAGTCAATTTTCAAATGTTTCCAGCTCTGGCGGAATGCCAGAGCATGTTTTGACATGATTCCCCCCCTTAATTTATAACCTCTGTGTCTCTGCGAGGAAATTCAACCCTTATGTTCCCGATTCCTTTACACTTAACTCATCAAATGCTGCCCGAGAAGGAGCCATTTGATGTTAAGCCCTTAGAGCCGTTTTTACGAGGCCTTTTAAACCTGTTCCCCCTTAGAAACAGGAGGCCGGGTTTTTCCCGAAGTAAACAAACCCAGCTTTCAAAAAGTGTCCCTCGTCAGCCTGGAGGCCAGACGCGGGACCCTCCGGTGGCTCCAGGCCGGTCAGCACGCTGGACGAAATCCCCAACATGCTGAATCTTTCGAGGATAAGGTCGTCGGGTTAGACATCGGCGTGCCACCAGACACGGGGACAGTGTGGCTCTGACAGGAAGGACAAACGGTTCCACCTGGAGGCGACGTCCACGGCCACTCACGACGGGAAAGCAGACGACGGGGAGTCCGTGGCGGGAGCTGGGAGGGGGCAGTGGCACCCCGTCCCTCCGCTGCGGCAAAGGTGGGCCGGGCTCTCGGCCACGCCCCGGCGGGCAGGTGGGGACCAGTTCCCCTGTCCTGACTCCAGGGGGGCCGCGAGACTTCGTGTCAGGCAGGAGGCGGCGGGCAGCTCCCCTCCGGCCGCCCACCTGCTCCGGGAAAGCCCGCTCCGCCCGCCGGGTACCAGGTCTCACTCCTGAGTCGGCTGCTCTGGAGGAAGCCAGAGTCACGTGAGGAGGGGACACCGCGTGGCGGGAGAGAAAGGGACAGAGAGAGACAGAGTGACACAGACAGACAGACAGACAGACAGAGCAGCCCCAAGATGCCAGAAATGTAACCGAAGCGGCGGAGGAGGCCCAGCCCCAGCCGTCGCCCAGGAGATCAGAGACAAGCGACCGAGTCGATTCCTTCCAGAATTCCTGACTCACCGGCTCATGAGCAGAACAGAGGTTTATCTAAGAACTTGAGTTTTGGGGTGTTTGCTGTGGCGCACCAGAGAACCAGGCCGCCTGCATGAACCCACTCACCTCTGGCGTCGTGCGGCAGGCTGCGTTGGTGACAATTCTGTTCAGCTGACGGCGGGTAACAGAAAACCCTACTGTGCTGACTAATGTCATCCATGGACGGAAAAGCCCAGGGCGGCTGTCACTCGGCCACCGTGTGATGCCGACGTCCATGATGTCATCATGGCCTTGCTGCAGATTCTCTGAAACTAGTTCCTCCTCCAAGTGCTGGCCTCGTCCATGGGCCTGGCACCCCCTAACCAGCAAAAATAGTGGCAGCACCTTTGGGCCTCCCGTCTCCATGCCACGTGACCCAGGGGACCAGAGAGGGTGTTTGCCCACCCCGACTGAGCTGCCCCCTGACTGGGCACAGGCCCACCCCACGGAGTCCAACGGAGTGAGCCAATGGAGGTGGGGTGGGGTCAACGTGCCCCCAACCGCATGGATCCCCAAACAGAGCTCAGTAGAACCAGGTGCCCACTGGAAAGCTGACGATGTCCTCACTGACCTAGAACAGGGGTCGCGGACAGAAGCCAGCACACACGGTTCATCTGTCTGCCCCGTGTTCTTGCGACTTTTCATTAGTTTTCTACAGTTAAAAGCAGGAGCCTTGACAGCCGCCCCCTCCCCAAATCCCATTTCTGGTTTGCCGTGAACCATCAGAATTTGCGTGAACACCGAGTTCTCACCGTGGCAATGGCAGCTGCGGTTTGGAACTCAGCAGCAGGTGGCCTTCCAGCCAGGCCCACGCGCATTTTCTCACGCTAACCGCTTCACCCATCGTCTCTGGACACAACTGAGTTTGCAGCCCCAGAGCCGGAAGGAAGTAGGCAGTTATTCCATTATTTTTTAATAGCTTTTCAATCTCTCCTTTATCCGTCTGTCCATCCATCCATTTTCCTTCCTTCCTTCCTACCTTTCCTCCTTCCTTCCTGTTCCATCTGCATAATACACGTTTATGGCCAAAAACTGAAACTGAGAGCAGAGAGAAAGGAGATAGTAGGCCACCCACGACCCGCCAGGCGCAGACAATCACGGCAAACACGCTCTCTCTTTCCGGGCTAACGCACACATTTTACGTAAAACGGCCGGCACCACACGGAGCACGGGGTACAACCCGCTTCGTTCAGCGCACGACGGGGCCAGTAGCCGAAGGGTTTGACAACGGCGATGGCAAAGGTGAGGGCCGATCAGAAAACAGGCCAGACCGCAGCGGCCGGAAGGCCGTCCTGGTCCATCCCCGCTGAGCGTCAGCCTGCTGGGTTACACAGCTGGCCAGTTCCCCACGCCAATGACACGTTTCCACATAATTACTGTAATGACTACGTACTATGGTAAGGATGCAGCCAGACTCCAGTGCGCGTGCGGGTTGTTCTCAGCACGCTGCGTGAGAGGGGAAGTTCTAGGTCACAGGGTATGCGTCGTGCAGAAGGCATTGGGTATACGTTGCGTTTGTTCCCCAGAAAGGACGGTCTGCTTTATGTCACCACCGGCGCAGTGGGAAACCCGTTTCTCCACACCCCAGGCCGGATCTAGGTATTATCGGCCTTTAAACGAAAGTACCACTCTGTTTGGCACCGAGCGTCATGATTTTACACACAGATCCTTCGAGTACCACGAGCGAGGTTGAATGTCTTTCCCCGATTTTGGGCCATTAGTGTGTCTTCTCATTTGAATTGCCTGTTCATAGACCCGAGCAGAAAATGATGCTTTTTGCCTTTTAATTCGAAGGAGATGTGGCATTTTTTGTTTTTCATTATATATATGTATTTTGTCATACGGGACTTTAAGTTTTTATATAGGTAAATCATGATTTTTAAAAAATGTTGACTAAAAGATCGGTAAACTTTATCTCCCCCCTCGCTGAAGTTCTTTGTAGTCATAGTTCGTAAACTTTGGTTATTGATATTTTTAGAAAATGGCTCTGTCTTTGACGGCACGCTGAGACTCTTTCCTATTAAGTTTGTAAAACGTATTCACCAGCGTTCTCTTCCTACTGAACGAAAATCTTAGGCAAGATTTTCCCCTAGTGGTCGCATTACTTTCACATTTAAATCTTTTAACAACCCTCACACTTTGATACAAGGTGTGAGGTCGTGCTCTAGTGTAAATAGTTCCCCAAATCTAGAACCAGCCTCCAAACTATTGATCGAATAATCCGCTCTTTCTTATTTACCTGAAATGAAGTCCCGAATGCATTTGGGGATCTTTCTGGGCCTTATGCTTGCCCCACGGGTTTGTCTGCCTGTCGCGATGCTTGTCCCATGCTGTTTCAGCCACTAAACATTTATGGTGCATTTTACTACCCGATAGATTGTGCCCTTTCTCATTGCTGTTGTGGTTTTTCATCCCCTTGAGTATTTGCTCAAATTTGATGAATTTAACGTCATTTGATAGACTCCCCCCAAATACGGACTTTAACGTTGGAACTGCGTTATATTTAGGAATCGATCTGGGGGCAATAGACATATGAACCAGGTACGTGTATAATTTCCCAATGATCGAAGTCAATTATTTATGCTCTTCAGTGACGTCGTGACGTTGTCTCCCAAAGGGCCTGCGCATTCTTGAGTTTGTTTCTAGGCAGCTTATCTCTGCTTTGTTGAAGGCGTTGCAAAGGTATTCTTTCATTTCGTTTGCATTTTCGACAGGTTACTGCTGGTATATAAGGAAGCTACCGATTTTTGTAGATTCGCTTTGTCCGGTCTCCTTATCGATTCTATTCGGTTCTCACCAATTCCGTTTTTAGCCACCTCTCTTTTAGTGCCATCAGCTACAAATAGCGACGGCTTCCAGCGGTCTGACCTTCTCCCTCCCAGTGCCTCTTACTGCACAGTCAGCAAGGCGAAACCAAGTCACCTGGGCGACCGTTTTAAGAGCCAGAAGAGATGCGTGGAGAACATAACATGAGGCTCAACCTCAAAGCAATAAGCGGCTCTGGGATGGGAAATGAGTTAGATGCCTCACAGGCGGCCACGTGGGGGAGAGGAGAGCGAACGGGAAATGGTCATAGAGAAGCAGATTTTAGCTCAATATAAGACATTTTTAAACAGCGAGAGCTCATCCAAGACAGGACACCGGTGGTGGCGCCCGAGATCAGCCCTTATAATCGGGGCCAGGAATGAAGTGGAGGGGTTTTAAACCACAGGTGGTGGGCACCTAGGTCCTTGCTGCTCCAACTAGGATCCGGGGAACCAGCAGCCGGGAATAACCTGGGAGCTTATTACAAATGCAGGAGCTTGGGTCCTCCCAGGCCTACTGAATCAGGAGCTGCATTGTAGCGCGAGCCCCAGGGGACCCGTATGCTCACTGAGGTTTGAGAAGCACTGGACTAGTTGACTGTGTCGTGTAGATTTTCCTACAAGTCATTGGACACCCAGCTTGCTGGCATTCAGAGAATACAGGCAGTTAATTACCCGGCAGGACGAGAAGACCGGAGGTGTAGTAGCTTATTGACGTCATCACAGAGTAGGCTCTTTCTGGTTTTGCACCCACCATCTTCAGCGTGCTGGCTCTAATGTTGAATTTCGTGCCTCGTGGTCACAAAATAGTTGCAACCGCTCCGCATACACTTTTCACCCCTAACCCCGTGAGATTACCTTACGTGGCTCACCCCTGGGGATGTGTGTGCAAGACTAAAACCGTTCAAAGCTAGAGGTGGGTTGAGAATTAAAATAATGCATTTCCAACTTCGTTTGATGCCTTTCCTCTCATTTTTTCCTCGAATACCCTCTGTTTACTCAAGAGATGTGACTCGATACTTCACATTGCTGTGGCATGGGGTTCTACTGACCTAAAAAAAAAAAAAAAGCTGCAATTATGATTCCCAAAGAAAGATGCAAAATTTTTAACTGACCTTTCTCTATCTTTCTTACCGGTTTTGCTGGTCTGCGTAGACCTGCATCATCCTTACTGCAAATTAGAATCCCAAATTCTCCACAAACCTCTCATATTTCCTTTACTCTATGCCACGTGTGGAAAAGTAAGTTGACATCTATTTCTCCCAAACTTAGAGAAAGTTCCTTAAAGTAAAAGTAATAATAACAACACGAAGCTGCAGCTGGCCTCAGTGTTCCTGAATTTAGTTCGAGTTCAAGCCTGGTGCTAGGGGCCTGGGAGCTCACAAAATCTAGATGTATGGACACGACCTCGGTCACATCGCTTCTGATGAGTTATAGGAAGAAAAAACAGTTTGCAGACGGTTCGTCTTAAGTCAAAGCCAACAAAATTCAAGTGTTTGGGGAGCGGGTGGCCCTGGGAGGCACACAGGTGCTGCCTTGCCTTGGGCAGGGAGGGGGCCGCACCAGCCCCGAGAGCATGTCACTGCTGATCAAAGTCGGCACCTGCGCCTCGTAATCGCCGTCGCCCACCTTTTAAGGCAGACCCTGATTTATCATCTGTCAGGGTTGGTAACTTTGTAGTTCTGCTGGGAACACTGAAACCATTGTTGGGATAGGTTTTTAAGGGTTTTTTTTTTTTTTTCCCCAGTGCAAATATTCCCTAAAATGCCACAAAGTGCTGCCCCTCCGAGGACATCTGTTGTGAGAGACCACCGGACAGCATGCCGCCCCGTCCTCCGGGAACCCTCAGGCCGGCGACTGCCCGAGTTCCTCGGGGTGGGATGGAGGTGGGCGCGTTCTGAGCCCGGTCCTTAGAAACCCTTCCCTATAAACCAAAGCCCCCCGGAGTGAGCCTGCTACACCTCCCTGCCCCCCCAAAACGTCTCATAATCACAAAGCGTCGGTCGGTGACTTGAAACGCCCGACGGTGCCGTGGACAGTGGACGGCGAGGAGTCCTCTTCCTAGGGCTGGGACTGTTTAAGTCCCCAATTACGACGCCCACTTCGGCCACTGAAACGTGTTCTTCGCGGGTTTCAAACACGGCTACTTGCCTCCTCCCTCCTGCTTGGCCTTCACGCTCTTAATAAAACATTAAACACCGCTCGCTCCCCAGCACGTCGCGGGGCGCTGCGGTTCCCCGCTTCTCTATATTACGGCCGTCTCTCCCCACCTGCCTGCAGAGGCGAAGGCGCGTGAGGTCCCGTGTCCCGGGAAGGCGGCTGTGATGTCGCCGGGTTCAAAGAGAGAGACAGAGAAGGCTCCTCCGCGCTGTCGAGGCTCCGGCCTGCCTTTTCGATCTGAAAGACCCGTGTGCAACCTGAACACAGCGCTGGAGAGAGCGATTCTCTAAGAAAAAACTCGTTCTTGTTTGGCTCATTAGCCTGCTGGGTTTCGGGGGGTGGGGTGACACACAGGGACCCGTCGCTGGCATTTACTGAGCCTTCCTCTGGGCCAAGCAGCCTTCCGAGTGCTCTGCACCTACGACTGCCTTTCATCTCCTGTCTCCCGGAGATCACGGCTGTGAAGATTAGACGGATTAATAAATAAGAGTGCCACGTGAGTGAGGTATCGTTTTTACGCGCCTCCCCCCCCGCCGCCTCCATTTTATAGATGGGGAGACCGAGGCAGGAAAATTCCAGCAGCTTGCTCCAGGCGAAGCGCCTCATGCGGGGGAGTCAGCAGGACAGCAGTGTCCTGGGGCAGAACCGTGTTCCATCCGGGACCATCCCACCCACGCGCCTGAGTGTTGGGGCCCGCGTCCTCCTCCGCAGTCTACCCTCTGCCTCCCAAGAGAATAACGCGGACAGCGGCCACCTCCACGGCCTCCGGACCTCCTCTCGGTTTCCTATTTCTGGTCTCGAGGGCCCTGGCCCTGGGTAGTGCCCCCGGCACCAGGCATGCTGGGCGAAGGGGAGGGTGGGTGGTCGCCCCCCCGACCCCCTCATCTCTATCTGGGTCACGGATTCTGACTCTGTCATCCCCCCTTCCCCTCCACCCCGGTCCCTCTCGGGCGCTGGAGGAGGCCAGCCACCCACCCGATGAGCCTCGCCTCCCGCTGCCACCGATCCCAGGCACCCACCTGTGCCGGGCCTCCTCCCCGCGCCCCTGGTGCAGCCGGGGGCGACCCTCTCCACCTGTAGGGGTCGGAGACCCCCAACCCAGACTGTGCACACCGCTTTCGTCTCTCTGCGAACGCACCTCACCCCGGCCCCTTCCGTTTGTTTCTCCTGGCTTGGCGCATGTCACCCGACCGCCCGAGTCAGACACGCGGCCACCCCTGATGGTCCCTCCCACCCCTCTAGCCAACATCAGGCTTCCCGCGGGACCCCGGGCCAGTGACTTGCCTTCTCTGTGCTCTGATTTCCCCATGTATAGAATGGGGGATGAGGATGGCGCCCCGAAGGTTGTTAGAGCGCAGACTGAATCCGTGCGAAGCGCTTAGCGATCATTCATTCATTCGCTCATTCATTCATTCATTCAACAATCACTTACTGAAAAGCTGCTCCAGGATCTGTTATCACACGGCCAGTTCCTACCCTGACTTTCACTTGCTGTGTGACCCTGGAGATTCACTTAACCTCTCTGTGCCTCAGCGTGGGGCCGATGCTGCACTCGGCGTTCAGGAAGGGCTCTGAGGGCCTGCTGCCCCTGTGGCTGTCCTTCCTGCGAGGACTCCTGCTGGGGGCTGGCCACGGCCTGGTCCCTGGGGAGTCTGTTCCCTGTGCATAACCCTGCTCCTGCCGTGGCGGGGCCGTGCAGCCTCTCCCGGCCGTGAGTTCACGGCATGTCGTCTTCCGCCCCCTGTGCGTTTGGAGCCTCCCGTGGGATGCCACCCGCCCTGGCTCGCAACGGGAGTGTAAGGAAGATGTGTCCTGAGCAGCCCGTCAGAGCCACGCAGGTCCCTCCCGCAGCCAGGCCCAGGTGCCCTTTCTGTCCCCCCGAGCCCTGGCTGGGTGGCGAGTAGCCAAACGAAGGAAGGAAAGAATGAAGGGGTGTGGAAGGCAGTGTGACCTTGGACATGACCTTCTTTGGGCTTCTATGACTTCTAAGGGCCAGGACGCTGGAAAATCCCTAAACTAGGACAACCGGCAGTTCCGTTAGAAATCCTGCACCCCGCTAACGAGGACCCAGGCAGGGGCGAGGGTCTCGCCGCTTCTAGCTTCTGCGTCTGGGTCGGGCTCCAGCGTCTGGGTCGGGCTCCAGCTCCTCGCCAGCGCGTCCCAGAAGCAGCGAGCTCAGAAAGGTCCCATGCGGCCTCCCGCACTCACCGCGGGCCGAGGGGCCCAGACTGACAGTCCCTCCGCACTCGTGAGCGAGGTGCCTGGCCTCTGGGGTGCGTCTGCACCGAGACGCCTTCTGCACACAGCCGAGGCGCTTACATACTCCAGCGCACCTGTTTGGGGGACGGAACTCTGAAGCCACACACCTGCCGCGGGCCGAGCCGGAGAAGCTGAGTCTCGAGCTGGGCTCTGACGCCCAGCGCTGCTGACACTATTTTTCTCCTACGCTTTTTTTTTTTAATTTCTAGACCTTTTAAAGCTCTATTCCAAACATGTTTTTAATTTTTTCCTGAGAGTGACAAAAAAGGGAGCATTCTATGCATATTTACACGCAAACCATCTCCAAGAGTCTTTTTTTGGGTGAGAACCATCAATAAACAGGTTTTCACTTGTGGATATTTTTTTAAAACCCTTTTTCTTTCTTTTTTTTTAATGCCCCCAAGGCTTTCCTAAATTTGATCCTAAATCACTTTGCCCATCTAGTCTGCGTCCCCTGCCCTGACCCTAAAGCAGCCAGATTCCCACTCACTTCTACGAGAAGCACCCCGCCCTCTATCCGGCCGTGAGACTGGACTTGGCCAGCAGCCTTCACGCCTAAGCCCCCTCTTCAGAAAACAGGCTTCTGTCCCTCTCAGTAAGTGCTTAACGAGCACCTGAGGTTCCAGTTGGGGGCCTGACCCCACTGAGATGTCGCTGTCTCAGAGCAGCAGGGTGGCGGGACTCTCGGGCCCTTCAGTTGGAAGATGACTTTAGCTGGACCTCTGACCACAGGACACCGCTCCAACCGCACAACTCCAACGGCAGACACAGGAGAACTGGGGCCCCACCAAGCACGAGGCCGATGAACTTCTGCTCAATGACTGGCCACCCTGCGTGGACACTTCATCCTGCCCAGATCCACCGGCTGTTTTGTCCACACGTCCCTGGCCTGGAGTCGCTGCACGGCCTGCACACTCTGGACTGACACTCTGTCTAGGTACAATGTGAGGCCCGCAGGTCAGCTGAGCGTGACTCATTCAATCCCCTTCCTGGGCTAGGCCATTCTGCAGACATTACCGGAGTTGCTAAGCTGGGCCAGGAGCCTGTCCACGCTCACAGCCAAGGCCTTCCCTTGGTGGCCAAATTGGACTCCCACAACCAGCCACCAGAAGTCCGAGACGAGTTCTAACCTCACGTGCTTCCTGTCTGTAATTCCTCCGAAACTCAAACATGAAATGGTCTTGCCCCGCCTGGAATCTGCCACCTGCTGTCTCAGATGGGTGCCCAGTAACCTCTACACGGGGGTGCACCCCTGGGGACCTGCTTGGGAAGCCCAGGGAGCGAGGAGGTGTCCCCTCTCCTACAGCGCACGAGGGACCAGCACCAAACTAAAGAACATTTTATTTTTAATAAAATAGCGGAGCGTGAAAAATATGTATTACACATATGCACGAGCAGAATCACTCTTGCCTGGGGCGGTGGGAGAATAAGCCAGACCATTTGTCCGGTGCTTCTAGATCCACTCACAGTCACCATTTGTTTAACAATATAAAGAGTCAGTAAGCCCTTTGGGTGCTTTTGAATGATCTCGCTGCCCTCCCCACTCCCTTCCACAAATCAGTCCAAACGCATAACATTGGCTTGGTTTCCATTAAAAAGCCACAAAATGTAACACTAAGGAGCTTGAGGGCTGGGCCCCTGGCTCTTTTGTTAGGAGACTCCTTTTGTTGTCTTTATATACAGCAAACTACTCGTTTCTCTCTCTTTTTTTTTTATTTTCACGGAAAGAGAAAAAAAAAAATTGTATTGCACGTCGTTTGCACTTACAAACGTTAGGTTTGCTGGAAGTTTCTGTCTTGGAGAGAGACCACTGGTGAAAGCTAGAGGCTGGACTCTATTTTAAGTGACTCCAAATCCACTGGCGTGTGCAGAGCTGTCAGGCTCCCTCTTCCTGTTTGCTCAGAAGTTGCCGGCTCCGAGGCAGCCTTCCTGAGGGTGGGCCCCTGGGGTGGCTCTCCCTCCGGCCGCGGAGGGACTGTCCCCGCCCGCCCCTCTCCTCTCTCTCCCTCTCTCTCTCTCTCTCCACCCCCCTCTCTTCCCCCCTCCGCTACCCAGCAGAGGCCTTTTTAATTTGCAAAGCAGCTCTCTCTTCTCTGATTTGTAAATGGATAGCAAAGCCAACTCAAACACACACGGATGTATATTTACGGAAGGTTCTAAACAAAAGTTTTCTTCTGAGGGCTGAATCAACTACTTTACCACAAATTAGTCACACAAGAGGCTACTTACCAGGGGAACGCTCTCCCCGAAAACCAAACAAAAACCTTTCAGTACTTTTTTTTTTCTTTTTTTAAACTTTCAGTGTATCACAGCATCCTGCATTTCAGGGTAAAAACTTTTTTATTTTTTTTCTATTATTTAAAAAAAAAACAAACAAAAACACCAAACCAACCGACCGACCGAGAAGAGCTCCACGCCTGGCTCTGCCCGCCAGGGTGTCCTGTCTGGGGACGTCCCCCGCGCTGGCCTCCCCCTCCAGCCCGCTCACACACAGGTGGGCGACGGGGCGGGGATTTCGTATTTCCCCGGGTGCGTTTTCTGGGGATGCTGGGCTTTTTTGTAAATCCCGCTGTGGGTGAGGACGCTGGCGGGTTTCCTCCGGCTCTTCTTCTTGAACCTGCGGCTGCAGACGTGCTGCCAGGACTGCAGCGTCTTGGACGTCCAGACCCACATGCCGCTGGTGATGCCCACCACCAGCAGCATGAAGATCTTCACGAGGAAGACCTCCACGGCCGGGATGGACGCCGCCATCAGGCAGTCCACCGTCTTGGTCTGGTTGTTCACGCGGCACTTGTGCTGCGTGGCCAGCACTTTCCAGTACTCCATGTTGAGGCGCTCGTAGAAGTAGCAGGCGATGGCGCAGGTGGCCGGCACCGTGTACAGCACGGAGAACAGTCCGATCCTCGCCATGAGCTTCTCCAGCTTGTCCGTGTTCTCCCCGCCCGTCTTCATCACCCTGCGGATGTGGAAGAGGGCCGCGAAGCCCGAGAGGATGAACGACGTGCCCAGGATGAGGTAACAGGCCAGGGGGACGAGCACGAAGCCCGTGAGCGCGTTCACGTCCATGCTGCCCACGTAGCAGACGCCGGTGAGCTCGTCGCCCGCCACCCTGCGCATGACCAGGATCAGGATGGTTTTCACCGCGGGGATGGCCCAGGCTGCCAGGTGGAAGTAGCTGCTGTTGGCCTCGATGGCCTCGTGGCCCCACTTCTTGCCCGCAGCCAGGAACCAGGTGAGCGTGAGAATCACCCACCAGAGCGAGCTGGCCATGCCGAAGTAGTAGAGGACCAGGAAGACCAGCGTGCAGCCCGTGCTCTCCAGGCCCTCCTGGATGACGTAGAGCTGCCCGCTGTCGCGGTCGCAGGCGATGCTCTCGGCGCCGGCGAAGAGGCGGATGATGTAGCCCAGCGAGGACACGCAGTAGCACATGGACAGGAAGATGATGGGGCGCTCGGGGTAGCGGAAGCGGTCGGGGTCGATGAGGAAGGTGAGGACGGTGAAGGCGCTGGAGAAGAAGCACAGCGCGGACCACACGGCCAGCCAGACCACGGCGAAGCGCTTGTCGTCGCGGCTCCAGTACACGTCCACGCCGGGCGTGCACAGCGGCGCGCACGACGCGCTCTTCTCCACGTGGTGGAACTTGCCGGGGTTGGCGCAGCCGGCGCGCCCCGCGCCCCCCTCCTTCAGCTGGTGCTCCTGCGCGCCCGGGGGCCGCTGCGGGCGCAGGAGCGGCGGGAACAAGCCGGAGCCGCGCGCCGGCTCGTCCGAGCCGTTGTTGGGCGCCTCCATGCACAGGTAGTTGGGGTCGTTCTTGTTGGGGAGTTTGCTGCAGTCCAGCGAGTCGGGCCACTTGAAGTTGAACTGCTCCATGATCGGGGAGCACTTGAGCCGGGCCTGCTCGCACATGACCCGGCAGGCGGGGATGGGCGTGGAGACCTGCTCGGTGCACATGGGCGCGTAGAGCGAGCACAGGAAGAAGCGGAGGTGGCCGTGGCAGCCGTACTCCACCAGCGGCGCGAACTCGTGCAGCTGGATGGCGGCCTCGCGCTGGTTCTCGTGGCCCATGAGGTTGGGCATGCGGGTCATGTTGTAGCCGATGTCCTTGCACATGGGGATCTCGATGGGCTGGCACTTGCCGTCTCCCGGACGCTCCATGTCCATGGAGCTGATGGCGGCGCACGCCCCCATCACCTGCAGGACCAGCCACAGGCGGGGGCCCGGGCGCGGCATGGTGGCGGTGGAG
>NW_006434829.1:1343333-1368850 GCF_000325575.1 Pteropus alecto
GCTATCCCGCCCGTGTCGCCGCCTGGCGCCTCCGTCTGTCCCGCCCGCCGCTCCTCCGAGCTCTCTCCGCCGGCCACCAACTTTGCTCTCGCTGCCTCCCGCCTGCCCCCCCCTTTCCGGGGGGGAACCCCCGGGATTGTCTTCGACACCCCGCTCTTCTCGCTGCCTCCCTCCTTCGCCCCCTTTCCCAGAGAACCCCAAGGGCGCCGAGGTTACGGGAAGTTCGGAGACTGGCCGGGGAAGGGGGCGGGGTGTCCGCGGCAGGGGGCTGGGGGCGCATCCTCGCTGGTTTTTATGGTGGGCCCCGGGCAGAGGGCGCTTTCAAAGCGCGGTGCGATTTGCGTTTTATAGCCTTGGCCATAAAGTGGCCCTTTAGCTTGTAAACCTGCCCGCATCGTCCCGAGGCTGGGAGTCACCAGGCCTGCGCTCGCGGCTCCGGCTCCGGGGAGGGGCTTCCTTTGAAATTTCAAAGAGAAGAGCGGAGGGCCGGGGGGAGGGGCTCTGGGAATCCGGATTTTAGGGCCGCCCAAGCGAGGTCTCCGCAAAGGAGGCGGGGAGGGGGAGGGGCGGGACGCCTCCTGGGACTCTGACGTCCCCCCTGCATCCCTGGGAAGTGGGGGTCCCGCACGTAGAATAATGAACCCCGCCCCCAACATAGCCGCGGAGCTGAGGGGCGTCGCGCCAGGCAGGGCTGGTGATTCCTTCTAGGCGGCTGGGTTTATTTATTATAGGAAGTCATTCGCTCGTCGAGTATTTATATTATTTGGCGAGTGATTTGCCCGGCCTGCGCCCTCCTTTGGCTATAGACCCATAAGGTAATGCGGATCGGGGTGGGGGCGGGAGGAGGGAGAACGCTGCTCCAGCTCGATCCCGGGATCCTCAACTTCCAGTTGTGGGGTGGGGAGCGGGGCGTGGAGGCGCGCACGCCACTCAGTTTTCATTGAAGGTGGAGACGGAGCGTCCCGGCCTAATACCCTCGGATTGGGGCCAGTTTGTGACAGAGTCACTTAGGACACCACGCCCCTTGCCCCTTCTCCGGCACGGGGCATGCGCGATGGGCGCGCACACCCACCCACCCACGCCTTGGCGGCCAAGAATGTTCTCAGAGCTTCACCTTGCATCGCGTATTAACCCTTAAATAAACAGCACCCCTGGGCGGCGGCCGCGTCTCTCTCCTCTTAGACGCCCTCCAGGTCTGGATCTTTTTAAAGTTCTGTCGAAACTCCCAGGGTGTCGTCTAGAGGGGCAGCTGGAGGGCTTTCCCGGGCGGAGGCGAGGTGGGAGCAGCGAGCCCGGTGCACACGGGCCTTCTTTTCCCTGCCCGCGTTTTCAGGTTGACACGGGAGCGGTGGCAGGGTGTGCAGACATCCCTGGGAGTGCGTGCTGGGCCTGGTGGTAGGAGCCGCGGGTTGCCAGCCGTCTGTAGGAGGCGCTGTTGCGAGACTCTGCTCTTCCCCGGAAGCGGTGGCTGAAGTGGGACATTTACTCTGAGAAGGCTTCTTAGAATACTGGCCTTTACTTCAAAGAAGTTGTAGATTTTTCTGTAAGGAATTGAGACACCTCACATATCCACTCATCTCCCCATCACCCTCCCATCCACCTACCTATCTACCCACCCATCCTCCCATCCACTCATCCATCCATCCATCCATCTATCATCCATCCATCTGTCCATCTATCCATCCATCCATCATCCGTCCATCTATCCATCCATCCATCCATCTATCCATCATCCATCCATCCGTCCGTCCATCTATCCATCCATCATCCATCCTTCCATCCATCCATCCACCACCCATCCATCCTCTATCCATCCAGGAAACACCCAGAAGACTGAGGCTGGGACTTGCCCAAGGTCCCAGAACTAATAAGTAGGTTGGCGCTCAGGCCCTGTATTATTGTCTGGATGTCCGTGTGATGTGTTGGAGAAAGTTGGAATGAGGAGAAAGTAGAAAAGACCAGTTCAGTCAGAACAACCACTTTCAACTGTGTTATTTCTTGAGTAAAAAAAATCCCATGTTTTTTCAAAGGCTGCCATTTTTCTTACTATGTTTTTTTTTTTTCGGTTTTGTTTGTTTTCTTTTCTTTTTGTCTGTTTGTTTGTTTTAGTCTAGTGAGTTATTTTCAAAACCTTAAGTTAAAAAAGACTCAGTGGACATCGCTTGGCTTTTCTGGAATTTTCCTTGCAAAGGTCCTTCATTGGGCACCATTTTTTTTTTTCCTTTGCCTTTTTGTTTCTCTCCCTCAGAAACTATTGGGGACATAAATGTGGGGGGAGGGAGGACGCCAGCCACCAGGAGCAGGGTGTGGGCTGCTTGAGAAAATGCCTCCTAATTGATCTTTTATGTGTGATTTTAATTCAGCCATGTTCAGACCCATTATTTTAGCTATCGCCACTTCAGATTGCTTTCTTCTCTCATTTTTATAAAAATGTCTGCAGAAGTGCTGCGCTCTGCCCAGCTGAGATGGAAACCAACAAATAGACGTTATTATAGAAAAATGAGGGCTTTGAGAAATCAGCCACTGCAAGATAACTCTGTAACTAATAAATGAAAAGGGCCTTTTGATGGCTCCAGCTGAAAAGATATTTTATTTTATTTTTTCTCCTGTGTGTGGGATTTGAGATGTGTGATTGTGGAGCTGCGAGGTCCCCCGCTGCTCAGCCCTGGCTGGCTACCGACCCCCCTCTGGCAAATGTTATGGAGAATTGGGAGGAATTTTATGGCTGTCTCTCCCCTCGCTCGGCTCTTTTTTCTTTTGTCTTCTTTGAAGAATGACTTTAGACATTTTATTTACATATTTAACCACGGATGAAAGGGGAAAGAAGGCATTTGGGGCTGTCGTGGGAATAGTGATATGTTTAAATTAATGAAAATCTTATTAGGCCTCTAAAATTTTGAGCAAAGGTTTCTGATGAAACTTATAATTAAACCTGATTTCAAGTAACATGCAGGGGCAAAGAATATCTATGTATCTAACTATACATATATTTTTTACTCCAGCAATCTAAAAGCATATCTTGGATGGCTATCTTAAACATTAGCTACCTTCGGTTCCTTGCAGACATTCTCCCGGAAAAGTATAAGTTTTTTTTGTTTTGTTTTTTTTAAGGGAATATTTCAGGAGTTGGGCAAGATTTTGAACGAGAACTAAATACTTTTCGGATGGAACAGAATTGAAAGAGAGGCCGAGTTTCGTTCACACCAGCAAAGTCAAAAGTATAAAATACTTTGACACGGATATTGCTAAAAATCAAAGTTGTATCTCTCCTTATGATGTTACAATCGTGAAAATTATAAGTGCCGTTCAAGTTTTTCTGAAACGAGATTAGAGACAACCCACATAATCTCTTTGAGATAAAAAACAAAGTACTGACACTTTCAGCAATGGAAAGAAATTAAGCCTTAGACTTAGCACGTTACAAGCTCGTGGTGAGAGCAAACTTGTAGAGTATCAGCAAAGCTTGTTTTAAAAAAAAACAGTGCTGGTCCAGTTTAAGATAAAGAGTGATTTGGGTTATCTCAGTGCCTTTTCAAGAGGTCCCCTGGGTCTGAGATGGGTGTCGTTTCTTTTACCTTCTAATGTCATCGATATTTGTATTTCATCAGGGACTTTTTCAATTCTCCTCCCCAGTAAGAACGAAATAGGATCTATTTCCTAATCATCGCCGGCCAGGCAGAGGGGTCTCTGGTGCCAATAAACATAATTTCCCCTGACCTCCTGTTGTGTCATGTTTCTGCAAAAACTGATTATCAGGTTAAAAAAAAAAAAAAAAAAAGAGCGAGCGAGCATGGGAAATTCTCTTTTCTAACCAAGTAGGCATCCTCGTCCCCCTGCCCCATTTTTCTCCGAGGAAAATACCTTCAGTCATCAGAAGTGATTCTCTGGAAAGAAAACACAGTTTGCACCACCAGAGAAGCCGACGCAAGCTGCGGCGACTTCAGCCGGCAGCACAGTTTTAATTCCGACTAAAAGCACTCGTCCTAAGATGCTGGTTGCGGGGAGGAGTGTGAAGACCAGACAAACACAAAAGAAAAGCTCCCACGTCGTAAAAACGGGTGACCGGAGCGGACTTCGGTTGCCTCAGTGCCATCCAGGCAGCTATTTTAAGGACACTTCCCTTGAAATGGGGTTTGAAATATTAGCAAAGCTTCCACGGGGCGCATTCGTGTGAATTGCAAATCAGAGCGTGTCTCTAATCTTCCTTTCAAGGCCGGCTTTGGATCACCGGCGTCCAGGGGGCTCCCCACTGCTTCTGGAGCAGGACAGACCATTCAAGGGGGCCGCTTCTGTCCCCTATTCCCACACTCCGAAAAACAACTCCGCAGACGGACACCCTCCACTTAAATTAGATTAAACTCCTGTCCTCCACAGCGAGTTAGCCTTTTCACTGCCCTCGCTCCCTCGTTCGGCGCCTCCTCGTTTAAAGGTACAGTGTTCCTCGTTGGTCTGGAAACAAAGGCAAAAGCGGCGACCACGCCGGGAAGCGGACAGAGCCGGCCTGCGACGCCAGCGCTTCCAAATTTCCAGGACGTTATCCGTTTAGACGACAGGGAGGCTTAGCTCCTGCCTGCTCTGAAACACACGCGGGTCGACCCTTAACCTATGACACAACCGTCCCTATAAAAAGTATAAAAAGTCCTCAGACCTGTAATTCTGTCCTGGGCCGTTTCCTGAAGAAGTCTATGGGGGGGTGGGGGGTGGGGGGCAGAAAATGACCGAATTCCAGAAAAATGAAACAAAAGAGAGTTTTCCCCGTGCGTTTCTTAGTTTTGTTTTGCATCTTGTATTCCAGATGGTTCTCTAAGGAGCAACGTGTTGGAGATAAACTCAGGCGTGCGTTGTAACTTTGTTTCTGACATAGTCGCCCACCTTCTTTGTCCCCTGTCTCCGTGGCTGTGTTGACCTAATGACTCACCTTCCCATCTGTTTTCTCGCCGCTCTGTCCCTCCTCCCCCACCCTGGAAGCCTTTCATGGTCTGTCCCCAGGAGGTGGGCCGCGGGGGAGTAAGGAAGAGGTCTGTCCCCCACACTGCTGCACAGGTGAGGGAGGCAGGCGGGGACGCGGTCCTGTCAGGGACACCCACCCACTTGGTCCTCCCTTAAAGAGAAGCAGGGAAGAGCCATGCTCCTGCTTTTGACCTCAGGATGGTGGCTGAGTCTGCAGCCACTTGGCCTAGGCCCCGGGCCGCCCCGGGTGGGGCCTGGCTCTGACGCCTTCCGAGGGGTCGAGCCGCCCCACAGGGGTGAGTCCCTTCCCGGCTCCGAGCCTCAGTTTCCTCATCTGAAGCATGGGGACCAGTGGGGTTCCAGCCTCGCGGGGCACCATTGGGACGAGGCCACACTTGTGAGAAGCACTTGTAACGATGCCAGCGTGTCGTGAGCGCTCAGGTCACAGCGGCCGCTGCCTTGTCCCAGTACAGCACCCGCCGACGGCCAGATGCACCGGGGTGCGACATCTGTGGGCAGGGCGAGGGCCGAAGGAATACCGGCCACCAGGCCCGTGGGCGAGCCCCGAAAATGCAAAGCCAACCGAGCACTGGACGCGGGTCCCGGCCGTCGTGTGAGATGGCTCGCTGGTCCCCACAGGCGCCCAGGAAGCAGGCCGAGGGAGGGGAGGGAGGGGCCCGTTTGGGAGTGAGGAGTGGTCAGTGTGGTGCGTGTCTCGGCCAAGGCCACACGGCAGGCGAGGGGCAGAGTCGGGGTTCAAAACCGGGCCGCCCGCTCCCTTCCCGGCTCTGCCGGCCCTTCCACCCCAGATGCACAGTCAAACACAGACGAGCCTGGCTTTTCCGAAAGGGACCCGGTGTCTGTCAGCGGCCAGCAGAGGCGCCTCTGGCCTGGTCTGTGGCCTGGCCTTTCCTCCAGGACTGGGGAGCGTCTGACACTCTCTGTCGTCCGATGTCCTGCGTCCAACGGGATTCTCGGGGTCCCGAGTTGTGAGTGAAAGCTGGAGGGAACACTCCCGGCTGCAAGGCACTCGGGGTGCTGTTCACCCCGTCCTCAGCGGGGCCTCCCAGGCCAGCCGCTTAACCTCCCTGGGCTTTGCTGTGAAATGGGGTGACAGTGACCCGTCCTTGGGAAGGCCTGGGGTCGGGCGGAGCGGGGCGCGTGAAGCACTGGGGCAGGCGTGGGCCCACGGGTTGTGCGATCAGCTCTCCTCCTTGTCAGCGACAACGCGGGTGCAGGTGACAGTCTCTCTCGGCTTCAGAGACAGCTGGCCGGTCCCCGTGCCCAGCCCCTCGGCGCTGGCTTTTGGGTTTTGTCATCCTGCACGATCGCGTGGAGCCGGCCTCTTTCCGCTGCATGGGGAAGGGAGCCGGAGCTCAGAGGTGAAGCCAGCCACCAAGCTCACGTGGCCAAGATGTCAGAGGGACCCAGGGCCCGGGGCCTCCACGTCTGCCCCGTCCCTCAGCGTCCAACAGCGGGAGCAGTAGAGGCCACCGCTTGGGGACGGGAGGACCGGGAAGGAGCGGATTTTGTAGATTTGCAGGGAAAAATGCTGGCAGGGCTTGGCCGACGTGGGCCGAGTGGACCGTCCAACCTCATACCCGGACCGAGACCTTCTGGGCCGGGCAGTTCCAGGCCACCCCCGCGGCCGGAAGGTGGTGACCGGAGGCTCTGCAAGAGCAAAGCCCCAGGACGTGAGGACCAAGGGGCCAGAAAACGGAGGTGGCGGTGACGGTCGGCGTTCTGTGTCCATGTGGCCAGCCGATGGCCCCCCGTCATTCAACCCAGTGCACTGGGAAGCTGCTTTGCAGAGGTGACCACGGTCACTTGCGTCCTGAAAGGTTCTCGAGAGGGTTAATGAGGTAACTCGTGAGGAGGGCTCATCGCAGGCCCCAAACATAGTATTACTGTGTTCGTCATTTGTCACAGTGGTCAGGAGCCTCATTAGTGGGTGACAAAACCCAACTCGGAGTGGCTTAAATCAAAAAAGGTGCGTCTCCCCGGGAGCATAAAGGTGAAGCTTCGGGCAGCGGGACCCCGGGACAGGCACAGACCAGCAAGGTCTCCTGGAGCCCCGGCAGGCGGGCAGCCGCCCGGGCAGAGCCGGGAGGGTCCGACGGGGTTGGGCAGTGACTTCCTCCTCCTCAGGCCCAGCACAGGGAAGCCATCCTTTTGGTCCCCACATGGCTATTGGGGGGCTGCTCGCTGGGGCCCGTTGGCTGCTGGGTGTAAGCGTGTGGGTGTAAGCAGAGAGTTTCACCTGCTGAGGCCTCATGACTCCAGACAGGTAGCCCCACCCCAGCCTGCACGCGGGTCTGCTGGAGTGGGGACAAGGCACCGAGACAACGCGGGCCCCGGGCGAGGAAGGCACGCGTGTCCAGCTTCTGGCAGCTTGGGTGTGTGTCCACTGGGCGCAGGGAGCAGCCTAATTACCCGCATTATAGCAGGTCCACTTGTGGCTTCGGGTTTCATAGAGGAAAATCGTCCTCGCAAAATGCTTCTGATGTGGTTTCTTAAGCTACAAGGCCTCGGTGACATGTGAATTTTCAGTGCCTGGTGCGATGCGTGGGAAAAGAAGCACGAGCCGCCATCAGGAGGGGACGTTTCAGACGCCAGGTCCCGGGCTCGGGAGGGTGGCCGCAGTGTATCCTGCGCCCTCCCCCGCTTCCTGTCCGGCCGGGTTCGTACCTCCCGACACGAAGAGCTGCCATCAAGCGAAGGGACAAACCCGCACAGAGCTTCCGGGGAGGAGGACGGCGGAGCCACCGGAAGGCGCAGAGCTGTCATTCCTCGTCGTCAGCGTGCTGACGCGTCACCGAAGTCCCCCTGCTTCCGACGCAGCTGCCCCGAGAGGCAAGCCGGTCCTCACCCCAGACCAGAGTGGTGCACGTGTGTTGAGGCCCCTACGCACCGGGCCGGGGGCCGCCACTCAGGGGTGGGGAGGGCACATTGTTTCGGGGGAGCTTATGGCCCGTGGGGACGAGGGAGGAAGCAGGATCAATGGGTGTCACATGCTTGCCTTCACGTTACTTTACATTATGTAAATTTCAACGCGGATGAGAATAGCAAATATGAGCAACGTCTCACTATAACAAAATTGGAAAAAAATGTCACCCACCCCCAATTTAAAATTGAGTAAAAAAAAAAATTGGATAATTTAAAAACAGCTGACTAAATTAATAGCAAACTGTTTTTCTCTATTGGTGCAGGTCACTTCCATTTGAGCTAGAAATACCGAAAAATTCCTTCTTTACCTGTACTTCTTTGAAAAAATTAGCCTTAAGTTATGTGGCAGGTTTGAAATAGGTAAGATCTTTGCACGAAGCGCCTGTGCCCTAAATTTTAGGGTAACGTTTGAACACTGAGCTCACTTGTCTGTTTCGCTAGATGAGGCGGGAGTTGGCAGCCGTGCCCTGTGATTGGCCCGCGTCTGCTTTTGTAAATAAAGTTTTATTGGAACGCAGACACGCCAGCCCGTTCTCATTTTGGAGGCGGCTGCTTTCACGGGACAATGACAGAGGTGAATAGTTGTGATGGGGACTCTGTGGCCCGAAATGTGCGGAGTATCTATTGCTGGGACTTTTCTAGAACACCGTTGCTGCCTCTCGGGGCCGGGCTCCCCTCCCGGGGGATGTGGTTCCCTTTGCCTGTGTCTGTGGGGTCTGTGGGGTCTGTGGGGTCTCCCTTTTGTCCTCCTGCTCTGACACTGGTGCCCGGCTCGCCCCGCCCCCCGACTGTCTGCGCCCAGCTCTGTGCGGCCGACCACCCAGGCCAGGAGGTGGCTCCGGGGTGGGAGCGGGGCCTGGTCCTCCACCACGCATTGGGGGATTCCGCACAGGGCCACCGAGAGCCTTCTCTGTGCTGGGCACTGCGTGAGGGACCGTGGTGCAGCCACGGGCAGGGAGAAAAGGCCCCTGTCCCCAGTGGGACGGACGGTGTAGGGAGCGGCCTATGACAGACGCATAGACGAAGAAGGCAGTGAGCCACGTTCGGAGGCCGTGTGCGCCGGGGGACGAACGGGCTGGGGCGGAGAGCGACGGGAGGTGACAGCTGTGACGGAGTGGGCAGGGGTGGCCTGTGGAGAGGTGACATGTGCCCAGAGCGGAAGGACGAGAACGAGGCAGCCGGGCAAAGCTCTGGGCACCTCGCCCCGTCCATGCCTGTTGATGGACTTACTCAGCAAGCTTGACAGACACACCCTGGGTGCCAGATATCCTGTCGGAATATGCAGGGTCACGTGCCATGTCACCCGCCATGGCCGGACGTGACCATTGGGGCGACGTCCCGGCCGGCACCCTGGCTCGCCCTCCTGGGAGCTGTGTCACTTTGGGTGAGCCGCGTAACCTCGCGGGGCCTCGATTTCCCTCACGGCTGATGAGGGGGAGACGCGTAGGAGCCACGGTCACCGGTGAGGCAAACGTCAGTGCCCGACCCGGAGAGCCCGCCACGCGCTCGGCTGTGCCCCCACGCAGCCCGGGGCCCCCGGCGAAACGCCGCCCGGGACTCGGAAGGCTCGGCATCTCGTTAGTAACCTGCACATCGATTACTCGTGGATACGATACTATTTTGGGTAATTGGCTTGAATAAAACACGTTTTCACAATCCATTGCGCTGATAACCCCTTACACATTTCCTTTGGACGGTGCTGGTCTGGATAAATGGACCAGATTGTGTCTTAAGGGCTGAATTCATCCCACACACAGGTTTTGTTTGGCTTGTGCGGTGTCTGCAAAAAATTTGAGTTGATTAGTGAACTTTCAAACGCTGTGATAGTTTCCCACACAAATCAAACTCCCAGCTTCTCAAGAGAGCTCGGATCTGGCCGCAGGTCTGGCTGGAGGTGGGCAGCCCCGGCCCCGCCCACGGACTGGTGCGGCCCGCGTGTCCACTCTCAGCGGCTGTGGCCTTGGGCTGAGCACGGCAAAGCCCGGCCCAGCTGCCAGGCGTGGCCCGTCCAGGACAACGGGGAGACGAGGCGCCCGGGGCGACGGCCCAGTCACAGCACTGGGAGGTCTGTTTGCCTCAGTTTCCCTGCGTGTGAGGTGAGCGTAATTACAGATGCCAAGCAGGAGTCGGGGAGCTTAATTACTGTTGTGGGGTGCTGGCTCAGGGCTGGCGGAGAGGGTTCCCATCAGGATGCTGCCTGTGGTTCTTGCTCCGAGCTAAACTCAGGTGAGTCACTGGGCTAATGGGGTGCAGGTGGGCCGGCCAGCGCCCACGGGGCCGTCTGCAGCGCCCGGAGCCCGGCTTGAGCCCGATGTCATCAGATGTGCCCAGCGGCGGATCGTGAGCGCTTCCTGGGTAAGTGCCCGGGGCGGGCGGCCGAGGGCGTGAAAGTGGGGTGCCTCCACCCTCCCAAGTCCAGCTCAGTGCACCGCAGAGATGCGGCGTCTCCTGACTCCCCGGGAACCTGGAGGGCCAGTGCCCCTCCATCCGAGGGTGTCTCCAGCGCGATCGGCCACAGGACACTTTGCTAAAATTTGCATAATTAATGCCACTGAACTCAAGACCCCGTCCCTCCCTTCGAGGCCCCACTGATTGCCAGGTCTCCCAGCCTTGTCACAGGCCCCACGGGGTGCCTGTCGTGCCCTGGACTCATTTGGTACCTTTCAGAAGGGAATGACAGCCGAACCAGACTGGAGCTGCAGAGGGCCCCGCCCACGTGGGCAGGCGGGGTCCTCCTGCATTTGAGGGAGGATGTGGGGGGCCCGCGGGCCATGCCCCCTCTCCTGAGTGCCGCTTGGGCAGGACACGGCCCTCCTGGGGACATTACCTAGCTCCGCCCCGCGAAGCTGAGGCAGGTGGTTTCGGACCCTGCGGGCAGCTCGGCCTACAGGAAGAGGGGGTTACGGGGAGCAGGGAGGCCCTGGGCAAGCGCGAGGCCATCCTGCCTCACCCTGGGCCCTCGGGACTGGCACTGAGGTCGTGGCTGGGCAGAGGCGGGACACGGGCTCAGGCTGGCGCTGCCGGAGCAGCTTGCGAGGTGGTGACTGTGGGTCCTCGGAGAGGGCGCAGGTGTGGCGGTAAAGCCGCTGCACTTAATCGGGGGATGACTCCCTTTCCCTCCCTATCACACCTGGCTGCGTTCGGGCGGGTGGGCGGACGGCCCGGTGTGCGGAGCCTGGGCTAAATCCAGTGACACAGCACTTGTCTCGGGTTTGACATCTTCACGCCCTCCCAGAGGCAGCTCCGTCGTCACTGTCCCCATTCTGCAGCCCGGGAAACTGAGGCCAGAGAGCATGGGCAGCCCACTCAAGGTCACTGAGAGCCGCTGGGGCAGGGCCTGTGCCCGCAGCCTCGCCACTCGCCGGCCGGCGTGAGGACGGAGCCCCTCAGAGATGCGTGGGAGTTTGGCTTCTGAGCCCCCGTCAGGAAAAGAACGAGGTTTGCAGTGAAGCAGCTGTGGACCCTGGGGCCTCCCTGTGCGGTGACAATCCCCGGGTGCCAGACCCCACGCGCCTCCGTGGCTCGGGGCGTTGGGCCCTGGTTGGCCTTCGCTGGGTCCATGGTGCCAGCAAAGACACAGACCTGCCCCTCCGTCTGTCACTCCTGTGCTGTTCTCAGCCACACCAGACTGGTGCTGATGTCACAGGGAGCGGGCTGAGGTCCTGAGAATGTTGTTGGGGACCCAGAGCACGGTGGCACTGGCTGTGCTCCTGGGAGGTGGCCAGACATCGAGGGAGCCGTCACGAAACTGGCCTTAATCACGTGGGTCGCTGGCACCCGGGGGTCAGATCGAACGGACCCTCCCCAGGGCCAGCTGACTGAATGATAATGATGATGATAATGACAGTGATGATAAACTTGTTTTCCTGATTACAGAATTAATACACGTTCCTATATAAAACGTGGGAAACATGACATATTCCTTAGAAGGAGCGCGGTGACGGCGAGCCCGCCTTCCAGCACACCGCAGTTTGTTATCGAATCCCCCACGACTGGGCGTTCAGATGACTCCCCTCTTCAGTCCTGTCTGTGTAACTTTCTGGGGAATCCCTCGCGTTGGTTTTGTCCTCCCCGAGGTGCGAAGCTGACTTCTGGCCTCTGCTCTGCGGTGACCACAGAGCCAGCCGGGTCCCGGGGAAGCGCAAGCCGGCTGTCCATCAGGGTGGGGCTGTAGGAGGGGGCGAGCCACTCGCCACCCGGCGCCCCATCTGGACGGATAGGTTTCCAGGGGTGAGATGAGGTGGAAGGGGCGGTGGAGACACACTGACCCAGACACGTGGAGAGGACCCAGAACCCAGGACGCCACCACGCCTGCCCCGCAGGGCCCTGGGGCTCCGCCCGTGACCAGGACGCCCACAGCCTGTGATGGCCTTAGCCAGGTCCGCGTCCTTGTCTTTGCCACCACGACCGACCTCCGTTCTGAGCATGGCCCCCTCTGCCCCTGTGGTGCTTGGAGAGTCTCCAGCTTCTTCCCACGGTAACGCCCCCCCCCGGCCCCTCCCGCAGGAGCCGCGCACTCCCCAGGGGCAAAGTCGCTCTTTCCTCCCCACCCTAACCAAACGCTCTGCACTTTCTAATCTTTGGCTCGGAGGGGAAAAGGGTCTGCACTCGGCCGCCGTCTGTTTTTCGTTGAACCATCTAGAACATGCGCCTACACAACTGGGGACAGAAATCTGTCTGCCAAGCCTTCTTCTGTCTTTTCCAAAGACAGAGGCGTTTACAGCCCGGAGTTTACGATAAACACCACGGGAAACAACGCGGCAGCCCCGGGACCCAGCGGGAGCGTCGGCGGAAGATGCCCGGACGAATGTCTTCTTCTTGCATCGCTTTTGAGAACGCGGTGCTGTTGCCCGCCTGCTTTGAAGAGGGTTGGGAAACTGTTTTGCTGGAAACTCCTCTTTCTGGAGGTGTCCTCTCGCCCGATACGAGTTAGGCGGGGCGGGGCGGGGGAGGGATCTCCAGGGAAGGAGCAGGAAGAACTTTCTGGGTGGTCTACAAAGCTCGGACAGGGCTCATGCGCCGATGAGACATCCCGGGGTCACCATCCCATCTGTCCCCTGACATGAAGAACTTCTCAAGAAGGAGGGCCGAGGTCTTGGCAACTGGATGTACTGGGTGGAGGGGGTTCTGCCTTCCTCTTTGGGGTCACCTGGTGCCCAGTGCCAGGCCACCAGAAGCTGAAGTGATTGACACTCTGCTGCATGAAACGTCCAGGAGACAGAGACCCAAAGACCTGTCTGCACTCGCCTGGGACTTGATAGGAGACTCCTGGATGCCGGCGTGGAACACCGATGGCCACTGTCCCCTCTGCCGGGCACCTGCCCCAGCCGGTCCCCTTTGACCAGCCAGGCCTTCCCGGTTCAGCCTTTTACTTGGCACAGTCTCTGTTTCCAGCAGTTTAAGACAGAATGAGAGAGAGAGAGAGAGAGAGAGAGAGAGAGAGAGAGAGGGAAATGCCCAGGAGTGCGTGGTCATCAGAGGATTTGGGGGCTGTCGCGGGACCATCTAACTAGGTCGTTGTCTGCCTGGATGGGCACTGTCACGGTGACATACTCTCGGGGACTGGACAGCGGCGTTCTCTCCTTCGATGATCATGTCCGCGTCTGACAGTGAGCCTGGGCGTTGAGAAGGTCTCAGAAGCCACCGCGGGCGTGTGCCGGGCGGGTGCGCGTCTCTCGTTCACCGTCCCAATGGCCGCCTTCCTGCTCACTTCTCTGTCTGCTTTCCTGTCCCGCCTGGCTCTGAACCCGCCCGTTCAAAGCCAGGGGACCCCTCCCCCCCGCCAGGGGTTCAGACAGCCCCTGCCACATCCCCACTCATCCTCCTGCCCTGCCTGGTGCCCGCCCAGCCGCCCCGAAGCGCTGGCTCTGATGGATCAGGGAGGTGCGTCCTGACTCCGAGCCTCCCGTCTGCGATTCACACGCCCATCGCCCCGGGCGTCTGGACCGGCTGAGTCATCTGCAGAAAACACCTTCCCAGTTCGATTCTCCTGACGTGCCCGAGACTGGCAACTCGCCCAGCTCAAGCTGCCTTTCGTGCTGGGTGTGCCAGGGAGCTTCTGGAAAGGGCTCACTGTGTACCCAAGGCAGGCTGGGCTTGGAAGGTAAACACACTGCATTTCTTTTAGGCTTAAATGCGCATTTTGAAATGCTGGGACTGCCCTGTTTAGTTTAATTGTCATTATTCAGCCATTCGTGCTTCTGGGAGGTCAAACACAGTTCTCTGACCAGGGAGGCTGTCCTCAGAGCAGCTGTTCCCCGTCCATGAACCGTTTCAGAGACAGCCGTCACATGCCACTGGTGCGACATGGTGCGGTGTCACCACGCAGCTTCGGTTGCCGGTGAGCTGCTGGTAGATTTGCATCAGCAAGAGTAGTTGGTGCATCCGGCCTCGGAGAAGTGGCCTGAGGCTTTAACTGAAATGAAAGATAGCCGTTTACAGCAGTCTGGACGGCACTTGTTTTCGGATGTCTGTGAATTGTCCCTTTGCAGCCACCCGACATTTCAGTCCCAGGGGAGAGGGCCCCGCCCCCCCAATATAGTCACCGAATGTGCTGGTTTCCCAGGGCTGCCCCAACAACGTGCCACACGTGGGGTCGGGGCTCAAAACATTTATTCTTGCCCAATTCTGGAGGCTGGAAGTCCAAGGTCAAGTCCGCAGGACCGGCTCCCTCTGAAGCCTGGGGGCCGGTCCTTCCTGCCTCGTCCTTGCTTGTGATGGCTGCTGGCCGCCCTCGGCGCCCTGGCCGTACAGCTGCGTCTCTGTCTCTGTCTTCGCTTCACCTTCTCTCCTAGTGTCCCTTCTGTCGCGAGGCCACAGGTCATCTGGGATTAGGGACCCGGCCTATTGAACCACGACCTCATCTCCACTCCTTCCCTAAGCGACGCTCGTCCCCTGGAATAAGGCCTCGTTCTGAGGTTCTGGAACTTAGGACGTCAAATGTCACGTTGGGGGACACGGTTCAACCCCCAACACTGAACCATGTTTAATTCCGCTGGACAGAGGGGGTCCCTCAGCCAAATCAGGACTCTAGACAAACACTGGGTGTGACAGTCGTTGACAAGGGGCGTTCACCACGCGTGAGGGGCACACGACCCCGTGCCTCCAGCCGGATTTCTGCCCTTCGACTGAGACGTGTGTGCGAGGAACACCCCGCCTTCACCTTATCTTCACCACAGAACGAAATTTAGAAAGAGGCACAAGTACGCTGACCAATGGCAGCCGGCGGCTGGTCTCAGGGCCGAGAGGGGAGCGGGGTGCTGAGGCCTGTGGCAGACTGGAGGGTCCCTGCGTCATCTAACGGGGCAGCCCGTGTGGCGTTCACCCCTGCTGCGGAGGACACCCCGCCACACACACACGCACACACACATGCGCACACACACACACATGCACACACATATGCACACACACACGCGCGCACACACACACGCACACACACATGCGCACACACACACGCACGCACGCACACACACATGCACACACACTCGTGCACACACACGCACACATGCACGCACACACGCACACACAGGCGCGCACATGCAACACACGCACACACACGCGCACACACACGTGCACACACACATGCACACACACGCACGCACACACACACACGTGGGCATGCACACACACACACACTCATGCACACATGCAGGCATGTACGCACACATGCACACACACGCACGCGCACACGCACACATATGTGGGCATGCACACACGCACACACATGCACACACATGCAGGCATGCACACGCACGTGCACACACACGTGTGCACACGCACACATGAGGTCCTTGGCTCTGTCCTGCTGCAGGCCTCAGCGGACTGGCTCCATCACCCTCCGGCTCCGCTGGCCTCCTGCCCAGGGCCCCAATGTGCCCCCTCCCTCGGCACCGGGGTGCTGCGGCTCCCAGCAGCCGGCCCGGGGGCTCGCGCACGCACGGAGTCCACACTCTTCAGCCTGAACCGTTAACCGACGTTCTCCGTAACCCTCACGCCGTGTCCCGACGACACGTCACGGGCGCCCCGTGAGTTCAGCCAAAAGCAAGAAAGAACGACAATCGAGAAGGGGAGAGGTCGCCCGAGTCCATTTTGCCATCTGCCCAGCTTCCTGGGTGAGGAAACGGAACTCACGGGGACTCTGGGGGGTCGGGGACCCCAACTGCTCCAGCTACTCTGAATAGAAACCTCTGGTCCAGTTGAGACATCAAAAATCACTCTAAAGAGTCTCAATCCGAGGGAATTTGGGGCTCTGGGGGTGGGCTCCGCTGCTGTCAGTCACAACATCAGGCGCCCCAAAGGACGGGTCGTGCCTGCTCTGGGCCACCGGTGTCCCCACAGCGGGAGCGGCTGCCGTCGGAGCAGGTCTACAGGCAAAAATGCAGGACAGGAGCAGCACCAAGGCTCCGGGGGGCGGGGTGGGGCCTGGCAGAGACACCTGAGGGGTCGTCCCTAACCTGGCCGCCAGGAGAGCAGGTGAGGGAGCCGAGCGGGGAAGAAAACACGCCGTGGGGCGCAGCCGCCTGGCTTCAATTTCGAGCCGTGTGTCCTTAGGCAAAGGACAGCCTCGCGGAGCCTTCGTCCACTAAATCTACCAAGCGGAGAGAATTGTACTAGCCCTGTCGGTTGCTGTGATTTTAAGCGTGAGCCTGGAGCCAGAGAGCGTGGCGCAGTGTGGTTCTGCACACGGAAATCTTGCGTGTTCCTGTCCACGCACAGACCTCTCAGAGACTGGGGAGGGGTCTGCACGCAGGCCGTTGGTAGGCGGACCGGGGGCGCTGCGCGTCCGGACCCCGGAGCCGCAGACCAGACGTTTTAAACACGTGTCTCTTTTTCCACCTCGGCCTTTTTTTTTTGTTACTGAAGTCATGGGCGCCTTCGGCAGCCGGGCGAGCGCTTTGGCGAACGGGCCACTTTCAGGTGATCTCTCGGGCACACGGGTTGCCGAGATGATCACCAGCTGTTTCTTTCCGATCGTTCCGAACATGGACGGCATCCCGAATGACCGCGGATTCGAGCGAAAGGCATTTGCTTCGGGGAAGGTCGGCGACAGTCCACGAAAACGTCCCCGTGCCAGCTGCTCTTCCCCGGCCTCTGTGTGCACTAGCCTTTCACGTCTGCTCAACAATGTTATGGAGCCTGTATTGTTATTAGCCCCACTTTACAGATGAGAAACTGGGCACGGAGAGGTTAGATCGTGGGTCTGTGTTTACCCAGCTGGTCGGTGGCAGAATCAAGATTTGAATCCCAGGAGCCCGGCTTCACATTCTGCTAATGAACACGTTTGTTGAAATGATTGGAGATTCATAAAAATAACACCGAGAGATCCCAGGTTCCCTAACGAGAACACCTTGCGCTATAACACAATGTCATTGCCACGATGTTGATTGACATTGATCTGGCTCCAAGTTTATCCAAAACCCTATATGTTGCTTTCTCCAGGAGACCGCTTTTGGTTCACCTCTGACTCTGAGGGTAATCAGTCCACTTTGAGTGACGTTTAAGGCTACTTGAGGAAATCTTGAGGGGGGTTGAGCAAGTCACTGTGAGTGCCTTGGTTTCTGTCCTACCTGTGTCTCCTCCACTCACCATGTGAGGCAGACTCTATGTCACAAAATGGCTGCACCGACACCGCCCATCACATGCTCTTCTCACATTGGACTTTGAGCCCACCCCTCCCATCAAGAAGAGGAGCCTATATTTGCTAAATGACTTCTGAGAATAAGTTGTGTGTGGTGACCCTGGTCGGTCTGAAGATGTGTGTCCTGGAATCCTGCCACCATACTGTGAGGAAGCGCAAGCTACCACATGGGGGACGACACGGAGAGGGTGGCTGACGAGCCAGCTGAGGTCTCCATGGACAGAAGCCAGCATCGACCACCAGGTACGTGAGTCAGGGTTCCCCAGGTGATTACAGCTTCCAGCCTCTGAGTCACCCCCAGTCTTCGATCTTCAAAGCCAAGATCTCAGGTGCTATGTATAGACCAGAGAGGAGCCATCCCTGCTGTGCCCCATCCAAGCTCCTAACTCACAGAGCCCACGGGTATTATAAAGTGGTCGCCTTATACCATTAAGTTGTGGGTGGTTTCTCATCCACCAATAGTGACTGGACCACCTTCGCACAAACATTTCGTGAGCACCTACTATGCGCAGGGGCTGTAATGGTGACCAAAGCCCGACACGGGTCATGCTCTGATGCTATTTCCATTCGAGCAAACACAGGAGATGAAAGATAATCAGGTCTTTGCTTCTCCTCATGCCAGGATTTGTTTTTGTTTCCTTCTTATTTTCTTTTCAAGAGAGGAGAAAACTTGGACTCATTCCGCGTTGGGCTTTGATGCTGTTGCCAAATGAATCAGCCCAAAGAATTTCGGTCTGGCTGTGCCCGTTCAGGGCAGCCTAAGCAGAATTAGCTATGACTCACTCTCTCTTGCTGCGACATCCGGGGCTGAGTGCATTTTGGCCTTTGGTCCTGTGGCGTCTGACCTTGAAGTTGGGGTGGTATCAAAGAGACCTATGGGAACGGTGAGGGGCTGGGGTCTGGGCTTCAGATTCCCAGTGGGGACTCCATCTTTGGGATATGCTGAGCGTCTGAGCAAGGTACCAGGGTAGCTGGGAGAGTGTAGACCCCACTCGTGGGAAGGAAGGGTTTTGCTCGGGCCACGGTGGTGGAGCCCAGCCATGGTGGGCCGGTGTTGAGTGGCAGTGAGCTCGCCTGGCTTGACCGGGAGCTTGGGCTGGGGTGCCCGTCTCTCCAGCGCATCAGAAGTCCTGCCCGCCGTGTTCCCAGGACCCTTCTGGGGGCCAGCTGGGGACGGCGGTGAGTGAATGGAAAAGGCCGATGGTTTCCCTGGTTTAAGGCCAAGGCTCGAGTTTGCAAACTCTGTGAAAACAAACACAAGAGGGAATGTTCCCAGCCCCAGCATGACAGAAAACGGCCAGGAGGGCGTCCAGGAGAGCAGCTGCGGGGTGCGAATCTGTACGTGGGGGAACCGAGACACGAAACGCCAGGCTTCGTCGCCCGTGCCCAGACCCAGCGGCAAGCGTCTGCATGGGAATTAAGAGTCGGCGACGATGTCCACTTCTCATGCTGGAGCGACCGTGAGAGGTGGACCCCAGGGTTCACTGGAACTATCATTTCTGCACATGGTGCCCCATCATGCCCAGTCAGGGGGCTGGGGCATGGTTAGTTTCAAATACTATCATCAAAACCATCTCTCCGTCCTCTGTGTGTCCTCCTCAGCAGGAGTCCCCCAGTGTCTCCGATTTGGGGTTCCCCGGCTGACATCCTCTCTGCTTCAAGCCCAGCAGAAAGGAACAGTTCACTCCCTCCCCTGTATGTTCAGGGCTCAGCTGGATGGTTATTGGCTAGAACTGGGGTCACATGCCTCTCCCCGAACCAATCGTGTGGCTGAAGAGATGCAGCGCTCTGATTGGCCAGTCCTAGTTCACATGACCATCCCGGCAGACAGCAAGTGAGTGATGGGGCGTGAGACTAAGGGATCCTAAGAAAACGTAGGATACTGTTACCCGAAGATGGAGAAATGGGGGCTGAGTGTCAAAACCAAGGTCTACCGGAGGCATCCTGGGAAGTCACTGGTTTACCAGAAGGCCAGCTTGTCCACCACTGCGGAGCCTTTGACGAGACACTCTTTTTTGGGGGGGGTGTGGCGGGAGCTGGGTTAACAGGGTTATGTCAATGTACAAATTGAAACAAAATCAAGCAAAACGACAGGTTCAGAGGGTCCCACTGCTGAAGGGATGCTCCTCAGGGCCCGAGGGTGACTGAGCCACTCCCTGTGCTGGCGGGCAACCCGGCAGCTCCTGCCAGCAGCGGAATCCAGAGTCACTTGTCTCCTTCCATGTCCAAAACGACACAGAGATGGGCGGAATCCTCTCCAGGCTGAGTCGTAAGGCCTTCTCTTGGGTGAAGTTTTCCTGTCACCGACTTCACCTAGCACCTCAGTCTACGAGGTGACTCAACCACCCGGTGACTTCTGCCTTGGGGCGAGCTCTGGTTGGAGCCCAGAGCACTTGGGATAAAACCCGCACCATGTACTGTGGCCCCAATGCCCCCAGTGGTCTGGCCGCCCCACCCTTTCTTACACTCGTCTTGCTACTTGCCCTGCCCACCACTTGCCGCCCTCACGGGCCTGGCCTCTGTCCCTTGAGCATCTGAGCTGTCCCGCCCTTAGCACATGCTGTTTCCTTCACTCCAAATGTTCTTTTTCCACTGAGCCACTTCCTGTCATTTAGATCAGTTGTCACAGACCACCTCAGAGAGGCCTTCCGTGGTCATTCCTTCCGTCCTCTGTGTCCGTCTTTGAAACGATGACCACTACTTGTCACGATTCTACTGATTTTTTTTTGCTTGCTATCATTTGTCTCCTCTCCACCCCACCTCCTGCTGCAACGGAACTGCCATGAGGACAGAACTGTGTGTCCTGTTTACTCGTCGCTGAGGACAATGCTCAACAGAGACTCGGTGTCCCATAACAGCCTTTCAGTGACTGCAAAGCGGATTGTGGGAAAGGCCACATTCGTCGCTGGTGGGAGCCGCCTCCAAGATGGCGCCCAGTCTGCACCTCCCAACGCTCACGTCTTGTAAAGGTCCCTTCCACGCGCCATCAGGGAGCGGTGCCTCAGTCATCCGAGGCTCATGATCAGAGGCCTTGTGGCTCTGTCTTGGTCTCTTGGAACACAAACTTTCAGAGCTTTCGGCTGCCGTGGAAGAAGCCCTCACACTTGGAGGCCAGCATGCCAGAGAGGCCACATGTGTTAACTGAGCCCCGCCTTCCGGCCACCCCTGCCCAGGTGGGAGTGACCCTATGGGCCCTCAGGAGCAGCCCTTCCCGTAGCTGAATCCAGCCAAGGAAACTCTCGTCCGTGCCACATGGAAGAGGAGAATCACGCAGCCGAGTCTTGCTGAATTCCGGGACTCAACAGGGCAAGATACCCAAAATGCTGGTTGTGGGTTGCTTCGTTCGTTGATTACTGGTCGCATAGCAATAGATAATTGGAACTCCAGTGTGCATGTGTGTGTCTATTTTTTTGATACATATTTTAAAATCTAGAATTGCTTTTTCATTTTCAGTTTTAACTCCAATGGCAACAACAACAAAATCAACGTCTGCCGTAAAAAGGAAAACCAGCAGTTCTAGGAACCTGGGATCTAACTTCTGATCGAGTGGAAGACACCATTGATTCCATTTTCGGATGTCATCTAAGACTAAACTGTGACACACCATCCCAATCTCAAAGATGTTCAAGTAGGAAAAACGTGTGTTTTACAATTAGTGAAACACCGTGAATTTGACACAAGCGTCTAAAGAATCCCATTCCGTAACTATGCGCGGTGAGAATCTAAGTCCTGCCAGGAGCCTTGTAGAAAGCCCAGCTCACCTCACACGGGGCTAATCCTTCAACACTTACAGCACCTACAGCGGCATCCATCGAACCCTCATCCCCCGCCCCCTAGCTGTCTCACCTGGGCGAGTTAACCTCTCCGAGCCTCAGATTTCTCATTTATCAAGTGGGAGAATTGTAGAACCTACATCACGAGGCTTTTGGGAGGATTAAATGAAATAATGCACATCAAGGGCTTTGCACTGTGTCTGGGCCCAGGAAGCCCTGGTAGATGATGGTGGTGACGGTGATGGTGATGATAATGATGGAGGTGATGATAGTGGTGGTGATGGTGATGGTGATGGTGATGATGATGGTGATGATGCCGATGGTGTTGGTGGTGATGATGGTGATGATGCCGATGGTGTTGGTGATGATGATGGTGATGATGCCGATGGTGTTGGTGATGATGATGGTGATGATGCCGATGGTGTTGGTGATGATGATGGTGATGATGCCGATGGTGTTGGTGATGATGATGGTGATGATGCCGATGGTGTTGGTGATGATGATGGTGATGATGCCGATGGTGTTGGTGATGATGATGGTGATGATGCCGATGGTGTTGGTGATGATGATGGTGATGATGCCGATGGTGTTGGTGATGATGATGGTGATGATGCCGATGGTGTTGGTGATGATGATGGTGATGATGCCGATGGTGTTGGTGATGATGATGGTGATGATGCCGATGGTGTTGGTGATGATGATGGTGATGATGCCGATGGTGTTGGTGATGATGATGGTGATGATGCCGATGGTGTTGGTGATGATGATGGTGATGATGCCGATGGTGTTGGTGATGATGATGGTGATGATGCCGATGGTGTTGGTGATGATGATGGTGATGATGCCGATGGTGTTGGTGATGATGATGGTGATGATGCCGATGGTGTTGGTGATGATGATGGTGATGATGCGGTGATGATGCTGATGGTGTTGGTGATGGTGATGGTAATGGTGATGATGGTGATGGTGATGATGGTGATGGTGATGCTGGTGATGATGGTGATATTAGTGATTGCTTTTCCCAACCTGACTTTATTGTCCAAGCTTCACTATTTCCTATGATTGGGGTTGGCAAGTTCTCTGCCTGGGGTCCTTTCTGCCCAGAGGGCATGCCATGACCCCAGCCAGGTCTGCACGGGGCAGTTCTACAGCCTCCCCCGGAGCCTCGATCCTTTCCCTTTCCTCCCCTCAGAGGCCTTCTCTGGGTCCCCACCCATACTTGCTGACCTGCCTTTCTCCACATTCTGCAAACATTTTTAATTCAGCTCAGGACAGCCATCTGGAAGTGGCCTTCTCAAGGCCAAGTTGGAAATAGACAATGTATTTTCGATGAGGGCACTTTATGATATTTTGTATTATTTATTTTGTTTTATATTAGCTCATTATGCTTTTGCAAAAGTCTGACTTCCTCAACAACTTCCTCAACCTCTTAAGACCAAATGCAGTGCAACCGTTGAGAAGTGTAGTGTGTCATAGGCATGCAGGGAACGTTTCTTTACCAGCGGTGTAGAATGACACCTAGAGCACACCCATGCTTGTGATGGAGGTGAGTCAAACCCTTTGTTAGACAGCAGAGTATTTTCGTCTGGGCCTTAGGTTAATACCTACGTCAGCGGAACGAGGCGGACACTATCTCTTGCCCCTTTGTACAGATGGGGACGCCGGGCCTCAGAAGGACTCACTGGGTTTCCCAATGTCATGCCAGCTAGTACATAACGTGACGCGTGTGGTCGTGCCCGGTAGAGGCTGTTACTAGTCATGTTGTTATGACTGCTGTGGTCACCGTGACTACTGTTCTGATTTTCTTCCAGAACCCTCCTGCTGCCTGGAGACATCAGGCACTAAAACACAGCGGGAAACCCCCGTGAAGTCTGGCTGTGCCTGGGAGAGGCACACCACCCCGTCTTCACTATCCTTCTCTGCTGCTCCCCGGCCCTGGGCCCTGCCCCCGACGCTGCCATTTCGGGGTGGCCATGTTCTCCTCTTCTGTGGCAGGGCAGACTAGATTCCCCTCAGCAAGGTCCCACTAGTAAAGCATGGCTGGGGGTTCCGCCTTAACATGCTGGTTTAAGAACGTGGGGCTTCGTTTCCTCATTCGGCTGAAGCCGTGAGCTAGAAATCCGTGCGCCTTCGTGGCTGACACGTAACCAAGCTGACGGCCAGGAAGTCTGGTCCAGCTTCCCAAGCGGCACCGAGGCCTGGCTGTTTATTTTGGACGTTCCCATTGCGGACAGAGCTCTCCGCTTGTAAGCCTTTGGCCCCCGAGTCGAGTAGACTTTCCTGTTGTCAAGTCCTCTGTAACAGTGTCCGGACCTTTCAAAGTCAGAGCTTGCTTTTTCCTTTGGTTGAGGTAAAACACACGCACGCAACGTAAGATGACCCGCTTTGAAGTGTGTGATTCAGCGGCACGTGGCACATCCACCTCTGTCTAGTTCTAAAACATTATCATTGCCCCAAAAGGACCCCCATCCCCACTAGCAGTCACTGCCCGTTCTCCAGGGCCAGCTCAGTGTGGCAGTGAGTGGGTCTGAGGCCCCTGGGAGGAGTCCCCGGAGGGATGGTGTCTGCTGCCGGCCAGTGGGCAGCGTCCAAGGCACGAAGTCAGGCAGCCAGTGGAAGAACCGCGTGAGCCGGCCCTGGGAGAGGCTGGGGGCGTTTCCCTGCCAGGCCCCACCTCCGGGAATGCGCGGGCAGCTGGGTGGCCGGCCACCCTCCAGGGCCGGGGGCAGCTGGAGAGGGGCCTGGTAGCTGCTCCCGTGGAGTTTGGTGTGAACGTGCGTGGGTGTGAGCAACTGTGTATCTGTGTACGGGAGGGTTCGAGTGTGTGAGTGAATAGCTATGTGGTCGTGTGAAAGTGTGGCCCCACATGGCACGCGGGGCCACGAGGAAGTGTGCGGTGTGTGTATGTGCCCGTGTGCACCTGTGTGTCTGTGTGCGTGCATGTGTCCGTGTGTGTGCTTGCGTGTCCGTGTGCGCACACGTGTATCTGTGTGTGCGTGCGTGTGTGGTGTGTGTGTGAGGGCGCAGCCTCAGACGCCGGCCTCTAACCCCCAGTAACACAGCCACTGCCACCCACGCTCGCGCTGGCCCGGGGCACCAGGCGCTGAGCCTCACACACATTTGACCCTCGTCACCTCTTTGAGGGACCTGTTACTGTGACTCCATAAGAGGTCATAAAAAGCAACCACGAGCACACGTGACAGAAAGCCACCTGCCGCTGGCGGCACTGCCGGAGCGAGGCACCGTTCCTAAGCGCCTACTGTTCACCTGGCCCCTGGCCCCCCCCACACAAGGCCCTGATCCCTTTGGCCCTGGGTGGCACGTCCTGGGTCCCTGCCGGCTCTGGGCGCCCAGGCCCAAGGCAGTGGGTAGAGAGGCCACCTGACCACGCACAGAGGCCCCCATGGCCCCACTGGAGCTGTGGGGCCCTTCTGCAGAGTCCGAGCGTCTTGGGGTGGGGGGCGCCTCATTTTCTGTGAAGGAATAACAATCTGGAACAAACGCTTTCTATCGAGGGTCCGGTGAGAGGCAACGTCAGCCCAGCAGAAAGGCCAGCAGCTTTCTCCAGGGTAAAAAAATCCAGAGCCCACGAATCCTCGTGTGGGGGTGCACTGTCGTTCGGGATCCGCCAAAGCAATTCCAACCGCTCCGCTCCCCGAGTTCACAGGAGAGAGACCGCCACTGAACTTGAGACAACAAGAGGCCGAGGGGCCAGGGGCCGGCCTGCACCCCGACTCCTCCTCTGACCCCAGGCCGTGGGCGTGTGGCCGGGCAGAGAAGCGCAGTGGCGGTGGCCGGTGGGGACGGGGCTGAGCTCCGAGGGTCTGCAGCTGGAGGCCCGGCCCGGCGGGCAGCGGCGCGGGGAGGGGCCTGGGGCGCGGCTGGCCTGCGCTTTGAAGCTCACAGGCTTCTTATCTCCACCCTCCCCTGCTGCTCACAAGAAAGGCACAGCAGGGTCAGCGCGGGAGGAGGCGGGCCACCCGCTGGTGCGCCATACGGGGCCCTGCGTGCCCCGGCCGGCCAGCAGGAGCGGGCATCTCCTCCTCCCCGGGGCTGACCAGGGGGCTGTGCTGGCTGTCACTCAGCTGTGCGTCCGGGGTCCTGGCAGAGCTAAAGCTGCACAGAAACCCCTCCGGGCCTTGGGAGCCCCGGCGACCCCCCCCCCCGTGCTCTTTCCTCTGCTTTTCTGCATGTCCCCCAATAACGGCGTG
>NW_006434829.1:1369257-1369616 GCF_000325575.1 Pteropus alecto
ATTATTATTATTATTATTATTATTATTATTATTATTAATTATATTGCTTGTTTAGTTCGGGGACAGTGCTTAAAGGTCGCTTACAGAGCAGGAAGAATTCAATAGAGTGCCACGGGAAGTTAGAAATCCTCTTGGAGACACCTCTCTGCCCCCCAAAATGAGGCTTCCAGGTAAATGAGACTACCCGTTCATCGGGGCTCCTGGGAGGCCGTCAGGAAGCCCGGAACGCCGGGGCGGACTGGCGAGTGGCGTCCCGGTGTCCGTCCACAGCTTTGGGTGGGCGAGGACTGGAGGGTGTGAGCAGGCAGAGGCCGCAGGAAGCCGGGGTGAGGGGCCGGGGGAGCAGTCGGGGGTGTGGG
>NW_006434829.1:1369715-1394584 GCF_000325575.1 Pteropus alecto
CTCCCCGCCCCCGCCCCTTCCCCGCGCCGGTCATTTGGATGATTATTAAATGTTTCAGCGCGTCAGTCTGGTCTTCCGCCCCCGGGTGACTGACCACAGCTCGGCCTCTCCCTTTGCCTATTCTGCTCCTTCTTCCCTCGTAGACACTGCCCCACTCCCCTCCTGCTATATCCGGTCACCCCAAGTTTAGTGGCCTTAAACAACGACAGTCATTTTATTACGTATCCCCAGGCTCTGGACAGCTCCGGCCGGTTCCCCTTCCAGAGGCCACTGGCTTGCTGAGCGAGGGGACAATTCGCTGGTCAGTCCAGCTGTAGAGACGCCGGTGAGAGCACGTAAGGCCCTGCCTCGCCTCGCCTCTCCCCGGGCACCTGCGCTCTGCCTGGCGCCCGGGCCCTTCACGCGTGCGTGTCCGTGGAGCTGAGTGACATAACTCCTGGCCGCTTCGAACTCAGAAAGAAAAGCAACGTGATCAGCGACCGCCCGTTGCGAAAACACCTGCTCTAGAAATACCGAGCAATCACTTAACCTCGGGATGTCCCAGAGTCAACCCGGGGAGCACAGGGCTCTGTGCTCCGCGCGGGGGCGCGCGCGTGCGCAGTGGCTCTTCTGCCGGTCCTCCAAAACTGGGTCCGCCACCCAGAGCTCATTTTCATGAGGAGTCCTAAACGTGCTTGTGTGCACCCAACAGAGAAATTTTCCGTGTTCGAGTCCATTTCAGCCGACTCGCTCAGCCGTGTGCCTAAGGAGAGCTGGGTGCTGGAGGTGCCCTTCCCTTGGAACCCGGGACGGGCTTGAGTGAGATGACGGTCGCAAAGCGCCTCGCGTCCTAACGGCCGAGTCGATCCGGTCATAACTCTCCATCTTCCCCCTGCCCCGTCTTCCCCTGGCCCGGCACTGCTAGGATGTGACCTCCAGAAGGTGACAACCACCTGGAGACACAAAACCCGGGAGGAGAGAAGGCACGCGCTCTGTCAGCCTGTGGGCGCCACACCCGACGTGTGGGGTGGGGAGGGGCGCAGGTTTTCTCCTAGGCACATGTTGCATGTCAGAAATCGGGTGACCTCACGGGTGTTTCCGGCCCGCCCTCCGCCATGTGCCCAGGGAGAACCGCGTGCTCACCGGCCCTGCGCGTGGACGCCAGGCTACTCCACGCTTCTGCCCCAGAGCTGGCCTTCCCTCCTTCTCTGTCATTACTGGCGGCCGTGCGGGTGGCGAGGACACCCACCGAATGGCTTGGTTACAGAACGCAACCAAAGAAAGCTGAGATGTCACCTCAGCTTCACGCGCATGTGACGGGCCCGAGAGCCGTCACACGGGTGGCAGATGGGTGTTGGCTGGGAGCTGGATGGGGCGCCGGCTGGCGGTCTCTGCTCCTCTACTTAGGGGCCTCTGGGCTTCCTCAGGGCACGGTGGTCTCCCGTAGGCAGGCCTGAGGCATGGTGGTGGCTGGCCCCTTGCAGCGGGCGTGTCCTGAGGGTCCAAGGTCACATCCGTGAGGGTCCTGCTCATGTCTTCTGAGTGTTGCTTCTACCTCTGCGATTGAGGGGGCACATCAGCCAGGCCGTCGGGCAGCACAGGCAAGGAAAAGGCTGAATTCCAGGAGTCCCCCCAACACCCCCCCCCCAGGGGCAAAGAGTTCGCCTCTTAGCTGCCCCACCCTAAGGGGTGCTTTGAGAGTCCCGCTACAGTCTTGCTGAGTTTGAGGCACTTACTGAAGTCGAAAGCTCCCCGTCTTACACGCATAGATGTAAATAGACCTTGCTCTTAAAAGTTTAGGTCGTTGGGGGCCAAAGCAGACCCATTTGAAAGGTCTTTTGTTGCACACGCAGCCCTAAGTGCCAATTAATCCTGGTCATCGGCACACAGCCCGAGGGCAGAGATTCTTGGGTCCCTGTGTCAGAATAACCAGAGCAGTTTGGTAAAAAGTATGGACGTGTGAGCCCTACTGCCGAAGACCCTGCTTCGCTGGGTTCGAAAGGGGTCCAGGCAGCTGATCTGAGAAATTACTTTATGTATCATCTTTTTGCAAAAGTAACATATGTACAGGGCACAAAATTCATCCAGACCAAAGACTGTAGAGTGAAAACAGGCTTCGTCTCCCCAGCCCGTCCGTCCACCCGCCTCTGCGCTGCCCCCTCAGGAGTGACAGACACGGTTTCTATGTCTCGGGTACTTCTGCACAGGTGGCTTAGGCAGGTACATGCATGGTTTCAATACCAGCGGATATTAGCATGGGCGAGCACGTGTCTGTGGTATATGTGTGTATAGGTGCGTATATATGTGTATGAATATCCTTGGCTTCCTTTGTGAAAGCAGATACATATGTGTCTGTGTCAGGATCTCTGCATCCAGACGTGAATACATTGCACATGTTCCCTCTTCCTTCCTCCGACGGCAGCGTTCCAGTCGCTTCTTTTACTCTTTCGTGTTTTGGAGAACGTTCCTTCTATTTCGAGAGCACACATCCCTTTGCATTGCATAGACAGGCCCTTGTTTACGTCATCACGTTGCCCACGGTGCAGGCTGCTTCTGGTCTTTGGCGCCAAGAAATAATGCCACGTGGGTGCCATCTGCATGTGGGCGCCATCTGCACGTGGGCACCATCTGCACGCGGGCGCCATCTGCTCGTGGGCGCCATCTGCACGTGGGCGCCATCTGCACGTGGGCACCATCTGCACGTGGGCATCATCTGCTTGTGGGCGCCATCTGCACGTGGGCATCATCTGCTCGTGGGCAAGGCTCTCTAGGACAGAGTCCTATTTCAGTGTCGAGAGGCACGTGCGTTTCGAAGCTGCGGTTGTTTCTGCCTGACTTACGCTCTGGAGTTTGTGCCACGGTGCACACTGCCATCAGTAATGTGGGAGGGTAGCCGAGATTGTCACCCAGCTCGGGAGAGTCTGACACACAAGAGCTTGAAAGCCACGATGGTCGGTCGGTCGGTCGGGGCAAGGCGCTGCTGTCGGCTTTTGAAAGCCCAGCAGAGGGGAGGCGGGAGGAGGCAGCCTTGCTGTCAGATGTTGAAGGAAGTGGGGTCAGGGGCTAGCACAGCCCAGCAGGGAGGCCTGGCTCTGGGATGTCACAGGCGAGCCAAGAAAAACAGTTCTGCTTGCTTTCCCAGGGCCTGGGCTTAGGTGTGTGTGGGGGCGGGGGGCCGGGGAGAGGGGCGGCGATGCCCAGAGACTGACTGGCCCACCTGTCAGGACTTCTTCCTCCTATAAGGTGAGCGTCCAGGACACGGTGCCCTGGGAGGGTCCACGCTTGATACCTGAGATGCTCCAGCCACTGACCCGCTTCAGAGCCGCCCAAACAACAGCAGGCTTCGTAATGGCTCTGCCCGCCTGGCAGGGCAGAGCGAGCCTTTTCCAATGTCACAGCTGACAGGTCCCAGGGGGAAGTGGCTATGACTCTTTTATCTGCTGAAAAACATGTTTCCTATTTACAGATTTCAAATGCTAGGCTATCAGGAATGGGCTTCAAAGGAACCCATGGGTGGGCGGAGCGAGTCCGGGCGAGGGTGACACCTCCAGCTGACGATCGTTGAAGCTGTCCAATCCGTTAAAGTCTTCTTTCTATTTTTTATATGGATTTAGAATTTCCCATAGTGAAAGATTTTAATACATGTTCCTGGTTAAGACACAGAGACGATGAAATAGACTTCGATTCCTTTGTGTTTTTCCTAAGGACAGTTCAGCAGCGGCGGAGCATTTAAAGGGCCCCCATTAAACAGAGTTGAAAGCTACTTTTACATGCCATCCCCCCCCCCCAATTTGCAGAACCCTTTTCCCTCTTTCATCTCCGAAAGACAAAAAAACCATCAAAAACTCCCCTGTCAGCATTCAGATCCCTTAAACTGGCTATAAAATATTTCAAGGTCTCGGAGTAATTTAATGCCCTATGAAAGTAAAATAAATTGTGTACAAATAATTCAATAAGCTCAGGGAAGTGGGGAAAAAAAAAAAAACATTAAGCATGTCACAGATGGCACCTCCAGGCAGTTTATCAAAGCAAGTTTCATAATTTAACAAAATCATCTTGGCATCACACACAAAAGCCTGCCCGTTTGATCCGCTAATAACACCGCTTAGCACTTGCCGGAGAAGCAGCGCTGTTTCCAGGAATTAGCTAATCAATCATCAAAAGGTATTTTCCACGTGGGCAGGCCGGCCGGCCGAGGAATGCTCACTTGACCCCCACGGAAGTGGCAGTGGAAGCCAGAGGATTTTTCAAGGTCACATGGGGGCCAGAGGTCACAGCTGGGGTTGCAGCTAATGAGTTTCTGGTTTCTCCCGTGCTCCCCTGGCCCTGCTCCCCGTCACGTGGGAGGCCATTGGGTCCCCTCCCAGCTCAGGGCTGGGTCTTGCCTGAAACAGATCGGCATCCGGGACGCCTTTATGCCCATCCAGTCGCACTGGGTGGCGTCTTCGTTATCTGCTGTGCCTGAGCTGGAGAGTGGGCTTCACGTGGTTTTTAAAAATTTTCCTGGAGAACAGAAAGCTTTGCTTTTGGCCAAATATCAAAGAAGCCCACCCCTGATTCTCGTTCAGCTGCTCGCATTGGTTTCGGGAACTGTATTTTTAAATTAGAGATGTAGGTGATGCGTAGGTTGAAGAGGCAGCACCACAGAAGGTCTTAGAGATGGAAGAAAAGATGCCCAAGGTGACAAGGAGGTCGTCTGCTCCCGGAGGCTTCTCCGAGCCCCTCCCAGCCCAACCCCGGCACTCAGAGACTCGCCTCCCAGGAGAGGGCGCCTCGAAGTGGAGGTGGCCGCGGGTACCCCCGCAGCCAGGTGACCGAGGACCTTGCCGGGGAAGTAGGTGACTGCTCTGTAGCTCTGAGGGGGTGCTCAGGGAGGAGCACGTCGCCTCTGGGCGTTCTCCCCCAAACCAGTCTGGTTGTGACAAAGCCCTCAGACGGACCCAGACCGCGGGGAGTTTATAACCTTCCTGACCCGCGTGCCTCAGCCCTGGCCACACAGGACACGCACGTCAGAGGAAGAGCGAAAAGCCCAGGGAGGACCCGAGCCTGGGGAGCGCGAGGGCCGGGTGTCGTGTGGGGCCGGGCGGGGAGCTGGGACAGAGAAGGGACGTGGGCGGGAACTCTGGTGACTCGGAAGCAGTGGGGTCCTACGACGCACGCTGTTGGGTTCTCGGCTTCTTCATTCGACTGTAGCCGGGAGGTGCTTCTGTGGAACAGCGAGGTTGTGTGTCAGTGTCAGCTCTGGTCCCCCGTCAGCGTGTCCCCCACCTCATGCAGCCAGGTCCCAATGGGCACACACACCGGCTTTGTGACTACTGTCATTAGACCAGAGTTGGGAGAAAGAGAGAAGTGACATAAGTTAGTGCGGTTATCGAGGTCACCTCAATAGCTTAGTAGCCGTCATCGAGGTCGGCTAGCGGACCCTTCGTTTGGGGAAGCGCGGGGTGACATCAAGCACGCCACGTGTTCCGAGGCCAAACTCAGGGGCCAGAGAAGGCAGCGTCTCCTGGAGGATGCTCCTCGCGTTAAGGTGGTGGCTTGCGGCTCTAAGAATAAGGACAAGGGACAGCTCTCCTGGCCGAGGGTCCTGCTTGGGCGTTGATGGAGAAAAGACACTTAGACAGCCGCTCCGCCCCCAGAGCGGCTATCGGCAGGGCTGGATGGCACAGTGACACCCCGAGGCACTCCCAGGGCTGCACTGGTGGTCCTTGGTCTCGGAATTGTCTAAGAACCAGCGCTGGAGTGGACGAAAGGGCAGGGACCTCGCCCTCCACGCGGCCGGCGGCCCCGCTGGCATCCCCCGCCTCACCCCTCCAGTCAAGACCAACCTCGATTCGGGCCCTTTGATAAAGCGAAGTCTCCTCTGATTTCTCCATAGTTTTGTAGGTTCTCTGTGTCACACGAGCCTTTTACATTATTAATAAAAAGTTTCGAGTTCAGTTACTTTGCTCCTGAATATGAAAGCTCCTCTTTGGGGGACTTTGAAAGGGGCTGGATGCACACTCCCCACTAAGGCACTTGGAGATAAAGCGCGATCATCATCTTCCTTTGAACATCTGGGGTTTTTAAAAATCAAGACCGCCCATGGAACCCGGGACCGCGTTTGCGCTCAAAGGAAACGCTGGAGAGAGGACTCAAACGAGCTCCCCATCCGAACGCGGTCTAATTAGAAGTTTACTTTCTTCAGACCGTTGCTATGGGAACGGCGTTTGGTTCCACGTCTAAAAATCGTCAGGGCTGGTGGGGAGATACCAAGGTGGGCGAAATGATCTGGGAGGTGGCTTGGCAGACGCGGGCCTGCGAGGGGGCCGGTGGGAGGCGGAGGAAGGAGCCGCCTGGCCCGCATTTGGAGAGAGGCCCGCCCCAGGCGGCAGGGTCCCCGTGAGCCGGAGGACGCCCCTCTCCTCAGCGGCTCCGGCTCGTACTACACACACTTCCTCAAGACACCGACTTTTCTTCCTCGTCTACTGCCACGGTAGTGCCCAGACAAACAGGTTTGGGGTGAATGCCCCGTTTGTTTGCTCCCCGGGGAGATGGATTCTGGGGAACGGGGCACATTCAATAACCTCTGGGCCTCCTCTAGGCCCACGGTCTCCCACGGTCCTTCCCACTGTCCCGCCTTGCGCTGATGGCACCTGCAGACCACGTGGTAACGTGTCCCGGAGTCCACGCGCCTGGCGCCTGTCCACGGCTCAGCTTGCTCGTAAGGTGAAGGGTCGCCTGCGCGTCCGAGGACCGTGACGAGGACTGCGCGCGATGGGGCACAGTCGGCGCTGGGGCGCGGGGCGCGGGGCGCTCTCGCGGGGTCTCTCGAGCTCCGTCCCGCCTCGCATCGCCAGGGCGGCAGGCTCGCGGCTGGGATGCTGGGGACCTCCGGACGCCTGTCTTTTGGGGAGGAAGCGGTCATCAGCCTAGCTGCCTCGCTTAACCCCCTTTGAGACCGGACCCGCGCCTGCTCCGCGACAAGCGCTCAGGAGCGGTGGCCTGGGCCGGTCGCCGCCGGCCACGCCCCTGCTCGCCGATTGTTTGATCCCCGTGAGGCCCGTGTGCGGTGCCGTCACCCAGTCGCCAGACGGGGCGGCGTGCTCAGGGAGGCCTCCTGACTTGTCCCAGGCCATGGAGCCCGGAGGGGCGAGTGCGAACTCAGGGTGCCCAGGGCCGGTCTTACTGTGGACGTAAAGTCTCCATGGTCTTGGCTCGAGCGCCTGGGGGAGGGGCGCGGCCAGCGCCAGCCGCATTCGGATGCTCACGGGGTGCAGACGGTAGGTGGGGAATCAGAACCCCGATGAAGGCTGGGGGCGCTGCCAAGGTTCTGGGCCAATTAGAGCAAATTATAGCCTTTCACTCGGCCTGACGATGAGAGGTCTGGGACGAGTCTTTAATTACTTTGTAAATCACTAACTATCCGAGGCGTGGCGCTCTGAGGGCGCAAGGCCTGCCTCTCACACGGCTGCGTCGGTCTCTTGCACATGCCACCGTCACCGATTACCTTTCCTGGGTTCAGCTACCGTCGTCGGCCACTAGCTACTGTGCTGCGGAAGTGCACGATTCTGCTTAGGCCGGCATTTTGTCGGGACCCCTGCCCCATGCTTCCTCCAGCAGCACCCCGTAATCCCGCAGCAGGCAGTCTGGCGAGCAGCGCACGCGGGCTCCGCTCCGACAGAGTGCACACTCGGATTTGCTCGCCCTCGTCACTGCCTGGGCTGCGGTTCCAGGGCCCGCTGGATGCTGCCAGTTCTGTGAAAAATCTTTATCCCACAACAAAACCAAGTCGTGTCCTCAGGGGAAGCCATAGAAACGTATAGGAACATTCAGCAGAGCATTCAGCTCCACGGCCAGAGACGGACCCTTCCCGTCCTCCGCCAGGCGAGTCCAGCTCTTAACTTCTTTTTCTTTCTTTCTTTCTCTTGTGTTTCTTTTAGCTTTGGCCTCATTTCTAAAGTAACTCTACCCGCCACCTCAATTCTCGACTTCCAGCCTCTGACTTCTAAGGTTTTCTCATTCTGATTCACGAGCGTCTTCAGATGGCTTGCAAGGAACGGATCACACCTCTTTAAGTTCGTCTTTCTGTCGTGCCCTTGAAGTAGGGGTGTTAGTCTTCGCTCTCTCTTTCCTCATATTAAGTGTTGCGAAATACGACCTCTAATGCTTTTTATAATTGAGATCTAATTGACATGCAACATTCCATTAGTCCCAGGCGCAGAAGCCAGGGATTCGTGTTTGTGCGCATTGTGAAATGCTCGCCACGATAACTCTGGTTACCATCCATCGCTGCACGTAGTTACCAACGATTTTTTCTTACCATCAGAACTTTGAAGACCTGCTGTCTTAGCAACTCTCAAAGATGTGACGCTGTAGCATTAACTCCAGTCACATGCTGTAGTCACAACCCCAGGAATCACTTACGTTACACCTGGAATTTGGCGGTTGAGACCCCCTTTGAGCACATCATCCACCCGTTTTGATGAGGCTCAGGACGGCAGTGAACGCAAAGGATTTTGCATGTGGAAGCTGGCACAGGGGTCGATGGCCCATGAGGAGGGAGCGCTTTTCCTTTTCGCCCAGGTTGGGGGCCCCGTTCTCTTGGCTGTGACCGAAGGTGTTCCAGACGGTGTGAGCGCACTTGTGGGGCCGACAGCGCTGTGGGAAGAAAAGGCGCCGCATGAGAATCGGGAGACTCGTCTTTCTCTCCAGGGCGGAGAAAGTCAAAGCCAGAGCATTTACTGCCGGCTGGGACAGAAAGAGCTTGGGGTGTGATTCAAAAGTCACTTTCTACAATGTCTGAGTGTCCCCAACAGTGAAAGAAGGAGGGAAAATGCTCTTCCTTAAACACACCCAAGATGTGTGCACACACAGACACATGCAGACACACATGCACACACAGAGACACACAGACACACACAGACACACACAGACGTGCACACACAGAGACACAAAGACACAGACGTGCACACACAGAGACACACACAGAGACACACAGATGCACACAGACGTGTGCACACAGAGACACACAGACACAGACGTGCACACACAGAGACACACAGAGACACACAGACGTGCGCACACAGAGACACAGACACACACAGACGTGCACACACAGACACAGACACACACAGACATGCACACACAGAGACACACACAGAGACACACAGATGCACACAGACGTGTGCACACAGAGACACACAGACACAGACGTGCACACACAGAGACACACAGAGACACACAGACGTGCGCACACAGAGACACAGACACACACAGACGTGCACACACAGACACAGACACACACAGACATGCACACACAGAGACACACACAGAGACACACAGATGCACACAGACGTGTGCACACAGAGACACACAGACACAGACGTGCACACACAGAGACACACAGAGACACACAGACGTGCGCACACAGAGACACAGACACACACAGACGTGCACACACAGACACAGACACACACAGACATGCACACACAGAGACACACACAGAGACACACAGATGCACACAGACGTGTGCACACAGAGACACACAGACACAGACGTGCACACACAGAGACACACAGAGACACACAGACGTGCGCACACAGAGACACAGACACACACAGACGTGCACACACAGACACAGACACACACAGACATGCACACACAGAGACACACACAGAGACACACAGATGCACACAGACGTGTGCACACAGAGACACACAGACACAGACGTGCACACACAGAGACACACAGTTTGTACGCATTGTGAAATGCTCGCCACGATAACTCTGGTTACCATCCATCACTGCACGTAGTTACCAACGATTTTTTCTTACCATCAGAACTTTGAAGACCTGCTGTCTTAGCAACTCTCAAAGATGTGACGCTGTAGCATTAACTCCAGTCACCGTGCTGTAGTCACAACCCCAGGAATCATTTACGGTACACCTGGAATTTGGCAGTCGTGACCCGCTTTGAGCACACCATCCACCCCGTTTCGACGAGGCTCAGGACGGCAGTGAACGCAGAGGATTTTGCATGTTTGTTCGCCGGGGAGGTGGGCCGATCATTCTCTTTTCTCGTGGTTTTGGTGTCAGGGTTTTGCCGGCCTCGTAAAATGGAAGAGTTTGAGAAGGATTGACATCGAATCTTATTTGTTTTTGGTCGAATCCACCAGCGAAGCCTTCTGGTCCTACACTTTTATTTTTTGTGATTAACTTTTTTTCTCAATTTAGCCTAAAGGGATTCCGAGCTGAGATCTTAGCAAGATGCCCTTGACCCTCCGGAAACCCCACCGCACCCTGCCTGGTGATGAGGTGGGCCCGTACTCACCTCACTTGAGGCGACTTGAGGGCTGCTCCTCCTCATTCTGTCCCCTGTGACCAGCACAGTCCCGGGCACATCCGTGGGGCCTGGGTGAGTGGTTGTTACCCAGTCAATGGAATGGCCTCTTCTGGACTTGGTCACCTGGAGGGGCATCTGTGGAGAAGCTACTAATGTTCTGAGCACGTGGGTGACAGGGCCTGGCCCCAAGCCTGTCCATGGCGGGCTGAACAGGGCCTGCCGTGCAGGGGAGGGTTGCCGGCCTCCCTGGATCATCGCTGTCCCCACTGTCACGAGTCTCCTTGGGAGCCCGAACGTGGGAAAAAGGAGCAGGGAGCTTCCACTCACGAGGGCAGAGCTCCCCCGGTCCCCAAAGGGTGCGCACGGAATGGGACTCGCTAATGCCGCTGCCCCGTCCAGACTCAGCCCCACTCCGAATTCTCCTGTCATTGTGACGGGGACTTCCCGGGGAATGTGGGAGGCCTTTGGGGGACTTCCACCTGTGTCGGCGTGGGGGTGGTGGAAGCTGGCACGGGGGTCGATGGCCCACGAGGAGGGAGCGCTTTTCCTTCTCGCCCAGGTTGGGGGCCCCGTTCTCTTGGCTGTGACCGAAGGTGTTCCAGACGGTGTGAGCGCTCTTGTGGGGCCGACAGCGCCGTGGGAAGAAAAGGCGCCGCATGAGAATCGGGAGACTCGTCTTTCTCTCCAGGGCGGAGAAAGTCAAAGCCAGAGCATTTACTGCCGGCTGGGACAGTAAGAGCTTGGGGTGTGATTCAAAAGCCACTTTCTACAATGTCTGAGTGTCCCCAACAGTGAAAGAGGGAGGGAAAATGCTCTTCCTTAAACACACCCAAGATGTGTGCACACACAGACACATGCAGACACACATGCACACACAGAGACACACAGACACACACAGATGTGCGCACAGACACAGACACACAGATGTGCACACACAGAGACACAGACACACACAGATGTGCACACACAGACACAGACACACACAGACGTGCACACACAGAGACACTCACAGAGACACACACATGCACACAGACGTGCACACACCGAGCTACACACAGAGACACACAGATGCACACAGACGTGCACACACCGAGCTACACACAGAGACACACAGATGCACACAGACGTGCACACACAGAGACACACACAGAGACACACAGATGCACACAGACGTGCACACACAGAGACACACAGACACACACAGATGTGCGCACACAGAGACACAGACACACACAGACGTGCACACACAGACACAGACACACACAGACATGCACACACAGAGACACACACAGAGACACACAGATGCACACAGACGTGCACACACAGAGACACACAGACACAGACGTGCACACACAGAGACACACAGAGACACACAGACGCACACAGATGTGCACACACAGAGACACACAGACACACACAGACGTGCGCACACAGAGACACACAGACACAGACGTGCACACACAGAGACACACAGAGACACACAGACACACACAAACACGCATGCGCAGACAGGTGCATACACACTCCTTGTTGACATGAACCCAACATTCTAAAGTCACAAAATGCGGTGGCTTTCAGCACTGGCCACAGTGTTGTAGTGACTGTCTTACTTAACCCTCAGGAAACAGGGGGGAGCAGCAGGGTGGCCTAGAGGTGTCCTGGCCACCAGGTGTGTGCGCCTGTGGCGATTCTTCTGGCCATACAGGTAGGATTGTACCCATTGTTGGCACAACAAAAAGTTAAAAGTTTCGGTGAAAGTAAAGCCCCACCACTGGGACCTTGTGGGACGCTGAGCTCCCGGCCTCCGCAGGTACCAGCAGTCGGGGTGACGGCAGAAAGGGAGAGACGCACATCTGCCTCTTTCATCCGTTTGCCTCGGGCATCCGGACGCCCAGTGGGCCGGTTCCTTTAGCTGACCTGTTCCATCTCGGGCATGTCGTGGGGCCTCCCGCGTGTCCTGATGGCCTTTTTGCGGGGGGCGGGGAGTCGCCAGAGTAGATGTTAGGAAGTTGGGTTTGTCAGAAACGGATGGGGGCCTCTTCCCGGCCTTTTGATCTCACCCGGAAGGAAGTGGCAATCAAGTGGCAGTGGTCTGCAGACTCTGAGGCTGGGCCGTGAAGGACAAAGGGAGAAGGACAGGACGCGGCGCTCAGACGGGACTCGAGGCCAGCGCGGCTTTGAAGGCGGCGACTCCGGAAGGCCAGCCGCCTTCCTCCAGGGCGCCCTCTTCGGTCCTTTCTGCTTGGAGGTGTGCGAACCCCAGGCTTCCGACCGGGATGCCCTTCCTGGAAGGAAGGAAGCGGGGTGCGCTCAGCCCCGAAGGCGCAGGAGGCAGGGCAGCAACAGCAGCCGTGCAGAGTCCCGAGGGGCGGCGGGTACGGAGGCCCCCACTCTTCCCACGCCCTCCCGGGAGCGGGGCGCAGCGAAACAGGCCCGGGGTGTGGGGCTACGGGATCCTCACGGGTCTGGGCCTTGGCCTCGCGAGTTCCTGCCTTCCAGACCTTTCCGCCAGCCGTGCGCCTTGCGACACTCGGTGGCACAGAAGGAGGCCGCAGTGGCCCCTGCCGCCCCCGAGCGGGGGCACAGAATCCGCGGTTTGGGGGTGAGCAGTCAGAGCGCGGCGGCGGGGGTGTGGGAGAGCACTTTGCTGGTCAGCCGGCCTCAGGGTGGCGGGGTTCGTGGGCCGCGGGATTGCTCAGCCCCTGCAGCTTCGGGGAGCACAGGGCGGGACCCCGCTTGGAAGGCTCCGCCAGGTCGCTTGACACATTTTGCGGGAAGCTGGTTTCAGGCTGGACTTTCGGGGGCTGCTGGCGAGCCTGGGTCCCTCGGCATCATTCTGGGGGACACCGTCACCGCTAAGCCAGCTGCCAGCACCGGCGGCCAGAAACCCATTGACGGCGGAGCTGGATGTCGATCAGCCTGGACGATGTCACGGGCCTCCACGTCCCCTCCAAACGGCTGTCACGTCCCAGTGCCCACAGGCAGCGAACCTGCCTTCAGTCCTGCGTCCCCCACACCTGCCTTCCGCTCGGCAGGAGGGGCGACCCTTCCGAGCCGCGTGCGCGCGCAGCAGGTGGAGCGCGGCTGGGCGCTTCTGATCCGCGCCGCGCATTTCCGTCCCCGCAGGTAATGACGCGGGTCCGGAGACCAGGCCTCTGCGTTTCCGCGTCACCTGTGTGCACGGCCCTCCGACTTCTCAGCCAGGCACAGGCCCCGTGACCCCAGACACGCTTGGGGTCACGAAGTCAGAGCACAAGCCTCGTTTGTCGGGACCCCTCTGGGGTAGATTAAAAAAAAAAAAAAGGCTTGTTTCTGAGGCGAAAGTGTGGGCATTTTACGGGCTCATATGCACAGCCATGCCGGTGGGAGCAACGCCCCCCTCCCAATATTTCCCCACGTATTCGCCAACCCTCGAGGGTGTCACGCGGCTTTTAAATTCTTGCCAACCTGGAGCGTGGGCGGCGGGTTCTCAGTGTCGCCCGGTTTTAACGTCCGCTTCTGGGGAAGAGGTCTTCTCACTGGTCGGTGACTTGCATTTCCTCCTCCCCATGCCTTGTGCGTCCTCTGCCTTGTGCGCTGCTTGGCCACTTTCCTTTTCCCGTGGGTCCCCTGGAGCAGCCTGTGTGAGCTGACCCCGTGCCTGTGACACGCGTGGCGAGTCCTTTCTTCCCCTTGTCACTTTCGTTTGTGGTCCCTGGGGTGGGGCAGAGTTTGGGGTTTCGTCGTATCGATCGTTACGTCCTCTGCATTTCGCTCCTGTTTAAAAACGCTCCCTAGTGCCAGTTGTGCTCAGATTTTAAGCTTCTGCTCGTACGTCACACTTCTGCACAAGCGCCATTTGTACAATCGGTAAGTCATCACTAACCACGGCTGTATACTCGACCTTGGCATGTGTGTACACGTGTTACACGCATGCACATATGGTCACATGTAGAATCACACACACATGCACATATATACACATGTGTGTTGCAGAGGAGAAAACTGATTACACTTAACACATAATGTATATAATCATAGATACGTAAGATATATAATTTATAATCACTTTTCTCTTCTGTAAAGAGAAAATACAGACCATACTGTCCTACCAGCCTCAGAGCGTTGTAATGAGAAAAAAAATAATACGCATGAAAATTCCCATGCATGAGTAAATAGCAACATTACGCATATGCTGGTTAACGTTTATTTCTTTTCTACCAACCTTTACCAGGCCAACCAAAAACATTTCTTTGGAAGCCAGGAGTTAATTAAGTCATCATGGGAAATGCAGTTAAGTTCTATTATTAAACATCCTTCCTTAAAATAATAATAATAACTAACATTTAATGAGCTCCTGCTATACGCTGGAAACTTTACAGCATCTCTAAGTGATTGTCTTTATTCTGCAGACTGGACGCCCGAGGCTCCAAGGTGGAGCTGGACAGGACACCGTGTTCCCAAAGCACGAGCTTCCTCCAGCACCATGTGAAAAAAAAAAAAAGCTAGCTTGCCTCTAGCTCAGTAGCTAAACTTAGGGCCCATTTTTTTAAGCCATGTTTTTAAAAGAAGATTATTTAAGATATAATTTTGACTTTATCATTCCATGGCCGTTCTTGTTTTTAACAAAGAAAGACAAGAGGAAAGAAAGTCAATTCAACCACCTCTCGCTTCTAAATGATGTTATGGGCACAATTTCATACCGCAACTTGTGTGACTCCTAAATCCCTTGCATTATCATTTCAGAAGTTCCTTTGAATTCATCACATGCACGCACACGCATGCATGCACGCACGCACACACAGACGCACGCACGCACACACGCACGCACGCACGCACGCACACCCACACACACATCCTTGGGGAGTGGGGCTGCCCATTTTCAGGCATTTTAAATGCACAGAGCCACTACTTCCGGCGATGGCGGTCTCTGGGGGGCCTGCCCCCCCTTTACCTGCTCCTTTCTTCCCGACAGGCAGAGTGAGCAGTAAGCAGACTAAGGAAGAACGGGGAAAACTCCAGAGAACTCGGGCAGGATCTAGGTCTTTGTAATACGGTCCCCGTCCCCGCCCCCGCCCTGCGGTACTGGGGCGATTGTCTCTCTGGCAGCGGAGATTAAGTGGACTGCGTGCCCCCCACGGAGGGTTTAATTGGCAACAGAGTCAGAACCCAGTGATGTGTGCAAAATTCATCATTGTGTCCGGGCTTGGAATGCTCGCTCGGGCCAGCCGTTCCTCTCTCTGATTTTCCCACAAGTGTTCAAAAACATCTTGTGAGTCTGTGTCAGGGTGTCAGCTCCCCACTGGGGCCAGGTTTCTGAGCTGTGTTTCTTCGGTACCCTCACGGGCCAGGGGAAGGAGCGCAAGCCGCCCCGGTCCCGCTGCCCCGGACTGGGCAAAGCAACGCACCGGGGGGAGGGAGGCGAAACTCAGCTCAGCAGCGATTCCTTCGGATTCAGAGACCAGCTGGGTGGGGGGAGGGCCCAGGGACGTCTGTATTGGGCTCCTCTCAGGGCCCGCGGGGAGTGTCCATGGTCCACGTGGCCTGGTACAGATGGCACTTGAGAAGCCGAGTGACCTAATTCCTCTGATTTGTCCTGGCGTGTGGAGTCACCAAAGGGAAGGCACTGTCATGCACGTCAGCTTAAAGGTTTACTTTTTTCCCTTCTCTGTGAAGGCACTGGACACGTGGCTTTCTAGGCGTGGAGCAGCCACTTCCCTCGTTTGGGGACCAGAGTTTCCTGGTGAAGCCAGACCAAGCTCCACTCGGTAAAGCATGTGTCTTAACCAGGGCAGTGGAGAGCGGGGCACTCGGCCCCACGTAGTCATTCGGGGATCCAGGCTGGGCGACACTCTGCCATCTTTAACATGCAGCTCCCCAGGTGACCTTGGCAGCCGCTACTGCAGTCAGCGGCCGGGTGCAGAGAGCAGGTGAGCGGTTCTATGGGCTGGGCCAGGCCCCGTCTGTTCTGTGGGCCACGACTGGGGAGTGTGGCGCCATCTAATTGCAAAGGAGGCTGGGAGGGTGGGTTTTGAAAAGTAATCTCTTAAGGGGTGTCCCCACAGCGTGCTGTCCTGGTGAGTCTAAAAAGCCAGTTGCCCCATCTACGCCCATGCCACCCTGAATTTGCGGGATCCCATCTGATCTCGGAAGCGAAGCAGGGTCGGGCCTGGTTAGTACCTGGATGGGAGACCACCTAAGAAGACCAGGTGCTGTAGGTGTTTAAAAAATAAATAAATAAAAATAATAAAAATCCAGTTGCCCTGCATCTTCTGACCAAAGCGCGGGGAGCCCAGGCCCAAATGTGGCCAACCGGACCTTTTCTCCCATGGCTTTTCAGCTTGAGTGACATTTGCTGGGACAGATTTTTTAAGAAATGAATTAATCCCAGTGACGGTTGGTGAGACCTTCGAGCTCTTCATGCCGCAGGGTTGTCTGGAGCTCGTTCCTTGTTCCGAGACCAGTCCCCCAGCCTCCCACGGTTTGGGGAGCTCCCTCGTGGAGTTCCAGGAAAATGCCCTTTGCTTTGACGAGACGAAGGTGTGGCTACAAGCAGCCGGCAAAGAATGTCCACTGGTGTGGGGGCCGCCCTATGGGCAGTTTGGGGTGACCCAACCGGACCACACGTCATGCCGGCAGGAAGGCACTGGGGCGTCCAGCCATTCTCGAGCCGCATGGTCTGTGCTTTTCATGAGGACCAGTCACCGGAGGGAGCTTTGAATGGCTGAGTAGACACCATCCAGCGTTAGGAGTCTCGGGGAGACTTGGAAAGGAGTTTGTGGGTCATTACCTTCTGCTCTCAGAGACGGGCTGTCGTTGGTTCAGACAGGGAGGGATCTTGCAACGCTCAGGGGTCATACGGGTCCTTAAGTTGCTCATGTTTTATTGGGAAGTAAGGTGACCCAGTCCGCCTCCAGTTTTGTGACGACTGAATGTGATGACGTATAAAACCATTTTGAAAGCACAAGTGTTGCCCACAGGAGAGATACTTTTGCTCTGAAGTAAAACACATAGAAATGTCGATCAGAAACTGACGTAGGAAAACAACACAAAACAAACGACGACAATAATAATAACACCTGAAACCGAGCAAACGCGAGTCCTGAGGCAGAAAGGCAGCACTGCGCATGCGCCGACCGGGTCGGGCGGGGACAGGGTGGGGGTCGTCCCGGGTGGCATGGGGACGGAACTCGTTCTCAGATATTTGCTCCATTCGCAGAGTGTTTGAATTTTTTAAATTGCTAAAAACAACAACAACAACAACAACAACAAAACAGGAAATTTCAAGAAAATGTTCTGACTTCCTGTTTTTCTTGAACAACCCAAGATTCTGCTACTTCGCACCCCACCGCCTCATGGTGGCTCGTGGCAGGGCCGGGGGACAGGCCCCCTTTGGGCAGCTCGGCCTCTTCTCTCGTTAGCGTTGCCGGGTAGGCCGGCGACACTGGCTGTGCAGCCCACGGGGGTTTGCGGCGTGTACCCGAGGAAATGAAGCGTGAGTCCGCGGGTGGCAGGGCCCCGTCGTGGTCCACGGGGACGCCACCCGAGCTCACCCTCACCTCTCTCCTTGCCTCGACTTGGTCTCCGTGTGTGTGTGTGCGCAGGACCATCAAAAACTTCATGTTCAGAATTTCTTCGTCATTTTAGGGTTCTCACGTCACTGTCCGACCCCTCCAGGCTCTTCCCGGACCCCTGGACCCAACTCCCGGAGCGGCCTGGGTGGGAAGAAGGCCCCGCGGCTGGGGCATCACGTTACCTGGAACCAAGTCCATTTTAATGACTTTCGGTGGCGTCCCAGTCCCCGCCCATTCCCAGGCCTGGGCCGGGGAGATGTCCTCCACCGCCAGCAGCACCAGAGCTGAGGGGCTCGTGATGGGGAGAACGATGGGAGGAGCATCGACCAGGAGAAACGTCCGGGAGGCGTGCGGGCGTCTCGCGCTGGCCCGGGGAGGCGCTGTTAGACGTGAGGATGAAAGGGAGGGCGCCCCGGAGGGTCGTCAAGATAATTTCTCAAGAGCTAAATCAGTTAATGTCTGAAGATTTGCTTCTCGGCGGTGACACACTTCCAGCCCCACTGGGAGGGACTGGAAAGAAGAGAGAGGGCCTCGCCCCCAGCAGAGGATGAGACAAGGCTCTTGGGGTCTTTAAACGAAGCAAAGTGTGTTTCTTTCTCTAGACCGGTTGCGACACGTGTGCCTTGAGCTTGTTCCCGACCCAGACATCTTAAGAGTATTTGCAGTTTCCACATTCATAATTTCTTGCCTTTTCAGAGCTGGGCGCTTCAACCTGCAGGCCCGGGGTGTCCCACCATCGCCCCCCAGCCTCGGCTAGCTCTCCCTGACTTCCTGCCCTTGGACCAATGATGACCGTAGTGTGGACTCACTTGACAAAATGCAGCAAATCTTTATTTGTTGAGAGCCTACTGTGGGCCAGGCACCCGTCTGCTCCTTGGGAAGTGGGGCGGTGAGCATAGGACCCCCGCTTTCACGAAGCGTAACTCCACGGGATGACCGAGTGGGATAACTGCAGAGGACAGGGCAACCTAGTTCAGCCTCCTCTCCTCCCCAGTAGCAGAGAGCCAGTTTGTCTGGGAGCACCATGAGTCTAAAGTACTGGATTTCCCAGGCTCCCTTGCAGCTAGGGCTGGTCACGTGACCAGTGTCATTGCCAGGGAGAAGCAGATGTTAGTGGGTGGGGCTTCCACACAAACTCTCCTAAAGGGTGTTCCCGTTGACCTTCCCCTTTCGCCTTCTGGAACCCTGGGGACAGAAGTCACATGTAAGCATAGTGGAGTGAGCAGAGAGAAGGAAATCAGTTTCTTGAGCAGGTAAAATAGTTCCGCCTCCAGAATCCTGGCTATGCTAGGGAGGTAAACTCGTCAGGTAAGTCACAAGAATTAGTTCTGATACCTGATCCTCTTTTGTCCATCTGAACCCAACTCTGATTGTGAGAGCCAATAATCCAGACACAATATTTTGAAACAGTGACCTTGCTTTTCGCACGGTATTTTTCTGAGGTCATTATTAACATGCTGCTGAATGGCAAAATGTTTGTGCTCTAGAACCTTCGGCAGGGTGGGACCGCTTCTCAGAGTGTCCACCTGTGACGCCTCCAGTCTGGGGGCTTCTGGGTAGCTGAGCTTCTGGCATAGTGGCTCGGGGATCCAACTGTGGAGGCGCCAGTGAATGAGGGAGGAGCTGCACAGCCTTTGGGGACTCAGCCTCAGGCATCACGTGACAGGCTTTCTGTTGTACTCCGTGGAATAAAGCAGTCACCAGCCAGCCCAGATTCAAGAGCAGGGTGGGGGGACCCCATCTCTCAGAGGGAGGGGTATCAAGGAAGGGTAATTCTTCTAAGACCTCCGTGCCCCCCAAAGCTTGATTCGTGGCTGCGTTCTCCAACAAGAAGTTCCCCCCCCCCCCACTCTGCCTGGTCTCCTCCTCCTGGGCACATTCCCTTGGCATTTGTCCACCCCCTGCCCAGTTTCACTGTGTAACTGCCTGGCTCGTGGGGTGGACTTGACCGGCAATGCAATCGGCTTTGAGCAAAGATGAGATCTCATTGTTTTACGGTCTTCTCACCCAAGAGACACGTCCCAACCGTGTGTCCCCGTCATCCTCTCTCTCTCTTTTTCTTTGTATTTCTCTTTTTCTCTTTATCGCTCTGGAAGCAATATTTATGGGATTAAAAACATGGGTTTTAGGGTCAAAGAGACTAGTGTGACCTCAGGCAAATGGCTGAAGTCTCAGTGTCTTCATTTGAAAAGCGGGCACTGTGCGAGTATGAAGTGACTGAAGGCGTGTGAGCCTCGAGACACTGCCCCCGGCACGGAAGCGCATTTGGAAACGGCATCTGCTCTCACAGGGACGTTGCTAGCCTCACCATCATCCGCCTACCTTCATTTCGCTTCCTATCCATGGAGCCCCTCATGAGATAAAGCCCGGAGAAAGCAGCTCCGCCGAGAGCAAGCGCGGCCCGATCCATCGAATCAGGGCGAGGACGAGAGGGAAGGAGTTTGGAAAACAAGTGAGTCTACAGGAAGTCTGGAGACTTTCAAAACAGCCTGTACCAAAACACAAGAGGGGCGAGTGGCTGGTGACGCAACATCTTTAGTCAAAGCGGAGAGGAAATCGTCCTGTCCTCTGTGGGCCCTGGGGCTGGACCGGCCCGGCAAGGCGTCTATTCTTAGAGGCCCAGGATGCTCATCTGGCACCAGCCGGGACCCCGGACCTCACCCTGTTCACCCATCACCCGCTCGCTTCTCTAACATACGCTGCTCGGCGGACGCGTGATCGGTTTTCGGTTCCATACGCACAGATGGGCGTTCACAGACAGGTGCGGGGCGATAAGAAGGAAATATATCCAGCTGTTACTAGTGCGATTTCCGGGGCGAATGTGTTTGACCCTTAGAGTCAGGAACGAAAACGATAGGTCAGTGTGCCCGCGCGCGCATCGGGAGCATGGGCAGAGCTCCTGGAGGAAGGTAACTTGTCCGGCGTCATATTCATTAGGTACTTTCTTTGTGTTAATTTTTTAAAATCCAAGTCACCCCTTTCTCTATCCTGCAGTGTTTGCCATCACGTCAAAATATGACACTTAGCAAACTGAGCTTCTCTTCTTACGAGAGGTTGGCTCCTCTCATTCCCCGTACTGGGCGGGGTCCCATCAGGTGACCTCGCGGTGGCCTCTCAGCTGCATGGACAAACATGTATCTGGGACAGAGTAGGACAGCATTGGTGACTGTCACACTCGATCCTCACAGCTCGCTCTGAGACTGGGCTGGGGGTAGGGGGCTCTGAGTCCTTGGCAGGAGGCTATTTCTGGACTCAGCCAACCAGACGTGAACCACTGTTTTGAAAATTCTTTTCTGCGGTGCTTCTTTTCACGCTATGTTGATAGTGCCCAGTCTCCGCGACTGTGGGTGCTGGTTCCCAAACGTTACCTTTGAGATTGGGCACCGGGTCCTCAGCTTATCTGCCAGCAAAGCTACAGCAAAGGTGACATGGTCACCGAATCGCCTCACAGCCACCGCGACGGCCCGTAAACCGCGTCCTTTCTGAGTCTTCCTTCCTGTACTTCCCGCAGTAAGTGAAATGGAAGAGAGTAATGGGATCCACATTTGCTGGAGTCTGATTTCCCGTGACATAGACCCAAATCGCCACCAGTTGTGTGAAAACATCATATTCAAGAACAGATTCGGGAAAAAAAAAGGAAGACAGCGAAGGCACCGCTCACGGAGGTCGCCTACTCAAACGACAGCTGGAGACACCACACCCGTGTCCTCGGGAACTTCCCCTTCCGGTTGCCTTCCGGAACCTTCGCGGCCTGCCCACCTCCTGCGTTGGACATCAGGGTGGCCTGGCTCTCGAGCGCGCCCGCCTGCAGGTGGCTCCTCTCGCCCGCCTCCCACAGGCCTTGGCCCCGCCTCCTGCAGACCTCGGCCCCGCCTCCCTCAGGCCTTGGCCCCGCCTCCCGCAGGCCTTGGCCGCACTTCTGAGCAGCTCCGCAGCACCGTAACGCCAGGGAGGGTGCGCTCACCTCCCGGCTGGTTTGTTTGCAAACTCAGATGCTTATCTGCGCCCGGTGCTTGCTCCGGCTCGGCAGGAAAATCCGGGCAGGTCCCCGCGGCCGTTTTGCAACCGCCACACCCAGCTGGCCGCTGTCCTGGAGCTTCGGGGGAAAGACTGCGTCAGCCATCAGCCTGCCTGCCGGGCGGGAGAGTCCAGGGCCGCTGGGGGAGGCCCCTCCCCGCCTTGCACACGCACACGCACCTGGGGCATAAGGAAGAGGCACCGGGCGGTGCCATCTCACCCTGGCACTGTGTGGATGGTGGGAGGGGCCAGGGCAGGGGGACACTGCATAATGCCTTCGCACTGTGAGAACCGCTGGCTGCGCTTGGTACCAGCCGGCACTCTGCTCGCTCGGGCTCGCGTTCTCTCACATTCCCACGAGTTGGCGACGGTCGCGACGCCCGTTTGATGAATGAGAAAGCCGAGCTCAGAGCCATAACTTACCGGCTCGAGATCTAGCCGCTCAGAGTGTGAAGTCAGGATGTGACCCCGGTGCCCACGGGACACGGCGAGTCCAGATTTTATCGGAAGGAACAGGCAGACAGAGAGACTAAGTATAAAAAGGGGCGGGAGGCGGCTGGTGTTTCCAGAAACCGTGCATATCGTAGAGGCGGAGTTGCTTAAGCGTGAGACTGAGCCGCTGCGTTACTTTGCTGGGGTCCCCTTAGCAAATCACAACGCCGAGTGGCTTAGGAATGCAGAGATTTGCCCTCTCCCAGTTCTGGAGGCATCGGGAGTCTGGGGTCAGAGGTCCACGGGCTCACTGCCTCTGAAGGCTCCTTCCCACCACTTCCAGCTCTCGGTGGCCTGAGGTGTCCCTTGGCTGTGGCTGCGTCACTCCAGCCTCTGCCTCCGTGGTCACCTGGCCCCCCCATCTGTGTCCTCGTCTTCCTCTCTGGTCTCTTGCAGAGACACCCACTTGTGGATTTGAGGCTCACCGTAAAACCTGGGACCTCACCTGGAGATCCTTAGCTACTCGCATCTGCAAGATTCTGTTTTTGAACAGGATCACGTTGGCTGGTTCTGGTGGATGTGGATTTGGGCGACACCGTTCAACCCAGTGCAAGACTAAGGACTTTGTTAGTCCCGGGCTGTGAAGAAAGCTCACTATTTCTGCAAATACCCAACCAAATAACAAGCTTTTTGATTGTTTTAACTCTCAGCTTGAGTTTAAGACCTCGGACCCTTTTGCTTTGAATGCTCTCCAATCTCATTCCTGTAAAGTCCAGGGTGGGGGGTGGTTATAAACTTTTCATCTATTAATTCCTTTAAAAATAGCCTTTAAATTACTTCAGCCTGTGGCATCTAAGCTCCGTTCATTTGGAGCTTGCTCAGATGAAAAAGTCAGGTCACCAAAACCTCTATCAGCAGGACAGACAGGACGGAGAGGGAACAAAGCGGTGCTGTCTCCCAGCTCTTCCTAGAAAATATTATTGTTTCCTCGGCACGCCTGCACCACCGCCATCCAAAGCACCCTTTGAGTCGACACCGAGGCCCAAAGGGAGCGTTTTGAAGGTTGGGGATGGACGTGGGTGTTTCGCCTGAGAAGACCTGCATGTAATTTATTCCTAGGCTAATATTTGAAGAAAACTGTGGGCTTCGTCAATCTCCTTTGAGGCGGTTCACCCAAAAGAGTGCGTGAGAGCAGAGGGAGCCCGCCTGCCCCCCTTCTGTGTCCTTAGGCGGGACATTTAGTTGGGCAGGGGTCTTTTGCCGGCTGTTTGCTCTTCAGATCAATACACACCTGCCACACACGCTCGTGCCCTGATTACAAGCCGGATGTCCCGTGTCCCCAGTGGTCTGTGCGGACGGGAGGGTGAAGGGCTCCCAGCGGAACTGGGTAGATGGGAAGCACAGGGCTATGAACGTAGCATGCCCACAGCCCTCCAGCCCTCTTCCGTGGCAGCTGAGAGAGAAGCAGGCCAAGGGGGCCGTCTTCTCTGTCTCCCTAATGAAGGCCTTGGTCTGGCTGAGGAGTTTCCCTCTGCCAGTTTCAGAGGGGGGGCTGTGTAGCTCAACTGCTGGGGTTCAAGTTCCAGCCTGACGACTCAGAAGCTGTGCAGCCTTGGGCAAATGACTTGCCCTCTCTGTGCCTCTGTGTCCTCATCTGCGAAGTGGTTATAATAGTGGCATCTGCCTCACACGATGGTTTTGGGGATACAGTGACTGCGTGTGTCACTCAAGTGCTGTGAGTGACAGCTGACATCTAGTAAAGACTGGGAAAAGATGCTGTTGATCGTGGATAGTCTTTAATGAGACTGAGTGCCCCATGAACACTGAAACCCATTTTTCAATCAGCCAGATGCTTTGTGCAGTTTACAACCTGCTCAGCGGTACCATAGGACCTTGAATGTACATGCAGGGCTTTGAAGGGACACCAATGTGACAAGGCGGTCCTTGCCCTCCAGGTCCTCAGGAGCTAGGCTGAAGAATAAGCAATGCATCTGGAGGTCAGAGGGAGGTGGGAAAGTCACGGAAGGTGTCTTGGCAGGGGCGACAGCAGCGCTGTGATGGCGAGGTCCCAGGCAGATGTGCCCGGGGGTTCCCGGCCCGTCTTGGCCTTATTGCCTTAGTAACACTTTCACGGCACCCCAGGCCAAAAGGAACACCTGACTTATTAAGTCTTTCCAAACGACTTAATGTAAGTAGTTTGTGCGGTGTTCAACAGGTACCTTGAAAATTCGAAACAGTTGCACGGTGCTGTTATGAGTTCGCTGGGGGTCCCATGGTACCTTGCAAACACACTTTGGGAACCATGGATCTAGGAGACAGGGTAGCTTCAGCTCTTGGCTCTGCACTCACTAGCTGTGCATTCTGAAGAAAGTCAAGTCGACCACGGTACTCCTTTGTTTTCCTCATTTTCAGTGGGGTGGATATGAGTGCTCGCCTCATAGATTTCAGTGTGCTCAGCAGTCATCACCATCATCATCACCATCATCACCATCACGATCACCATCATCACCACCACCACCATCACCATCACCACCATCATCACCATCATCACCATCACCATCACCA
>NW_006434829.1:1395350-1413017 GCF_000325575.1 Pteropus alecto
ATCACCACCACCCCCACCACCACCATCATCACCATCACCACCATCACCATCATCACCATCATCACCATCATCATCACCATCGCCATCATCATCACCATCACCACTACCATCATCACCATCATCACCATCGCCATCACCATCACCATTACCATTATCACCATCATCAGGTGGCTTGTGCATCGTACAACCTGCTCAAGGGGATAGGGAGGAAGACCCATTAAGAGGCTCTGCCTGGGTCTGTGGTCAGTGGAGATTTGGACGAAACCAAGAAACCAGATCTGCAAAGTTCTCTGAACCAGACAACACCCTGTATCGGAGCAGCGACAGGGTAAAAAAACCATCAAGTGACGGCCTACTTTTTTAATTCAAATCTTGCTCACTCGCGCCCTCTGCAGGCCGACAGGGAAGCTACGTGTGAGGTCGTTTCTGAGCCGTTTCTGGGTTGGAGCGTTCTCCATCCTGGTTGAATATTAGAATAATCTGGTGATTAATGCCTGAATGCCACTGAAAACCACATGAAACAGAATCTCTGTGTGTGTGTCCTGGGTATAGCTGTTGTAAAAGCACCCGCACGCGATTGTCATGTGCAGCCGGACGGAGAACCCACGGCGGCAGTGTCTGTCTTGGGGTCCCGCCCCGCCCCGTGCAGCGCCATTCAGCGTCCAGCTCTGTGTGCGGCGGCTGTGGGGAGCCTGTGTTGCTTGCCCGGGGTGCCCGCCGTGGAGACTCTCTCTCCTTTAGACGCAGAGAGCCATGGGTAGTGCACACTTTGAGTTTTAACAGCTGTGCCAAATCGCCCTCGAGCGGCTCTGCTAATGTACACCCCACCCATGGGAATGTTTCCCCAACATTTTCCCTCATGCTTGATAATATCAAACTTTAATTTTTTGGCCAATCTGATGAGAAAAAATGGCACCAGTTGAAACAGAGTCGTGAAGGCTTTACGTCCCAGCTTGGCAAGACCTCTGAGGTAAATCGTTGAGCACGTGAAATGAGTTGCAGGACGTACAAAAACCCGTCGGCAGACTCTAGGAAGCCAGGCACAGAACGAGAGAGCATCGCCTGCAAGACGGAGGGGGAGGGAGGCGGGGCCGAGGGAGAGGGGCGTGGCTAAGTGGGGGAGGGGCGTGGCAACGGGCACTTTCTCAGCCTGTTTTCACTTTTTAGGAGGAGGACCAGTTTAATGATTCCACTAGAGATGAAATTTTGAAAGGTTCAGGGAAAATTACGTATATGCGTATGTGCGTTTATATGTAAAGAAAGACAGGGAGGGAGGGATCAAAGGGACCGAGATGTTAAGAGTTCAGATGTCGCCATTTGGGGCATCTGAATAAAAAGTATCCCAGGAATTCCCGTTAGGTCTGAAAGTAAGACAAAATTATACATGACAGAAACCTCAAAGGGATAAAGCAGGTTGGGCTGCCATGCCCCCAGGAGCAGGCTAGGTCCGTGCTGTTTGAGGGCTGGTGGGCAGAGTCACGCCCAGGCCCACCCTCCGTGTCCCACAGACAGAAGACAGAGAGCCACTTCCTCTTCAAAGACCATCCTGCCTAAGCCCGAAGCCTCCTCCGGGACCAGTTCAAAGCGAGGCAGGAGCAGGGCTGTTTGGTGGCAGTGTTTGGCCTGGGGATTTGAGCGATCACCCCAGCCCGCCTGCGCTGCTGAAGGGGGCCTCAGGTGCGAAAGGCCTTTGATGCAGGAGCAAATTGAGGACAAACCAGCTGGGCCCCCAGGAGGGGGCCGGCTGGCGGCTGTGCTCCTTTCTTTCCAGTCTTAGGAAAACAAATACTTGATATTCTGAAGGCTGAGTAAACTCATTAAAAGGATCTTGAACTTCCTGCCTTTTCATGAAGCCCTTGGAAGCTTCTGGGCCTGCATCCAGGGAGCGGAGGAGCAGAGGGCACGTCTTCCTGGAGCAGCGGCTGCTCCTTCGTGCTCTGTCCCTCGTCCCTCGGTCCCTCAGGGTGCAGGTGTCAGCCAGAAGCCCCTCCCCTGACAGCCACGGGGCTGGGGGGCCACCCTTCTCGCCAGTCGCCCCATCTGCCCCATTCCGGGTCCAGGCCGTTCTGATGCTGCCTCGAGGGACTCGAGCCTTAGACATGTCAACTCAGGTCACCGCAGGGGCAGCACGGGAAGCTAAAGCTTGCCGGGTTCCCCTGGCAGCATCGCTGGCCCTCGGAACGCTGGCCGGCGTCCTCATCAGCTACGACCGGACACTTCCCGAGCTGCTTTGTCTCCCAGCCATCTCTGCCCCTCCGTCTTCTGCGGCCCTCAGCCCTGCTCTGCCCTGAGTCCCACCCCGCAACAGCGGAACTGTGCGACCTGACCACCATTGCCCCGCGAGGGGACCGCCACTGTGCCCCGCACTTCCATGCACATCTGTGAACCATGCACTCCTGGTTCGGCCAGGCCAGAGAGGCAGGGGTCGGCAGGTTCCAGGCCCCGGGGAGGGGAGGGGGTGTCCTCTGTGACCCCCGACAACGTCACTCATTCAGCGATGTTTCTTCGACCTTGCCACGTGCCAGCCACTATTTAGGAGGCTGTGTGTGTGTGCAGAGTGTGCAGTGTGTGTGTGTGTGCATGCAGGTGTGCATAGTGTTTGTGTGTGCAGCTGTGCACTGTGTATGTTTGTGTATGTGTGCGTGCAGGTGTGCATTGTATGTTTGCGTGTGTGTGCGTGCAGGTATGCATTGTGTGTTTGTGTGCATGCAGATGTGCATTGTGTGTTTGTGTGCATGCAGGTGTGCGTTGTGTGTTTGTGTGCATGCAGGTGTGCATTGTGTTTGTGTGCATGCAGATGTGCATTGTGTGTTTGTGTGCATGCAGGTGTGCGTTGTGTTTGTGTGCATGCAGGTGTGCATTGTGTGTTTGTGCGCATGAGCGTGCAGGTGTGCATTGTGTGTGCGTGTGCGTGCAGGTGTGCATTGTGTGTTTGTGTGTGCATGTGTGCAGGTGTGCATTGTGCGCACGGATGTGCGTGTGTACGCATGTGATCTTCACGCCCAGCAGTGCCTACTGGTGGTATTTGCAGCCGAGTCCGGCCCTTCGCAGAGGCCTGTTCAGCCGTCCCCACCCTGGAGCAGGCTGTGGGCGCAGAGAGATGGTGGAGAGGACAGAGCTCAGCAGGGAGTCCCTCCTGAAGGACACCTCGGAGGGTGGGGACAGGTAGACCCCAGGGGACCAGGCAAGCTGCAGGGGGCGGGGCGTGGGGCGCACCCTGGGGTTTCTGCTGTGGCTCCAAGCTCCATCCTTTGCGTAACTCGTGCAAATGCCGCCACCTGGTGGCACATTGGGGACACTGCCGGAAGCCGCGCTGCCAATGCTCCTTGTCCCCGCGCGGGCGGGTGGGAGAGCCGCCGCCTGCTTTCGCGGAGGCGGGGCGGTGGCGGTGGGAAGGCGGGAAGGCTGACCGGCCGCCACCCTCTGCCCCAGGCTGTCCGGCCGGCGGCCCTGCCCCAGAGGACCGAGCGGCCGCCCAGTGCGGGGCCACCACGCTCTCCAGCCGTTGTCAACCTTCACGCCATCGGAACGTTGCTGCCCCGCTCCAGCTTTACAGAGGAGGAAGCCACCGTCAGGGAGGCCAGAGAAACCGCCGGGGCTCACGCGGCAGGACACGGCGGGCACAGCTGGCCACCTGGCGGGAGGGCTGGCCCCGGGGCCTCACGGACTTCCTGCCGCGCTTCTCCTGTGTCCCTGTGCTGTAGCCTCTGCATCATATCACAGTGAGAATTCATGCGGGTCGGGCGTCCTGGTCAGGAGTATTTCTGGAAAGTGTAAAATAACATTGCAAAGCTCCTTTAAGAAAGCAGAATCGGAGCTACACGCCGTAGAATTAGCCTTTTTCAGGTGAACTACCCCGTGGCACATTCACAGTGTTGTGCGGCCACCGCCTCTGTCCACTTCCGAAACCTTATCGTCACCCCCAAAGGGACACCCCAAAGGCGGCGACGCCCCACTCCGCCTCCCTGGGCCCCTGGCACCCCCCAGTTGCTTCCTGTCTCTGCGATTCATCTTCAGACACTTCACGTCGATGGAATCACGCGACAGGTGACCTCTTGTGTCTGGCTCCTGGCGCGGAGCGTCCAGTGGTCCGGGTTCATCCAGGTGGCCGTGTGTGTGAGCGCCTTGGCCTCACAGCCGCGTGCCGCTCGCCGGGCGGGCACAGCGCAGCGGGCCAGCCCTTCAGCCACCGTTTCCGCCGCTGACCCGCGTGACCAGTGCTGCTCAGACACGCGCGTGCCCGTGTGTGTTTGAGCCCCTGGTTCCAGTTTTTCGGGATTACGTCTTGGAGTGGAATCGTGCGGTCACGTGATAACGCTGCGTTTAATTTCGCAAGGAGCCACAGACTGTCCCACCGTGCCTGCACGGTCCCCCGTTCCCACCGGTTCGTAAGAGCCCGGACCGTGTCACCCTGTGCTCAGTGAGAGCTGGCATCTCGGTGAGGGCAGGACGTGACGACGGGGTCTCCGCCTCGCTTGCTGTTTAGCGTCTGCACTTTGAGTTGTGTGGTGTCCTTGCAGGACCCGGAGAGCTGCCCTGGGGAAGGTGGGAACGGCCGGGCGGGAGGACAGGCCTGAAGAAGCCAGGGCCGTGGGGCAGCAGTACCCTCGCGGGCCACCGGGTGGCAGCATTGCATCGCAGCGCAGCCTCCGTCTGCTGGGGCGGGCGGGCATGGCTCTGCAGGTGGCAGCCTCGCACCCCGCGCTCTCCCCGCCCTCTCTCCCTTCCTGGAAGGGACCGGGTCCTTCCACACCCCGCCCCCGCCGCTGGCCCCATTTCCCTGCCCCTGCCGGCTCCCCCAGCCCAGAGCCGCCCACGCCAGGCTCTGAAGCGGCACAGACCCTGGGGCCTTCGTCGGAGTCCAGAGCGCTCTGATGGCTTTGTTCACAGACCGACGGCCGTCCGGTCCCCGGTGCCACGCCAAGGTCGCTCTTTCTGTTGCGACCAGCTCGGGCTGGGATTCGTGTCCCGGTCTCGTGTTCCTCGCCCTTGACTCAGGCTGCAGAAAAGGCCGGGTCGCTCTGCCTGCTAGTTCTCATGTGGTTTGTGCCGCGTGGTCCGTCCACGTCCGGCAACGCGGTGGGTGACATTGCGATGGCCGGTCCGGGGTGCCAGCTCTGCCCGGCTAGGTGCCCGGTGGTGTGGCCCAACGCCGGTGTAGACGCGAGGGGTTCTGTAGATGGGCTGCCGCACAACCTGGTAGCGGACAGATCACCCTGCACCGCCCGGTGCGCCTCCCCAGGTCAGGTGAAGGTCTTCGGAGGCAAACCCCAGGTCCCCGAGCAGAAGGTGTCCCGCCTATGGACTGCAGCATGGAGCTCCTGCCGTGGCCTCAGCCCACCGGCCTGCCCTGTGGCACGAACTGGTCAGCCCGGTGGTCACTGGGCCGGTTCCTTAAAATCCCCGCCCCCATGTATACAGTATACATATTGTATCCCACATAACGTGTTATCATGTTACATTATACGATGTACGTATATTACATATGAGCCCTGTGTGTCCTACATATGACATGTGGACACGTGTATACCTGTCATACATATGTCTCCTGTTGGTCGCCCCTGACGGACACAGGCATGTTGTCACAGCCCCATATATGTCTCCTGTTGCTCGCTTCTCTGGAGGCCCCTGACGGACACAGGCATGTTGTCACAGCCCCAGGAGGAACTCTGAGGCTGGAGGACACTCGTCTTCCAGCCAGGTGCCTCTTTGCCGGCTGACAATGGAAGCGCCCACGCAGATCTGAGACGGCGTCTGTCACTTTAAGAACACCTGCATGTGGGCAGTGTCTGCAGAAGCTGAGGGTTTGTAATGGTGAGTAAAGTGTGCCCGCACCTTTACTGACGATGGAGACGCACCTGTGCGTGGCAGGCGACTGTGTTCTGGGGGGAGAGGCAGCACCTGGGCCCCCTGGGGAGTACCGGCTGCCGTCACAGGCAGGCCTCCGTTTCGATGGCTTCGCGTGGTGGCAGCTTCCTGACTCTGGGTGCCCCCTGCACAGCAGGCCCGTGAGAGGAGGGTGAGAAGTAACGGACGGTCCCTGGACACTGGCCTGTCTCGCCGGCAAGAACGTGATGCGGGGAGTCGCCGTGAAGGGGCGCTGCTGGCAGGCTCCTGGCAGAGCGGGGGCAGAGCTGAGTTCCTGTCAGAGGAGAGAGTCCCGGGGGCCGTTTCTGTGCCCGTGTGTCCCCACTGCGGTCACATTTCCCCCCTTCGATCGGCTCCCCTCACGCCTCCACCACAAGGGTCCCGCACGGTCTCCGCAGTGACAGCCGGCTTTCCGAACAGAACCGTCCTTGGAGACCAAGCAGTGACCCTGAGTGCGCGTGTGGGCGGTGGCGGGAGGTGCCGGGCGCAAGCGGGAGCGTCACACTTTTCCTTGTTTCTGTGTTGTTTGAAACTTTGGCCACCATTTCATCAGCAATCAAATAGCACCGATTTTGAATAGTTTTTTGGAAACATCCGTATCTTAGATGAATGCTTTGTTGATGTGTTTTAAATCCTGTAAATGAAATTATCTCACAGAATAAGGAAAATAAAGAAAGTCAAGTGTGTTCTTTATTTGGGGAAGCGATGCCCAGGGGCTCTGGGAGTTTGCCAACGAGCTGTGAGCTTTAAAGGATGTCCAGGGGACAGTCCCCTCCTCTCCTTCTCCGCCCTCGGCGATGGCCCTCTCGGCCGAGCTCCCCCCCAGCCGTTCCTGTGGCTCAGAGCGGCCCGGTGGGTCTCGCAGCTCGTTCGCTTTCTCTCTCCTTCCTTCCCGTAGAAAAACCCACTCTTGGCTGGTGTCCTAATCGTTGGGGTGGGGGGGGGCGGGGATGAACATTGGTGCGCAGCCCATCTCTGCAGAGCGCTATTTATCCCACACAGATGCAGGAAGTTAAATTTTGATGATGCGCTTGGCTGTGCAGGCGGGCGTAGGAGACGGTCTCCACTGCACGAAAAGGGAGAAAATGAAGCATTATTGCCTCAAGAAAGGGGTCTGATTGGGCTGTCTTTGGAAGTCAAACGCTGCTGCCGAGTCATCTCCAACCCGGTGTGTCGCAGGGCGGGCGGCCGACAGGAGCGGCTCCCGCGGCAGCTTCCGCCAAGGGCATCTGCAGGCCTGTCCCCCTCTTCGCAGGCGGCAGGTCCCCGAGCTGGGGCCAGCAGCGGTGACCGGGCACCTGGGGGACCTGGGCCTTTCTGAGGGGGGCCCAGGCTCCCGGCAAGTGCTCCCTGGCCCGGAGGTGGAATGCTGGGGTGCTCGGAGCAGCCGCCCCCCGTGTCCGGGGGGAGGTGGACACCTTGGGTGTCTCTCTAGGCGCTGTTGTGCTGCTGTCCATGGTTCTTCCAGGTTAAAATGCAGAAACCCGATCAGACCGGTCGTGGGGTATGTGGCACGTGTGGCTGGAAAGGAAGGGGGCCCGTGGCTTGGGGCAATGCCCCCCCGGCGGGGTCACAGTGTCTCTGGTTCTCTCGACTCCGTTTCCCTCTGCCGGCTCCGGCCTGGGGCCAGCACCCCGATGCGTGGCCGAGGAAGAAGCTGCCCGGCCGTGAGCTTGCTTCTGCAGCAGGGACGTCTCCACCCGAACCCCACTGTTGGCTCGGGGCACCGCCTCCTGTGGCAGCCCGGGGCGCAGCATTCTCATGGGGTTCTTATTAGGACGACATGCAATTATCACTCCAACTGGAGCACTTCGGAGAGGCATGGGGGCACACTAAGATGCAGGGGTCAGGTGGGGCCACCGTGGCCAGAGGCTGGGTCTGAGACACACTGGCGATGAGGGCACCTGAGTCACAGGACTGCGGGGAGATGGCAGTGACGGTCGGTGGCTGACCGGAGGGTCTGCGGACTGCGCAGGATGGACACAGAGCTCAGATAACCCTGACGCGGTGTTATCGGGGACAGTGTGTCTCTGAGCCCGGAAGCTGGGGTGCGGGTGTCACAGAGTCTCGGTCCCTGTGAAGCCCAGTTTGGGTTAGGAGGCGGACAGCTTCTTACCTCGGGCCCCTGAAGCCCGAGAGTGTCATCGGTCTCACGGCATCTCCAGAATCGGCGCCCAGCATAACGCCGTCTTCACTTCTTAGGTTTCTCTGAAAACCATGCCTTGGCCTGGCCTTGAGGCCGTCAGCTTGGGGCTGTCCCCAGAGGCTCCTCTGCTGCCAGCCATGCTTCAGCCAGCAACAGAACGTGAGCAGCCCGCATGGCCGTTGGCAGTGTTTTTAAGAGAAAGACCTTAGGTACGTCGTCGTCAGACCGTTTGCGTGGAGATAAAACGTGCTTCCTCAGCATCTCAAAAGAGCAGCTGCCAACGTCACTTCCTGCAACACCGACCGGAAAAGCATTTGGGCGTCTCTCCCGAAGCCAGTCATGTTTGGAGGCGGCTGGCCGGCCGCCCACAGGAACGTCCCCCACTCCACTGGCTAATGCCATTTCCATTTTGCAGATCTCAGCTTGAACGCGTCTCCCTCATGCCCATGTCACCAGCCAGGACCAGGACACGTGCTTACAATGGCCCCTGCCCCCCAGGGACCTGCACTCTGACCCCGGCCAGGTTAGATGGCTCCCCTGCTTCAGCCTCTGTGCATTGTGGCCATAGAAGATTCTTGACGTGATTTCAGTCTTCTTAAATTTAATGATACTTGTTTTGTGGCCTCACATGTGGTCTATTCTGGAAAATGTTCCGTGTGCCCTTGAGAAGAATGTATATTCTGCTGCTTTGGGGTGAAATGCTCTGAAAGTATCAATTAAATCCATCTGGTCTGATATGTCATTTAAGGCTGCTGCTTCCTTGTTGGGTGTGGCCCAGTGACACAATCTCTCCAGTCACCTGTACTGGGGGCTCTGGGCGTGTCTCCTGCTGCAGCTGAGCCTTGATCGCTGTCAGCACGTCAGTGGATGGGATTGACTCTCGGGCTGACTGGCTGTGGGGACTGGCCACATCCACAGGGTACGAGCTGCTGTGTGGGGTCCGTCCTCTCGGAGCGGGATTCACCCCAGCGGGCTGGTGTACCGGTCAAGACCACCCTTTGGGTGTACCGCATGTGGAGCCAGTCAGGTTGTGCTGTGTGGTGGTCTGACGCCAGCCTCTGGGTGTGCTGGTTCTGTGGCCCCTTGGGAGGGGCTCCCACGTGGGCCAAGGTCAGCCACTGCCTTTGACTGCTCGGGGCTCCCTGGTAGCTACAAAAGGATCCGAGCATAGGCCAGATGCTGCGGGAGGTGGGCCCGACGGAGGGCCGCGGTCCCTGTCCCTCTGGCCCTTGCCCGGGCGCTGCACACCTCTGTCTTTCCCTGAGTGTCTCTTGTGCCTCCCAAGTTTCTGTCCCTCCACTGGCACCCGAGGTGAGTGTCTGCGAGTGAGCGAGTCTGTGAGTGGCCCCTTTAAGGGGACGTCTGGGTTTCTGGGTTCCTTCTGTCTCACCTGGATGGCCAGAGTTCCCACTGGTTTTCACCACCAGAAATGTGGAGACTTCTCTTCCCAGGACTGGAACCCTGGGCCGGGGAGCCCTGTGTGGGGCCGAGGCCCCTCGCTCCTCTAGGGAGGCCTCTGCCGCCGTGCCCTCCCTCCTGGGGCTCAGCCGCCACGCGCAGGTGTGGGACTGGCCCGCTTTGTGTCTCTGTCCTCCTACTGAAACCGGAGGGCAGCTGAGGCCGGGGCTCCTGCTGCCCGTGCCGCTCAGCTAACAGACCGACCCAGGACCTGGGCTATTTAGAATAAGCGTCTATTGTCAGAGCACAGGTGACCTGAGAAGGCAACAGGTTAACACCTTCGAAAACTTCCTTGCCCTCTCGGTCCGGCTGTGGGCATTTAAGGGAAAATCTGGGCATTATGCTAGGGGCTCCGTGCCCATTCTGGGGGTGTCTGAGCTTCACAGAGCCTCTCGGCTTCCTTCTGGCTATGTGGCGGCAGCAAAGATGGGAGCAGTCCGTAAAAAACTCGAGGCCATTAAGTTGTGATTAGCAAGCATTAGGACATCGTTACAAGTTTCAGGGCAATTTTCCGAGGCAGGAGACATTCTGAGCTTGAGTCAGATTAGGAACAACGTATTGTCTGATTAAAGAAAGTCCAACCAAAACCTACGGTCCTCACGACTACGGACCCGCGGCTCGGTTAATCTCATGTCCTAAGGCTTAATGATTAAAGAAGCGGGCGCACAGAGGATGTGGAGGGGACGAGAGAGTCACGATGCCCATATCTGGGCTAAACCAGCCTGAATCAGAGGAGAAAATAACCATGTTAAAGAAACGCAGTTTGTGTGCAGTTACAAGCTATAGGGTAAGAAGGGGTGAGGCCGGGGACACCGCGACGCTCATGATGCGGGTCCTCGTATCAGGGCCTTCTTCACTGCCAGTCTCGATGTGGCTTTTTCTTTATATCCTCAGATGTGTGTGTTATGATCGGCTAGACTTCAGGTGGTTCTTCACATTGATTGTTTTACGATTTAGTTGTGATTTTAATTCAGTCGTGGGAGGAGGCGAACCCCACTTCCCCTAGCCCTCCATCTTGACCAGAACCTATCAGATACTTAGAAACGCGAAACGACAAGTACGATTTCTACTGTCCGCAAATTTTAACTTGAATAAAATGTAAAAACATATAAAGAAAATATTTCCGTTTTCCAAATGGAAAAAAAGTTTTATGGGAGGACACATCTCACGCTCTGCTCTGTAGTGTGTCAAATGTATTTTCCCACAGATCAGGTTAAAGCGGTGGGAGTTTGAGCCGTGTCATCAAATCCAGGTCAGGACAGAAGTCAAACCACCACGGGATAATCAGTGGTGATCTGCATCTACCAACTTTCATGGATGTCGGGAGCCAATAACAACTATTTGATTTGTCAGGAATGATGGAGAGGCGTAGAATCATTTGGCTGAAAACACGAGTAGCCAACGAACAGGAAGAGTTATTATCTAAGGGAACTAGATCTGTCTAGAACAAGGAAGTGACGAGAGCAATAGGGATGCAGCTGGGGCTCAAAAAAACGGAACTAAATATTGGAATCCTGCAGAGCAGTTTTATCTTTTTGTGGCTTTTCCTTGTCTCTGCTTTGTGAGCTCTGTGTCCGCTTCGACGCTCTGCATATGTAATTTCTCCACACGGATATCAACTGTTTCTATGACTAACATCTTAAAACTTTAGTCACTCCAAGACAAATGAACTGGATTTCCTGCCCCCAAAGTATAACATTTTATGGGAGGAGGTTTTCTGGCATAGCTGTGCCCAGGCGCCATGGGTGTTGGGTCATATAAGTACACAACAGCTCCCACGAGAGGCAACTTCAAGGGTAGAGAGGTGAGGGGAAGTCTCCAGGAGACACTGTCGCCAGAGGGACTTGCTGAATAGACCAAACTACCTGCCCAGACTACCCCTCTGAGGGGCGGAGTGCTTTGCGGATGGCTTGTTATGTGGGTAGTTGTCACGTGGTTTTCTGGCACCCACTTCCTTGGCTTTAGGCAGGAGAGATTTGCCTGACTTCTGTGGAACTCACCCTTTCCTCTCTCTCACTCAGTTCATGTGCACTGGGTGTTGACCCCACCCCCTGTTCCAGGGGTGGTCACATGACTCAGATCCGATCAACCAGAACGTCGCATTCCCCGAAGGCTAGTGGTTGGTTCAGGAATAAGCGTGTAATCAATTAGAACCGAAGGCATTGAATGAAATTATTTTGGTTTTGGTTTTGTTTGTTTCAGTATTGTTAAAAAACAACAACAACAACTCACATTAAATTCCTCCTCCCCCTCCCTACAACGTCCCTTTAGATTTGACCCGAATGGCTTTTGACTTTGAGTTGCTGGCTGCCATCTGGCCACCATGTGGAATCTTAGGATGAAGCCCACACAGGGACAGGAGAGCTGTCCGATGTGGAAAGACTGGGTCCTGGAGACATTGCTGGGGTTCCCGGATCGAGTGGCTCCTGAAGCCAAACTACGCATTGAGTTTTCAATTAATTGACCCCTAAAGAATTTTCAGCTACTTCAGTCATAGTAACTACCATAATTCTAACAGCAATTCAATTTTCAAAAAAGAGATTCATAATTCAACACACATGGGTTGAACTGCTGTGTGCCTGGCTTTGTGCATACGTTATCACATCGAATTCACACATTGCTCGTGTGTATTGTTTTATTTTACTTTTCAGTACATGAAAGAATGGGGCTCAGAGAAGTCAGGGTCTTATATGTTCTCAACATCCAATTTTTTCCCCCATCCAAACGACTCTACCGTGAATACTTGCTATTTCCAGTCCACAGGAGTCCTAATTTTTTTCATTTTGTGATATCTTTCAGGAAATGTCTCCCACACAGGATGAACCAGGCATCAGAGGATAAAATGCATGTGGGCGGGTTGGTGGTGGGAATTGAGCTTTCTCCGATTGTTGATTTGAATATGTCTATTTGTGTCTTGAGCATAGTTCCAGCTATTTATTAAAACTATATGCAAAAGACGCTTGTTGGACAATCTGTCCCCTTCGAAGTCCCACCTCAAGAGATGTTCTCGTGATCAGGGCTGTGGATGCCACGACTGTGCTGTCTCTAGATGCAGCCAGAAAACAAGCAGGAAGGCAACCATTTTTTTCTTCTTCCTCCCATACCCTCTCTCTACTTCCCCCCACTGGCAGAGCCTAACAGGAAGTGGCTGGCAAGGAAGCCTGGAAATGTAGTTGTCAGACTTGTGGCTCCTACCGTGTGGGGCAGAGCACGGAAAGCTGGGGGTGGGGCAGGGTCCAGATGGGCAAGCGCCCCGCATCCTGTCCCGCCCACCCCTCACTTTCCCCTCTGCGACCTCGCTTCTCACTGTCGATTCTCAGATTAGATTTTTCAGGGACCAGGCAAGTCAAGTCCTCTTATTAAATAGTCCTAAACCAGCCTGTGCTTCCACGTCTTCGCTGTTCTCATTCCTTATGTTTGTCGTTTTGGTCATTTACTTATTCCCTATAGTGTAATTTAATGAAAGAAAGTGTGAAGGGAACAGGCCAACCTCTTTAGGAAAAAGAAGGAAGAGAATTTCAGGTCAGTAAAAAAAAAAATCACAATTTTCTTCTGAGTCAGCTCAATGTCCTTTAACATTTTATGCCAGTTATCCATCAATTCAAGTCAAGCTTTATAAACCTCGACATACCACGAAAGTACTCCATGTGTTTTATTGAATAAGGTATTATCGACGTTTCAATATTTCAGATGTGGAGGGATAAATGCATATGATAACTGTGGACCTGTTCAGAGGGATAGAGAAATGCGGATTAATCTAGGGTCCTATGAAAGGCTTGTGGCTGCCGGGGGCCTGATTTTCCAGCTAGAATTCTGGTGCAGAGACACTGGGCAGAGCTTTGGTAAATCAAGGAAAATGTAAAAACAGGGTGAACTCGGGAGAATGGTCTCTAGAGAATCTGATGTGGATTCTCCTGGGCAGAAGGAGCTGGAAGACGGTTAGGAATCGCTCTCAACCCCGATAATGCCTGAGAGTCACTGAGGAAGACTTTTGAAATCAGAAACACAAGGGTTCCAGCCATGGTGATTCTAATTTGCCAATTTTAGGGCGACATCCTAGAATCCAATTTTCAAAAAAATTGCTTCCTGGCAAATTAGAAAAAATCTAAATCGAATAATTTTGAAACAAAGAGGTAGCAAACCTATATACCTACATGAACAGCTCAGTCGATTTAAATTATTTACACGGATGGTCCTTAGGCAGTGGGGAGTAGTGCGGATTGCAGTAAATTAGGAAGGGCATGCGTTCTAAAGCAGGCAATGATTTTTCAGTGGTAGCCAATTGTTGCCAAATGGAAATCATCCGATTTTCAAGAGAAGCTAGAACTTCTATGTGAATTCTCCCAGCTTTAAAATGTTGCAGGTATTTTTTTCAAACACAAGGTGGCCACATTGTGTGGAGCAAATAGAATATGTTTGTGAGCTGGACCCAGTCTTTTGGGTACATAGTTGTGGATAATGAGGATGTAAAAATTATCTGCTGATGAGGGAAATGGTATTTATGATGACGGTGATGATGATGGTGTCGACGGTGATGGTGATGGTGGTGATGGTGATGATGGTGGTGATGATGGTGATGGTGGTGATGATGGTGATGGTGGTGATGATGGTGATGATGGTGGTGATGATGATGGTGATGGTGGTGATGATGATGGTGATGACGATGATGATGACCCTCAGCTCCCGGCCGTTTGCTAGTACTGCACTGATGATCACTATGTGCTCCATGTGCCCACCTGTCCCCATCCACACACTACCTTTAGGTCGTACAGGACAATGAGGGTAATTCTGATCCCTTAGATCTGTCCATCCCATGCAAATTTTCAAACACTGTCACGTCCTCTGCCTCCAAGGTGAGGAAATGAAGACTCAGTGACGGTCTCAGGGTCGTAGGCGTAGTAGATGCTAACAGTGGTTCTGGAGCCCAGTTCTCCAGGGTCTCATTCAAAGTCCCTTCTACCTTACTACCTTCGTCCTCCCGAGTGTGCGTGTGGGTCCACTAGGGCCCTTTTCAGTCCCAGATCCCAGGAGCAGACTCCTGCCTCCAGTGGGGTCTTTTCCGGCTTCGTATGTGGTCACAGTGTAAAGTGTACTTGACCTGACCCCACGAGGAGCCAGAAGCTCACCTACAACAGTGCTCGCAACAGCTTCAGGATTCCAGCTCCAAACCGGGACCTTCCCGTGTACAGGAAAAGCCTCCCTGACATGCACATGTGGGTTTTCTTTGTATGTTTTTGAAAGAGTAGGAACCTTATACGTTTCCATAGGTCCCTGTCTTTTTCTAACACAGCCCCTTTCATTCGGCAGTTTCTAATCGGAAGCAAAACGTTAAGATGTGTCCGGAGTCCCAGACTCCGACAGAGAGTGCCAGCAGCGACAGAGAGCTGGTGTGGGTCCGTGGCGTTTCCAGTGCATCTGTCAAATGCCATTATGCTTTTATGATGGTTGGCAATATTCATCTTTTGGAGGAACAGTGCAATCATTCTAGCCTCCGAATTATGAAAAGTGACAATTTTTCTCCCGTGAATTGTCATCTGATGGTATGACACACACAGGCACGTGGCTGACTAATTTTATAAAATAAGAAGAAAAAAAAAACCCACCAAAAAAGCTACACTGCTGTCTTCTAGGCTTCCTCCTTCTGAGGATTTTCTGTCCGTCACCATGAAATGGACTCAAGAGGCCAGGCCGAGTGTGACGAATGGCTGGGAGGCTGCAGGCCTTTCTGCTTGGAGGACAGCTGGTACCTGGACTGCACTTGGCAAGTCTGAGAGTCCCACATGCCAAGAAGATGCTGACCCCGTCTTCCCCGTTACTGACTGTTCTGCTCTGTGGTTCCGATGACTTCATCTGACTTAGTGATGAAAATCAGTGGTTTACAATTTTTTTCTGGAGACTTTGAAATCGTGAATCCATTCCAAATGGGAATGATAATTGGTATAAAAAGACAATAATATAGTTATTTTTTTCCCTAAATATTCTCTCTCCTTTCTTGTGGGAAGATCTTTCCATCCTTCTACCACCCACGGCAGGAATGATCACGTAGCTTTCTTTGCCCAGTGGCTCTGAGTGGGAGTGATGTGCGCCACCCCAGAGAGATTCTTAGTGCCGTGTCGCAGCTTCGCCCTGCTCTCTGTGTCCTCAGAGGCTGCTCCTCTGGTCTGGACCCTCGAGTGCGGAACAGGGGAGATGAGCTGCGGCTGCCTCCTGAGGGACATGAAATCTGAAGGAGGAACTACTATTTGTTCACCAGGGCTGGGTATTACTTGTTAGTGCAGCACAATTGAGCTCAAGCTGACTGACACAGACTTCCACAGCTGTCGGTCTCTGGCTGTGCTTCCCAATAACAAAGATAACCGGGCACGCTGGAGGGGTGACAGCCTCTCTTCCTGATCATTGGCTTTGACTCACGTTCGGGGAACAGACTTAGCCTTTTTCTCTGACCGTTTCTCTTTCTCCTCCCCTCATGGGACCCGTATGTAGTCTGGGAGAGGGGAGAAGGAGCGGCGAACCCTCCCGTATCGCCTATAATTCCTTTGTCCGACAACTAGACTTCAGTTTGAAACGCAAAAACCGAGAACGGAAATACATATTTTTTTCCTTAAAATCAGTATGCATTAATTTTGCAATTATTTTCTGGATCAAATTTTATTTTTGTTATGAGACAAAAATAAATTCTAGCGGACAGCTAAATAAACATATTTGTTTGACTGTCCCATCCTGGAAGCTTTAGCATTCATAAATAGCAAGAATTGGGATCATTTCGGTCCTTTTGCTGGTGGCCATGAGGTCTCTGACTTGCACATGTTTCTTCGTTCGGCTCTCCCTGATGGAAGTTGACTTCAAGTTGCCGTCTCTCTTGTTCGGGCATCTTCGCCTTCACCCTCACTGGCCCAGTCTTCACAGGGAAATCCCTGAATACATCTTCGTCCAGGAGACACAAGTCTACTGGCAGGTTTTTCTCCGAGGTCGTAGCCTTCCACTCAAAACCCTCCCCGACCAGATGAGGAGGAGGGACTGCCATTCTGCTTGGCAGCTATGGCTACTGATGCTGTATCTGAAAACATCATGTCTATCATTTAAAAAGTTCCCTCAATTAAACTTTAAAAGAAGAAGAAGAAGAGGAAAACGAAGAATGTGTCTCTATTATTTATTTCGGTTGCAACAACCACAACCCGCTCAAGGTGCCGGATGACTTATTCGCACTCTGTAAAGGTGAAGGTCACAGGATAAACTAGAAAAAAAGTCAAAATATTATTGTGCAACACAAACGTCTGCCAGCTCTGCTGTTTACTCTTAATGCAACACAGCCCGGCTGGGCGAGACCTGGGAATAGCACTTTGCTTCCCGACTTGTTGCAGCCGGCGGTGCCCTAGAACAGGAACCAGTAACCCATGGACGGGCCAGAGCTGGCCCCCTGCCTGTTTTTGTAAATAAAGTTTTATTGGAAGCCAGTCAAGTGCATTTGTTTACCTAGCGCTATGGCTGCTCTTGTGCTGGGACGGCCATACTGAGTGGCTGCGACAGGGACCGTATGGCCTGTGAAGCCAAAACAGGTACTTTCCGGCCATTTGCAGAAAAAGTCAGCTGACTCCTGTGTTGGAAGAAACATTGCTGGTGTTTTCTGCTTGAGGCAGAATATAGCCACTCAGTGTCACACACCAGGACACCCTGTGCAGCCTCTGTCCCGAAAGGCAGCTGTCCCCATTAGGTTGTGGTTTGCCACCTGCCATCACAAATTTCCAAACTTCTCCATCATCCGCGCAACAAATAGGCTGGAGAGACGAGGCAGGGTCAGCGTTCTAGCGGTTTATTAGGCCCTCCGGGGAGAGAGCGCTGGGTGGCTTCTGGCCGCTCCCGGGCTGCGCAGTTTCTGCGGAGCTTTTGATCATCATTTGGGAGCCCGTCACTGGGCTTCCTACGCGCTCCGTCCTCATAGTCTCTTCTCAAAAGGGTGATTAAAGCGCGAGTATGGTGTTTGCAGGAAGACTGCTATATCAGCAACTCGGTCTTCAGCGGGAAAAGGGGGGAGGGGCAGGAGAGGAGGGAGGGGCGGGGAGTGAGCCACTTTTGTAAACGTTCAGGCAAACCACTCTCTCCCCCACGTGGCCACCCACCCGATGACTGTCCACCCCCTTCCCTCCCACCCCACCTGACTGTCCACCCCCGACCCAACCTGACTGTCCACCCCTTTC
>NW_006434829.1:1413280-1414179 GCF_000325575.1 Pteropus alecto
GAAGCCCGGGCCTTGGCTTTGTGTGTTAAAGCGGAGCATCTTTGCTCCCGTCACCGGCCAGTGAGACCCAAGGACCAAGGTGAGAAGCGGAAGAAAAATCGTGCCCGTGTGTTCAGGGCGCCAGGGGGCAACACTGAGTCTCTTGCCTTGTTTGATGTAACTTTTTATGCAGGTAAATGATAGGTTTTCAGCTGGAGCCCTCAGGGTGCTCGCGGGCAGCTGGTCCACCGCACAGGCAGGTCGGCACTGGAGGGGCGGCCACCCTGTCACTCACTCGTTCCCGCCAGGTCTGTGTCCAGAAACGCCTGGGAGACAAACAGGATGGGCCATCGGCGTGGCCTGGGGCCCAATAAGACATGGGGACGCAGCCTATGGGGCGTGCACCGTCCCCGCATTTAAAAATCCACTCTCAGCGGTTAAAATTGTGAGGTCTCATGTGACAATCCCGATTCCTGGCCTCTGAAAGCACTGGGGGGTCAGACGACGCTCGGCTGGTGTCCCTGGATGGCAACAGGACGCTAGGGTCGACACGGCGGTCACATCCCAGTGTCGCAGACCCCGGGCCTGGTCACTGGTGCTGATTCCCGGCCGCGTGCGCACGGTGTCTGAGAAGGTTCCGCCCCATTTCCGTCACCGCGACTGAGCCGAGGCCACTTCGCCGGCCCCGGGAACATCGGCGCCGCCGGCTGCCCGTCCCCTGGGTTCCCGACGCCCCGCACACGCGAACCCGCGGGTCCCCACTCCCGTCCGCGCCGCAGCGGTTCCCACGCTTCACTTCCCACGACTGGAAATTCCTCCCCGTGCAGAAATCCTCGCCCCAAATGTGCCGTCTGGAGCCAGCGTTCCACGGTCCACGGTGCTTGCTTCTTTCTGCCTCCACTTCTAGTACTCGCCCCGCT
>NW_006434829.1:1414200-1425938 GCF_000325575.1 Pteropus alecto
ACCGCCCGCCCAAAAAGGGGACGTGGGGGTGCGGGCTGCTCCCCCACTTAATCCTGAAGCCGGCGCCTCCTGAGAACCACGGTGCGAATCTTCCTGGAGAAGCCGGGACACACCGTGGTATTATCGCCCTGCGTCAAAATAGCCGATTTCAGATTATCTTCTAATATTCGGTCTGTGTTCACATCTCCCCAGATGCGCTCGAGAACCTTTTCGCGTGTTAAAAACCTTTTGGACGTGTCCCCCACTCTCTCCCTCTTCAATGCTGTCATGTTGAGTTTATGACCTGTGGCCCCAAGGGCTGAACGCAGATTGCAACGTTCTTGGGAAAAACCGTAGGCCGGTCCCTCCGGGCCACACCCGACATCCTCGCTTCCCAGTTGACTCTTTCCAGGTAGCAAATCGTGGCAAAGCTCAGCAGTGTAAAACAAAACCGTTTCATCACGCTCATGGGTTCTGCGCGTCGGGAACCGGACGGGGGCGCCATGGGGATGGCTGGTCTCTGCTGCGTGACGTCTGGGCCCCCCGGGAGGACGTCACCTCGGCCCTGCCGTTGTCTGGGGGCCCGTCCGCGCTCACGTCCGCTGCCCCGGCTGGAAGCAGTGGAGACCGGGCCTGCTGCCTGCGGAAGCGCCCACGGGTGGCTCCCCGCACGCAGTGGCCGTCAGCTGACTGCTCACGCGGTGGCTCCGCGCACGAGTCTTTCAACGAATAGCCTTTTGTGACACCAGCATGAAGAGTCACGCAGTGTCCCTTCCACTGTATGCTCAGAAGCCCAGCTGAATCCGAAGGGGAAGAAATAGGTCCCACCGCGTGTCGGAGTGACAGGGACATTCTGCAGACAGGTCCCTGCATGTCGGAGTGACAGGGACATTCTGCAGACGGGCGCGTGGGAGGGAGACGTGGGAAAGCACCGTCCGCCGTGTCCCGGACGCGGGCCTAGCCGGGCCCTGGAGCTTTGCTCGTCAAACCGCCACCTTACAGACTTTCTGTTGTCTTCCCACTGCTTCCGGGAGGCCCGTGCCCCTTACTCCTTCCAAGAAATAGCATCATTGTTCCACAAGCGGCCCCTCCACCTCGGTCCCTCTCAGCCCCCCACTCAGGGACACAGCCCCCCTAGGAAACTCTTCCGAGCTCCGCACAGGTAAGCCTTCGTCCGCTTTCATAAGATGGATGGTGTCGGTCACATCCGGGCACCCACTGTGGCCCTGCCCCCTAAGTAACTGCTAATCCCCCAACTGCGTTGATGAAAATATCCAAAGACGGCCTCCCCTACCCCACCCCCCACCCCATTTCCTCCCGCAGCTGGCCCTCGCCTCCCTCGCCCGGCCCGGTCTGGCCAGGCTCCGCTCCGGACCACCGGCCACCACAGACTCAAAGATGAGGGTAAAAATTCGTTTGTTTGGATTTAAAACTATATTCACTCATTCATTCATTCAGCCAGTCAGTCTTTGGTGCATTGTGGGGGGAGGGGTCTCCAGCCAGAGTTGAACTCTTCAGTAAGTGGACGCTGGCTGGTCATTAAGCTCTGATGCGTAGGATTCTGTCGTGGGCGGGTCAGTGCCCTGCGCCCTGTGCTAGTTGGGATGTTTCCAGGTGAGATTCCCCAGAGGATTCTGAGTTGGGTTTGGCCACCGCCCTCCTCCCCCCAAAGGAAATACCTGCAAATTGAGTTTCTGTCTTCGAAGTTGCCTAGAATTCTGTTCAGAGTGTGGTTTCCTTAAAAACACAAAGGAAAGAGAAATATAAAAAGAACGAGGTGGGAGTTTTTGCCCCCGCCCCCCCATTCTCTAGCTAAGACCGTTTGGGGCGGTTTCCCACCATTCCCAGACTCTAAGGGGCGATTCCTGGAAAGTCCTCCGTGATGGAAATCCTTCATTCTGCCTTCCGGGGACTCCATTTGAAAACGTCCCAGTCTTCCTTGTCTTGATGGCGGAGGTCAGACTCTGACGCCAGTCATAATGGGTGCTTTTCCCACGCCACCGAGTGATTTCCCCTCACCAGCTGGGTGTCCGGCAATTCAACCCGGTTCTGACACCGTCGGTCAGGAGACGCGCCAGATCCCACAGGTGGAGGAGGGCTCAGTCCCACACGCCTGTCCCCAGTTCAGACAGCAGTTTCATGTCCAGATTGTCACCTGCGCTCTGACCAACCAGCTGTAGACAGGAGGTTCCCACAACCCCCTCCTGGGGTTGGATGGATTCGCCAGAGGGGCTCACAGAACTCAGAGGACTGTGTCACTTAGCAGACCAGCGGTTTAACGGAGGACCGGCCGGATGGAAGAGATGCGTGGGGCGAGGTGCGGGAAGGGGTGCGGGGCTTCTGTGCCCACTCTGAGCCCCGCACTGTCCCCAAGCCTCCGCGTGTCCATCATCCCGGAAGTTCTCTGAGTCTTGTCCTTCTGGGTGTTTTTGGAGACTTCGTTACACACACTGCATTCCTGATGGAGTCAATCCTTGGCCGTTGGTGATCGATCAGCCTCTAGCCCCGTTCCCCTCACAGAGGTCAGGAGGTGCCGCTGGAAGGTCCCACCCTCCGATCACGTGCTCAGTTCCTCTGGGAACTGCCCCATCCTTAGGTGCTTCCAAAAGTCCCTCATTCGCAAACAGCTGCCGGCTCTGCAGGAAATTCCTGGGGTTCCAGGAGCTGACGCCAGCAGGGAGACGGACCAAACCTCTACTTCTTATCAGGAAATGGTGTCACAGAGGGACTTACAGAACGTGCCAGGCAAACAGCCACCCGACTGTGCTCGACCTTGAATTTGCGGCCACTTGTGTCTCTCCCTTCGGAGACCGTGGACCTTCTCCACTGCACCCAGCGCTCGGTGTCCGGGGTCTGGGGGAGGCCCCGGTGTCCGCTGGCCGCTCGGGCCGAGCGGAGCTCACGGGCAGGCCCATCCTCTGGTTTCTGGAGCCAGCTGGCTCCGCGTGCAGAGCGTTCTGGTTGCGTTGCACCTCCAGCCAAGGCCCCCGTGTGCTGCGTCAGATGCGGTCAGGTGCGGGACGGCCCTTCCCAAACACCCAAGGTCCCTGTCTGGTGCATGCCCGGTGGCTCCCCAGGTTCTGGCTATTATGGGCTCAAGACTGGGGTGCCCCTGGGGTTCAGATCACTGGGAGAGACGTCTCCGCCACATCACTCCCCGCCCCCGCAAAAACGCGCGCCTCTGCGAAGTCGAGGTATTCAGAGAGGAAAATAAGAAAGTGGGGCTGTGCCTTGCTCTCCTCTCCTGGGGTGCGTTTTTCCACCTCCCTGTTTTGAGTCCGTCATTCTGTCTCTTAAACTGGCAGAGCTGAAAGCGGTTCTGAAAACTAGACATGTCTGAACAGAAGCGCTTTGCATCACAAAAGCAGAGCCGCTCCGCCCAGCAGATTGACCCCAGCTAGAAGAAAGAGTCTCCCTTGGCTGAGGAGAAGTGCCGGATGGTTGGGCCGCTGGCTGGGAAGGACCCGGCTGTGTGCGGCCAGCAGGAGCTGGGACCCTGACGCACCGTGGGGAGCTGCCCGCACCCAGAGCTGCCACCTCATCGAGCAGCTGGACGCTTGATGTCCAGGGCCGACTCAGTTCCAGCTCACGTGAGAAGGGGAATGAGTCCAGCGCCCCTCAGCCGATGGCTGGACCCCACCTTATGGCCGCAATGGAACACGCTCGCCTCACAGGCCGTGGAGCAGAAGGCTGCCCGTGGGCCCGGGGGCCAGGCGTGCAGCCCTCTTCCAGGCTGGGCAGGCACGGCAGCCTTGTCGTTTGTGGGTCTTCTCCAAGCCAGAGGAAGCCGTGGAGATCCAGCCATGAGGCCGCGCGTGTTGTTAATTGAGGGATTAACTCGAGAAGGGAAGAGCGCTGTGTGCATCGCGGCCCAACCCGCCGCCAGGCCTGCCCCATCGACTTCCGGGGGTCTCTGCGGGCCGGGAACCGGGGGGCCTGGTTCTGAAGCGAGCCCCGGTAGAGCTGCCAGCAGACCGGCAACAAGCATTTCTGTTCTCGGGCGTTGGGCTGGGGCCTTTTAGGAAACAGCCCGAGCCGTGTGCAAACAGCGGAAGGGGAGCGGTGGTCGGCGGAGCCATCCGCGGGGCCCGCGGCTTGTTGGTCTGGGCGTTCATGCGGGAAGTTCGTGTGGGACGTGATTTTTGAGCGGCAGGTCCTGGTCTGGGTGTGGGGATTCGTTTAGCAGTGAGCAGGTTGCCTTGTCTCGCAGGTTATCCCACCTGGGACCCTGAGGGCCTGTCCAGAAGGGGGCGGGGTGGGAGCCCAGCGGGCGGAGACCAAGGGTGGGCGTCGCCGTGCCTTCCTGCATCTGTGTCCCCGTCTGCCTGCACCTCCGGACGTGGCCTCGGCCCCAACTCCATCCCTGAACAGGATACCTGAACGGCGGGAGAGCTCGGGTGTTCCACCCAAAATTCTGGTGGGAACAAGCAAACCCTCTCCGCAGGGAAAAGATGATCCTGTTTTCATGATGGCCCTTTTCCCCCTTTGCCATTGTTACAGAGACACAAAGCTATGAAGGACGTGGGTGTGCACTGAATCCCCGCCCTGCCGACTAGCAAAGCCATCGGGCACATTCAGCTGTCACCGACGTCCTGTGAGGGCTCAGGCCAGGATGGACGGGTCACACCGACGTGTTTCCTGGGGCGTGCGGGGGTTTATGAGGGGAACCCACACTCATTTGAGGGGTTCCCCCCCACCACCGCCGGTGAGTAAGGCGTTTCTCTCCTGCTGCTCGTCACTTTTTTTTCTTTGTCGTGCGTTTTTGGAAGTTTGATATTGATGTGTCTTGAGGTAGAATTCTTGACATTTTTTCCTGTTTTGGGTTTGCTCAGTCTCGAGTCTGTAGGCGTTCCTTGCTTTCTCTCTCTTTTTTTTTTTCTGAATTTGGGAATTTTCCAGCCATTATTTCTTGGAACATCTTTTCAGCCTCACCCTTTGTCCTCGCTCTGGGATCCGATGACACAAACGCCAACTCTCGTTATAGTCCCCAGGTGTCCCCACTTTTGTAGTCCGCTTTTCTCTCTGTTTGGATCGGGTGATTTCTACTGTCCTATTCTACAGGTAACTGATTCCTTTTTCTGTCTCCTACGCTCTGCTGTTGTGACATTCACTGAGCTTTTTATTCCTGTAATTGTATTTTTCAGCCCTAAAATTTCGATGGTTTTTCTCCATATGTTCAGCTTCGGGTGGGGGTAGTGCTTGCTGCCTCATTCCTGTCCAGACGCTTCACTCACCTCTCCAGACACCTGCGGAGGCCCCTCGCTGCTGCTGGGTGGGCGCCTCCTCTGAGACCACACTAGCTGGGGCGTCTGCTGCTTCTCCTCGTCTGGCTCCCACTGGCAGTGTGGGGAGGCTGGCCCGGCCACTCTGAGAAGTATGTGTCCAGGCCTCTGCCGGGCCCTCTGTGACACGTCTCAGACACTTCTCCAGGGGAGGCACTGGGGCACCTCACGACAGTGGGCGGAGCCGCAAGTCCCGGGTCCCCACCAGCCTCGGCTGGCAGGGATGGGAGTGAGGCCACCGTTTTTCCCGTGGCACATGCCTGAAGGCTTTCCGTCTTGACAGGCAGCCCCTTCCTTTCCTTTTGGCTAAAGAGAGCAGACGTCTGAGGTCTTTTCGTCTGCGCCCACTGGTCTTTCTGGTTATCAGCTTCTTTAGTACATGATCTGGAACATATGAGGCTCAAAACAAACAAACAAATGAACAGGAAACTGACCATTCTCTTAACCTTGGGTCTTGAGGTCCCTATGTGTTTGCCTATTTCCTTGACCAATCAGAGTCCCGAGTTTGTTTCATATGTCACGTCATTGGGTTTGGCTGTAGCTGGCAGGAGGGACAGGGCATTTGACCCATACTCCTGGAAGTGGAAGTCTGGAATTCTAACAAGTGGGAAGCACCAGGCGATGCGAACCACGCCCTCTCGTGCTTAGCCACGCCCCTCGTGCTTCGCCACGCCCCTCATCCTTCGCCACGCCCCCTCACGCTTCACCACACGCGCCTGCCCCGGCCTCAGCACTGCTCATTTCATGATTACGTTCCCCACTCCTGCCTCCTGCCTCTGACCCACTTCGTGTGGCTTAAGATAAACAAAAGCACGGTCTATACCTGCCTCAGTGGACTCTAAACAAGCGGATCCCGTTCCCAGCCTTCGGCCTAGCTTTCTCAGCCCAGACCACCTGTCCACAGGAGGCCACTCTGATTCCTGCTTCTGTGTCTTTTTTAGGTCCACTGGTGACGGCGTCTGGAATTAGCACTCCGCGGGACGGGCGCAAAGTGGGGGCGCCCTGCCTCCTCTCAGATGGCAGGTGAGCCGCCAGTCACGCCCGCAGCCGCCGCAAACTTTAGAAACAGCTGCGGTGGTGTTTCTGGCGCCTGTGACTATGTCGGAAGGCCTCCGGCTACAGAATTCGTTCGAAGCCTTTTTATTTCACGAGGTTTATTTTAAAAGCCAAATGTGTCTCTTTGTTGTGCGCTTCTCTTTGCTTCTCTAAGGAAGCTCTGAAGACGGCAGCACCTAGGCAGGAAGCGGACGGCCACCATGTGCCCATAGCTGGACCCAACCCCGGGGGACCGTGGCGTGGCCGTACCTTTTGTCTCGTCTAGCTGGGCTAGACAAGAGGGCGCAGTAACCAGGGTCTAGGAAGGAGGCAGAGGACATGAACTAGACACTGAGGACCTAGTGGACAGGTCCAGGAGAGCCATCTGGGTGGGCAGTGCAGGGCTTTGCGACAGTCGACACTGGGGAGCCCTAGACCTGAAGAGACAGAGAAGGAAGTGGCACCAGAGCCTGGGGAGTGTGGCTCCGGGGGCCACCTGAAGGCAGCTGTGGTCACAGATGGCCCCTGGTGACCAGCAGGGTAGGGGGAAGCTGAGGTATAGGTCTCCTGGATTCACTCTCTGCCACCATTGGCTAAACCCACAGGAAGCCAGAGGCCATGGGAGTCCGTGATGCACTTCGTGAGGCTACAGAGCAGGGCGGGGAAGGGTGGGTCTGGAGGCGCGGAGGGAGACGCCCCGCACAGGGTCACCAGGGAAGAGCCACCGTGAGCGCGCGCGGTCTCTGGGAATCAGCCAGGCCACTCACTCGGGCCCTCTGTGCCCGGCGCCCAGTTCTACTTGCCCCCCGCCCCCCAGCCCCCAGTATAGCTCAAGGGGCCGCTTACTTTATAGCGTCCACTTTCTCCAATCACTAAAATAGTCTTTGTCCATCGTTTCTGGAAAGTGCGTGATATAAAGCAGAACATGAAAATCACCGTAATTCCACCGCCGGAGGTAAGGGAGCACCCCATTTGATAGGCTTTCTGGAAACGGGGCGTTCGGTGCTTGCTGTGGCTGCTGGACGACCGCCCCCTCGAGACCGCCGCCCGCCCGCCTGTGGTCTGAGTCGGCTCCGCCCCAGCACCGGCGCCTTGGTCCGCAGCGCTGCGCCTGCTCTGGCCGGAACCTTTTCCGGTTAGATGACGCGCCGCCCTCGCCTCCCGGCGGTCACGAGCCTTACGCTCTCAGGCGTTTCGTCGTGTTTCACGTTTCTCATCACTTGAGGCGTTTATCCTGGAATCTTCCATATACCCTGTTGATCCTAAGTCGTTCCCACACCCCTGACTTCCAAGAACGCAAGGAGAGTTAAGATGCCGATTCTACCCCTAGAAGCTGGTCCAGATGTAACTGGGGCCAGTCATGTTTTCTTCAATAACTCGCCACCCGGCCCTCTCTGGCGGGCAGATGTGTTCGTGCCCCGGGGCTGCCGTGGCAAACGGCCACAGGCCGGGCGACCGGAAACAACTGAAATTCACGTGCTCGCAGTCCTGGAGGCCGCGGCACAAAGTCCAGGGCCCTGCTCCCTCCCAAGGCCCTGGAGGACGGACTTGGCTTGTAGCGGCTCCGCTGCCGTCCTCACACGCTGTTGCCCTCTGTGTCCGGGCCTGTCCCCTTCTCAGAAAGGACAACGGCCATTGGACTAGGGCCCACGCTGGTCAGCTAGGACCCCGTCGCAGATCAAGTGTATCTGTGAAGACCCGGATCCCAAACCGACGCGATCACGGGTGTGGGGCTTAGGACTCCGATGCGTGTTCTGGGGACACGGTTCCCCGTGACGGGAGACAAACTGCGTGATTCTCTCCTCGGGACCCAGAGGCTGGTAGCATGTTTCTACGTGTTTGAGATGAGGTGCCCAGAGCTCGCCCTTCTCGGGCATGGTGGCCTGTGTCCGCTCCGCCTCGGAGGCCGTGAAAGGTCAGGAGGGAGATGACACGGCTCTTCCCGCGGGGCGGGCTCTCAGCTGGGCCCTGCGACCCCCCAGCTCGGCCCTGCGACCCCCGTCGGCCGCCCACAAGAGCCTCCTGTCTCGTTGTTCCGACACCGCCTTTGATCGGTGAGCCCAGAAGCTCAGTCGTTCCCAATCCAGAACCATCTTTCGAAGGTGCGGAGGCTCCAAATTGGGGGCCGCTGCTGCCCGCAGGCCCCGCTCCGGAAGCGCGCGCGGCTCTGCAGGGGCTCTCTGCTCCCCGCCGACCGTTTCCTTTTCTCTACCCTATATTTCCGAAAGGCTCTGACATAGTCGTTTTTGTTCTTTTCTGAAGTGTCGTCACCCTTGTTCCTGTGCCATTTATTTCCCACAGCAGCCGCGGTCACGCAGTTAAAGGCGTCACGCAGATCAGGACACCCGGCCACTAACGGCCGCCCAGGGGCCTGTCAACTCCCGCAGAACCAACGGCGGTTTCGCCTCCCAGGGGACGTTTTGCGATGTCTGGAGATGTCGCTGTCACCACCGAGGAGAGACGCCATGGGGATGGGAGACGGGGTGCTGCTAACCACCTCAGCCTGCCTGGGACAGCTCCCCACAGCAGTGCCACGTCCGAGCCCCCCCGCATCTGCCTGGAAACCTGCTCAGTGTGTTCTGCAGCTGGAAGGTTCTCGCTGGAACGTGGCTCTCCATCAGGCGCCCCGGATCAGCTCGAGTCGCAGCTGCCCACCCTCCTCTCGGCACGTCCCCCGCGTAACACGGTTCCCCCTCTGACATACCGTGACAGCTTCTCATTAATGCCACGTCCTTCCCACGTGGAGACAAGCTCTGATTCTGTCCATTTTGTGCAGGGCCATTTCCCTCGTGGGTACACAGTAGGCACTCAGTAAGTATTTCTCGGGTGGATAGAATAAATTTGCAAGCAGAGCAGTGTGACACCTCTGTCCCCACTTCTCATTTCTAGAGTGAAATCTGAGCTTCCATTTTCTCGGAGAAGATGGGTACGTGTTATCTGCAACCCAAACCAAGAAACGATGCATTTCGCAGGTGCACCGTGCCTGATGGAGCCACAGCGCAAACGGGACTGACTGGAGGGATTCTTTCAGGAGACATGTTCCGTTCACGTCCTCATTGTGCTTGTTCAGAAACAAAGTAAAACGGCAAACGCCGAGTGCCCGTGTCGTGGCACGAACTCTACCTTTTCTTGGTCCTCTGGGCCTTGAGGAGCGATGCAGCGTCTGCTCGGAAAGCTCGGGACGGAGATTGGAGGGGTGGCGCCGTCGTTCGATAAATAAGGACAGGTTCGTGGTTTATTTTTCCCTTTAAAGTCTGTCGACTCATCTTCTCGAGGGTCCTCCACTTCTGTGCTTCTGTCTAATCGGCACGAGATGCTGGCCGCACATCTTTACAGAGCGTTAATGATATGTCAGTGATACTGTTTTATTTCACCACTGCGGCTCTCTCTTTTCTTCCAATTTCTAGAAAAATGCAGACAAGAATACATTTCAAAGATGCTGGGTTTCCATTTATATCTGGCTCATCCATTACTGGCATAATCTATATTTCAAAAAGTAATTTATTGTTCCCCTGAAGGAAGTTCAATATTTGAAATCAGTTATCTCGCAATGAATCGAACACAAGTTTGAAGCCAACCTCAGCTTTCCATTACCTGCCGTCCAGCCAAGGCAATTAAGAGGCTGCTTGCAGATTGAAGTTGAACTTGCAGTAATTGAGTGGCCATCATTCCAGGCCTTTCTTACTGTGACGTGACGAGCGGGTCCCAGCCCATTAACCAGTGCAGTGCAGGCTCGTTTCCAAGAGGGGCTCGGGGCTCGGACTCCCACTCAGACACGGAGACAGCAGGGGGCGCCCGGTTTCCTTGGTTTGGGTCAAAATCATGGTGAAAATTAAAACCGATTTGGGCCGGTTCTGCTGCCCCGACCATGTCCCCGGGGCGGTATGGTCCCCACGTGGGCTGTGGTGCTCATTTGCTCCATCTGTGCTTGGCTTACAGGCTGGCCTGAGAAGCATCCTCCCTGGGATCATGACGTGTAAATACCGAGGTGAAATCATTTCCCTCGCTCATTCGTTCACCAACGCCCCCTGGGTGCTGGGCCGGTAACCGTGGGACGCCACGCCGGGACAAAGTGGGCCTGGGCCTCGTCACATGAGCGCACAGCTCCGGTGAGAGGCAGATCTTCACACCAATCACCAAACACACGTCTCTTTGCAACTATGCTTTTCAAATCCGTGGTGAGTCATGAAACCCATAGGATCGCAACCAACGTTTTAAACATAAGTGAAACGAAGAATAGAATAAAATATAAAATGTCAGTATATGAGTCATAACAAAGACAACAGACAATACTTGTATCAGGTAGGCTGGGTGATGCTGGGTAACAAACATGCCCCAAGTCCCCGTAGCTCCAAAAACATTCATGTCTTGTTTATGCTGCACATCCTCAACTCACCAGCAGGGGCCACTGTCCTCACTGTTGTCTCTCGGGATCCAGGTTGACAGTGTCCCAGTGTCCCAGCTGGCACTCGTGTTGTCACGACTGAACACTTTGGGACATGCCCCCCCCGCCCCGAACACAAGGAGGAAGGGCCGCGTGCCTGAGAGGGAAGCCAGAGCACAGAGGCCAGTGATTGCTGTAAATCGTGTTTCTTTCACAGAGTTTTACAATTTCCGTGACCATTACTCCAGACCCTTTTACTGTGAATTCAAATGCTTTACTCCAGAGAAGCAACATGACGCCATGTGACAGTGATGTCTGCAGTTCCGGTCCTGTGCGCTGGGTCGATCCTGCCCAGGGGGTCCGCCCCCTGGGCATCGAATTGTCCCCCACTTCAGTGGTGGACATCACTGAAACCATTATCTCCGTCATGTCATCGCTAAGACGACTGGCCAGCGGCCTGCGCTGTGTGCCCTGTGACCCACAAGTGGCTGTCCTTTGGCGGGGAGCCTGCTCGAAGCTGTTCCAGCCCAGCGACATGCTTCTAATCAGTAGAAGGAAGGAAGGTGACAGGACGAACGTGGTCATCCTGTGCCACACTGCCACACCCGTCTCGCTGGGGTCCTACTGTTGACATGATGACGAAGTGGCTGGGCTGGAAGCACATGGGGCAAGGGACTGAGGGCAGCCTGGGAACCTTCTGCTGACAAGCAGAGTGAGCTCGGAAACGCCCTTCCCCGGCCAGGTGCTCGGATGAGACCCCGTCCCCACGTGACACCTAGATGCAGCACAGCCGCGCCGCACTCCCGCCTCGCAGGACCTGTGAGCCAGTAAAACTGAGTTCATGGTCCTCTGTGACAAAGCAAGTGACATCCCCACTTTGCCTCTTTTAGAAAAGGAAAATCTGCAGCCCCTGAAATATTTTTTTATGATTACGCGTGACATTTCTTGCTGCAGTGGCTTGTCACCTCCCTCGGCACTCCCCTTACTCCACCAAGCTGGTGCGTGCCTGTCCTGAAGTGTTGAAATCATTATCCGATGCTGATACGGTCTCGTCCACT
>NW_006434829.1:1425967-1432716 GCF_000325575.1 Pteropus alecto
ATTTCTCAGGAATAATTTGTTTCACACGAAACCTCCGGATAATTTGTGGGCTGCCTCCACTTTAAACTGTGTTTGAAGCAGCCGCTGTCATCTGTGAAATAAGTTTGGTTTTTATAAATGAAAGTATATTACAAATCAGTGGACCCGACTCTTAAACACACCAGCATAATTTATGGATGTTATGTAAGGTGGCAAAATCCTCTCGCGCTTATAATGAAATATGATTGCACCTGAGGAGAAAGCTCATCCCTCAGACGTGGTCATGCCACCTGGTGGCACCGGTGCTGCCCTTCCTCCGTTTCTGAGGGCAGAAGTGTCAGCACGCCCATGTGTTTCCTACGTGGACACTGTCCTCTGGTCACCTTTGAGCTGGCGGGGGTCAGGGGACGTGCAGAGGGTGGAGTCCTCGCTCTGAGCCCTGGAATGTGCAGATCACGCAGAGTGTGATGGTGACACTTTCCTGCAGAGAAGTCCCGGCACTTGTCACTTTAGATCAGAGCAGAAGCTTGTTGAGTTGAACTAGGACATCTCCCACTTATCTTCCACACTGCTGGGCGCTCTGTGCCCTGGGGCGGCGGGGGGCGACTTTTCTTAGTGGCATCGTATTTCATGGCCCCTTGTTGGGAGCGGCCAGAGGGACACTTTGGCAGGTCAGGGTGTATGTCCCCTTTTTCCTGCGGGGGTCCCCAATGGTTGGCCGCACCCCTCCACCGATGCCCTCTGTCCCCATCCCTGCAGGGCTTGGGGTGCATCAGGCTTCCCTGTCGCTAGTCTCCTCTTGTGTTCCGGAAGCCTTTGTCAGCGGTCCCTTTCCAATCTCTCCTCCGCTGCCCCTGTGTAGTGCGCCGGGCGCCCCGGCCCCGGCTGGCACACCGCCACCCTGGAGCCGCCCAGGCGCATGCGCACGGGCTCGTCCCGAGCCCCCGTCCCGCTCAGGTGACAGGCAGCTCTCGGTGCAGTGTCTCGGGACACGATGGGGACGGGTGCAGAGCTAGCCTGGGGGACCTCTGGCATTCGCGCCAGCTCGATACCCCAGGGCGGAGAGAGGACCCGAGGGCCAGTGCCATCTAACACAGACGCGGGAGGGGTGTCTCCGCGGGCCGAGGTCGGCACGGGCGTCCTGGCGGTGGCGCGAAGGTGGCTGGACTCCAGGAGGAAAAGGCGGGAGATGTGTCTGGAAGACGGTGCCCTGGGCAGACCAGGGCCGACGCCTGAAAGGCGGTCGTGTGCCAAGGATGGAGCTGGAGGGAACGCTCACCAGCTCGGCACTCCTTTCTGAGGCGTGAGGGCAGAGGACAGTCCATGGGGCACCACGTGCCTCCTCCAAGGAGCCCCGGCACCTGTTGGACGCAGGCGGACACCTCCCAGCCCGAGATGAGGGTCCCTAGCATGCAGTGAGCATGGGCCACGGGCCTTACATGTGTAAAGTAGCTTATGCTTCCCACATCTGTGAGGACTTTACAGACGGGGGAAACCGAGGCACGGAAAGGTCAAAGAGCTTCTCCAAGGTCGCACAGCTAGTGAATGGCAGAGCCAGGGCTCGACCCAGGCGGCCTTGCTGCCAGGTCTTGCTGGACTCACTGTCACTCATAAATATCGAAGCTAAGACGCTTGCCAGACCGCATAAACCTGGTGACACACGAGGCAAGCTGTTCTTCTGCACGTGAGCTGCCAGCAACGTCTATGGTCAGCGCCCAGGGACACTTGCTCCAGTTGCCACCAAGAGCTGTCGACATCATTCATAGCCTGGACGCCCGGATCTGTAGAGAGAAAGGTTGAGATCTAAGATTTAATGGCGTTTCGGAGATACTCAAAGGTCATTCCGTCCAGTCCCCTGCCTCCGGTGCGGTCGACGACACTGTCCGTTCTTCTGTTCTGGCGGTCGCGGAGCCCCGCCAGGACCTCGCCCGGGGGTGTCGTCCCTGTAATCCTCCTGGCGGAGCGAGCCGCCCTTCCCGACCCCATCTGAGCCTGCCCCGTCCGTCCCTCACGGTACCTGCCTGCTTCTGCACAGCACTGGCCGCTCTGAATTGTCTGGCACATGTGTTGTCTTTTTTTTTTTTTTTTAATTACATTTGTTGGGGTGACATCTATTACAATTCTATAATACGTCATCTGCACGTTGCATTGCGTGTGCCATCCAAAGTCTAGTCTCCCTCCGTCACTGGCCGCCCGGTCCTGCTCGAGGATGGAAGCTCCGTGCACGCGGGTGTCACGTCTGTCTTGTTCTCTGCTCCATTCCCGACACCCGGAGCACTGCCGGGCAGATGGCAGGAAATAAACGAAAATGCGGTGAGCGAACAAGTCATCCTTGTGATTGAGAATCACCGAATGACTCACAGGCGCACAGGCTCTCAAAGTTGAAAGGATTTTAAACTCCTTCTGGTCCAATTTTCCACCCAACACATGACTCTGAAGCTCCATCTATTACAGAATCATGTTTTTCTGATTTTAAATTAAGGCTCCTTCAAAAATACTGTTTTTTTTTTTTCTGGGTAAGAAGACAGCTGCCGCTTCATCATATAAACTGAAGCTTCTTAACAATGCCTCTGAGTGTATATAATTTGGAAAAAACGAAGATGGTCAATTTTACAAATAACCATTGAGGCGAGTGACCGGCTAAAATCCTGCAAACAGTAGGTCATTTGGTTTTAAAAGTCAGCTTTTTTGTTAATGAAATGCTGGGCTTTGCTCAAACCACCTTCGTATCTTACCTGTGCCCATCAGCTGCCTGTAACGTACAAACCCAGTGTTTGTGGATCATGTTTCAGTTTTTAAAACTCTGCTCAGTAAAATGACAATAAAAAGTTAAAGGACTCGTCGGGCTCACGGGTTGGTGAGTGTATTAGAAACAGGAATCATTGACACAGCTGGTAGAAACATAAATTGGAACTTTAATAGCGTACGCCAATTCTATATCTCAGAAATTTCTGCGAGAAAGTTTCCTCCCCTTCCTCACACAGGACATTTATTTAAGCGAAGGTTAATGGAGGGAAACTGGAAGGAGGTAAACCCAACGATGTAAATATCACCATGATATATTGTTGCGTAAAAAAATTGTGTAAGTTTATAGTTTTGTTGACTTTTCATGAAAAAAAAAATCCCACGCTGATACACACTAACACGCAGCTCCTAAGGTCTGTGAAGTCATAGAAAAAGGTCTGAGCGGATACGAAAGAAGCAGGGCGCGATGTTTATTTCTGGGGGGAGAGAAGGACCCTGGGTTTGAGAGAAGGGAGCCAGGGTGATCTTTGAGTTCCAGCGTCTGACGAGATTATGGCCCTGTTGACCTGCAAGGGGGGTTGTGTGCCCGTTATTCTAGAAAAGAGAGTTAAGCCAAGAGCCTGCCGGGGCCGCTGCGGGGACGAGGCTCGCCTGAGATGGAGCTGGCGTCGCACGAGCAGATTGCGTCGCTCCGGTCACAGGGCTGTGAGTGGGGGCGCGCCTCCCCCGCTTTGCAGATGGAGACTGCACATCGCAGCCCGCGGGGAGCATCCGCTCGGCAGCTGGGACTCAGCTGTCCCTCTCCCGCCACGTCGCCAGCCCCGCCTTTGGCAATATTGCCGCCCGCCAGGCTTTACGCAGAGATCCCGAGACTCACCCACGTTCTCGTATCTTGTCCTCCGCTGGACGCGGCCAGACTCCATTTCCGCTGGTCGCAACTCCAGGGCCTGAGAGAGTAGATCTCAAATGTTCTCGCCACCAAAAAAAGGAGGGGCATATGTGAAACGATGGGGACGTTTAGCGGCTCGGCTTCGGCGACCATTTCACGACGTGTACCAAAACATCACCGTGTCCAACCTAAATATATTTGGCTCCCATACCTCGGCGAAGCTGGAGAAATACAGTTGTCCACTAAAGACACTTATCAAGTTGCCTCGCGCACAGTTGCTGATGTTTGTTGCACTGAGCGAACGGTAAGTTAACTGACGGCCCCGAGTACCAGGAATTTAGCCAAACATTTGCGCAGCAGACACGGAGCTCAGTGACCCAGCGAGAGCAAGGACCAGGAGGTCCAGGACATGTCACGTCTGGCATGAAAGGCTCCATCACTTGTGACACATGAGCTGGCTGCCGGACTCGCTTAAAACGGAGCTCGGGGCGGAAATGCGATGTCTGGTTCTGGCGGCAGCTGGCGCTGTTCGCTGCTCTCGCTTCCCGTGTTCTTGTTTTTATGGGCCGCTCTCCGGGTCTCCCGGAAAGGCCCTGCCCACGGTTGGTTTGAAGGTCGCTTTCCCAAGCTGGTAAATAGCAGAGTGAGACATGGGTGTCAGGCACGCCGTCGGCCCGGACACATGCTGTTCAGTCTGGTCAAACGCGCTCCATCTGGTGCGGACACACAGACATGGGTTTTCTCCAGGTGGCGCCACAGGCTCGTGGCTGACCCCTCGTTTTGACACTGATGAACACGAAACTCATCGCCTAATGATGGCGCCCTGGGATGTGAACACGTGGAGGATGCTCGCGGTGTCTTGTTGGCCAGCTCATAAGCTCCCCACGGCAGGGTTCCCCGACGCTTCATTGGTGACAGATGCTCTGGCTGCTGACTCACCATGGGGCCGGGCTGGGAGCACATGCAGGGCGTGAGGTGCTGGTTCGGGGAGGAGCCGCCAGCCTGGACCTGCCTTTCTCGTCTGTGGAAGGGCAGCGGTGAGCCGCAGGAGCGAAGGGTAGGACGTGACGATGTGGCCTGAGGAGACTTCTCCAGCCAGGCTTGGGGACATGGGACCACAGCCTTCCCGAGAAGAGGAAGGGTGGCAGGAAACCAGGGCGCTGGGGACCTGAGAGGCAGCTGGTAACTCATTCGCATGCGGCCGATTTAGGCAAAAGGCATGTACGTCTAGCCGCTTCCTCATTCCCCCTCTCCAGGAGAAAGGGGACCTGGTGACAAAAAGGAATTGACGAGGAGTGTAACTGACCACGTGCTATTTGGCTCCTGGAAGGCCCCGCGTTCGTGTACCCGGTTACATATTGCGAAGCTGAGCCCAGCTCGAGCTGGGAAGCCTGGCTTGGGTTCCTATCCTGACACTTTCTCGTCGTGTGACTCTGGGTGAGATATTTAAGCTCTCGGGGCTTCAGTTTCCTTACCTTCCAGGAAAAACGTAGCTGTATCCACCTCGTAAAGTTGAAAGAATCGAAGTACGTGAAATGATTAGACCTGCGTCTGACATTTAGTAAGTGCTGTGTGTTTGCATTATGGCTGCAAGTTATAAAAATAACTCTGTGTCTGTGTCATCTTATGCTTAGCTTACAATAATATATCAAAAGTTATTTAAATAATACAGAAATAGATTACCAATAAAATGCCACTGCGCAAGTATATTTTGGGATGGTAGAAGGGTATGGGTTGCTTAGGCATTGGCTTGGCCCACAAGGGCACCCAAACGATGTTTGAAAAGCTCCAACATTGATTATTAGAAGCTCCAAGCCAGAATTCGCAAGCGTGTTTCAGTACATATGGTGCAGTGAACCAAAGCCTGATGGAAGCTAAACGGACAACAGTGACCCCAAGGCGACATTGGTTTGAGATTACCCAATAAAAATAGCAACAATCGAACATGATGACCGACCCGAAGAAGCGCTGAAGAGAGCACCTGTTCCCCTTAAATTGTGGAAATTCTAATCATCTGCCTCTAACTCTTGCTTATCGATTTGCAAACACTATACATCAAAAAGAACTAATTTTTCATCTTATGCGACTGTTTTCCCCAGTTTTCGTTTGCCTTGTTAGTGTGGGTGTATCTGTGTCTGAGCGTCTTGGCATTCGGCAAAAGTTAGTTTTTGTTCAATCTATTCTATGAATATATTTTTTCTTTTGTGATTTCTCTTGTACATGTCTTGTTCAAAAAGTCCATTTCTATCAAATTTCTATATATTAAATTCAACTAGATTTTGTTGCAATGTCTTATTACATTCGTTTCTATTCCAGAAACATAAAGGGCAGCCAGAGGAAGGACCCCAGAAACGTTCTGGGGAGATCGAACTACATTACGAGTTTAATGGCTTTTTTATTTATGAAAGCTGTGCCTGCCAGGTAATGGGGACTGGTTTCTAAATGAATGGGTCAGAAACAAGTGGCATTGTTCGATGATGGCTGTCCCTTTCAGAGCCGTCGTCTTGGGTACCACTTAGTAATTCTGATGATTCCTCCATGCTGAAAATACAATCAAAGCGGAGTGGGTCCATTTGTTTTTTCTTTTGAATGATGTTCAGGGAAAGTCACTTTATGAACCCTTTGCTGGAAAGTTACATCTCAGTTCTTTCTGTTTGAAAGTCACCCCCTAAACTTTGCCCGACTTGCCAAAATCCTGTTGGATTTAATTAATATCCGCGGTCAGCCCTGTCCTTTTTTGGGTTCAGCTAATGTCTTTTGTCCGTGTCACAAATGCCATCGGTGAGAATCAACCTTATCCCATTAGGGTGAATCTCGCTGTGCAGGCCGAACAATGGTTCCCAAAGATACCCACGTGCTAATCCCCAGAACTTGTGAATGTCACCTTACGCGGTAAGAGGGACTGGGCATTGGTGATTAAATGAAGGATTTGGGGACCAGGAGATTATCCTGGATTATCTGGATGGGTCTGAAATGTAATCGCAAGTTCCTTATTGGAGGGGGACAGAGGGAGATTAACCGCGGAAGTGGGAGGTGCGATGAGGGAGCGAGGGACTGGAGTGCCGTGGGGGAGGGGCCACGTGCTGCGGGGTGCAGGGCTGCAGGGGGTGCGGGAGGATGCAGGGGGTGCAGGAGA
>NW_006434829.1:1432910-1441589 GCF_000325575.1 Pteropus alecto
TGGTGGGGGGGGATGCAGCGGGGATGCAGGGGGTGTGGGGGTGCAAGGGGGCACAGGAGGGGCAGGGGGGATGCAGGCAGCCTTCAGAAGCTGGAAAGTCGAGGGAACAGATTCTGCCCCATTGATCCTCAGGAGGATGCGGCCTCGCTGGTACCTGCCGACACCGGGGAACAGATTTCTTGGCCTCTGAACTGTGAGAATGCATTTGTGATGTTTCAGCCACCAAGATTACTACAGCAGCCATCGTAAACCACCCCAGCACCCCAATAAGTTTCGTATGATTTCTGTGAGAGCCTCCACTGAAAATCCTCTCTACAATGGGCATATTTTAAAAACGCTGAGCTTGAAACGTTCAGAGCCGCTTCCCTCCAGGACACACTCCGTGTAAACCTGTAAAGCAGGGACAACGTGCCACCTCCCTTTCAGGGGGGCGGGTGGGACAGGGTGGCTTTCTAGCTTCCTGTCTCCGGCTGGAAGGACACTCATGCAGTCTTCCCTATGAAGGGAGCGATGTGCCAGGCAGCTGCTCGCTGAGCTCAGTGTTTTAGGGTTAACAGGGGGCAGAAGAGGGAGGCGACTGCCTACAGGTGGGACTCGAGTCTGGGACTTGTAGGCGTCAGCTCGGGAGGCGTTTGTGATGCAAGTGCCCGCCCAGATGTCCTCAAAAGATGGATAAAACAGTTTGTCACTGGGGGGACCCCTCACACCCCAGAAGGCGTTGAACAACTCCCTTGGCTCAATCAGTGTGGCTGGTCCTAGAAATCAAAGTGGTGTTTAGTTCACACTTGTGAATGAACACCTCGGGGCAAAGAAAGCCCCTGTCCCTAGCTTGCACGGGTCCTCTGCGAATGTAAACAAGCACCGCACAGGACATGGTGTCACTTCCTATCTGTGCGACTCCTCGCCTTCGAGATGGCTGCTCATTTTTATCACATTCTTCGAATATTCTTATCAAAGAGGCTTTAACTACTCCATCTAGTTACTAGAAAGATGAATATAAACAATAATATCCAGTTAACCTAATAAGTTCTCAAATCGATTTAGAGAAGTAAATAAAAATGCCCATCTATTATCGAGTGACAATTCCTCCACAGTGGGACTTGGATAAAGCGTAAATCACCAACTGCCTTAGGTCCTGGTTTAACGATTGAAGGCCAGGTCGGCGAGTTTTAAAGACAACATCGTGGAACTGCCAGCAACATTTCAGGGGGTTCTTTATCACTCAGAACTTTTATGGTCATCCAATCTTTTCTTTCTTTCTCTCTTAAAAAATAAAAGAAGGCATCTCAGACATTGGCTGCGATGATTCGAGCCTGGACGAAAAGTAAAATAACACACCCGTAGAAGTGTTTGTTCAAGATTCATCAAGGTTCAACTAGATCTCATCTACCTTTCCAACCGGGACGGACTGGTGGGGCCTGCAGGGGCTGGTATCAAGAGCAGTTCCGAGGCCTGAGCTGGGCTCAGAGCACGAGAGCGGTGTGATCTGTCTGCGGTGGGGGGAGGATGAGGAGGAACCGACAGCTCTGGCGTGGAGCTCGCGCGTTTGCTTCGCGTAGAGGTATTTTACACGCAGATGACAGGACTGCTTCTCATTCCGGTTCTCATTTCTCAGCTCAAAATGCCCCCTGCTTTAAAGTTAAAGCTTGGATTAGTCCCCAAATCCACAGGCAAGTTCTTATGCTTGTTTTGGGTAAGATGTTCTTAATTATTGTTCTATAATCTTCATCAAACTATCATCTCGTTTCTTTAAGTCTAAGCCTGAGTTTTCCCCTAAGAATTAGCACAGTGGTTCAATAATAGGTTCAAAGAATTGACTTCTTTTTGTGTAAGGCAGAGAAAAAGGCAGATGAGCGGAAAGCAGAAATAAACTTGAAATGTTTGGAATAGGGTGTCAGTCTATTCTTAGCAGAAATCCTAGGATTTTTTTCCCTGTTCTTTAGAATCTCAATCAGTGTTATTTTAAATCAATGTTTGAAACCAACGTACTATGATGAGATCATGATTTAGAAAGAAATGAAATAGTGTAACATAGCAAAGCACGGCACAGGAAGGTATAACCTGGTATAGGAGAGGATGGGTAGAAAGTAACAATGCATTGCTTATACTAAAAACAAGAGAGTGTGTTGTTTTCTGAAATTTTGACTCAACTGTGATGCGCGTGCGTATGTATCTGTATGTTTTAGGTAACGTGAAATCTTTCTTACTGTGGGTTGCAGTTAAAAAAGTGTAAAAGCCACTGGAATGAGTGGCACGCATTATACGGAGAGGCCTCTTCACCCTGTCCCTGTCCTGCCCCAGCTCTGGCTGTGTGCATGGAGAGTCACTAGCAGCGGCATTTGCTCTGGATGGGAAGGAAGTGACACAGCCCATGGGGCCCTCAGTCTGGTGTTGTTGGCATGTGGGCATTTGACAAATCCTGTTTTGGTTGATTGCACCTGAGACCCTCCCTTTGAAATGAAATTAAATGAAGGCTCTGTCCACCCGCCTCAGAGTCAGGAGGAAGCAGAGAGGGACGTGCAGCGTATTTCAGACAAGCCACGCGGAAAACTTGCGGGGCGCGGGCCGTCCCAACAAGGCACACGTGGCAGCTCTCCATTCCACTGAGCCAGATGGGAGATGTTTGCGATACGGGGCCCAGAGCACTTCTGAGGTGATGTCCTTTCTGCGTGTGCTGCAAGTTTGGAGCGAAAGCCTCTAACTTTCTCTTCTCTCCTTTTCTTCTTTCGTTTTGTTTTGAGAATGTCTGTCTTCAAGACACACCTGCTCTCCACTGTGCCCACCTTGGGGGAGAAGCACTGTGCTCATGGGCCAAATGCTTACTGCAGACAAATTTGCACCTGTGTGGCTGAAAATGTCCACTTTGGCTGCTTTGTAATGTGAAGTGCACAGAAAGCAGATGCCACTCACTCCCTCACTCAAGTGTAATTTAAAACCATCTCTCAGGCATAATGGGATGTTACTGGCAATATTTATTTTTTTCCTTTCATTAGATAAATAGTATTAAATTGGGATCCTTGAGAAGATTGTACCGACAGTATCATATTTGAATGTATTTTGCGCTCAAGACTCACTCAGGCAAATCTTGAGCATATGCAAATCACCGTCATTATGCAAACGAGAAGGTCCTCGTTGCTAAGCAAGTGTAAATGGATGTTTGTTTTGATGATGATGAATTATCTTTCCTGGTTGCATTCCTCCACGTGCAATTTGGAAATCTGCGTGGGGCACGTCTTCGTTTCCCAGACATTTTTGTGGGTACCAACATCAATCTATTGCCAACCTGGTCAAGATGGGGGTCTCTCTTTTCTTCGAGGTCTAGAACCTGCGTTTCCCTTTGTTGAAGCGTTGCCGGGGTTCTCTATCGTTATTTGGAAGTTATGTATAATAGCAAGTCTACCGCTGACTTAAAAGCTGTAACTCTGTGGTTAACCTGGGAAGTTCCCTGCTTACCTTCCAAGTCTTCCGTGCCCTTCACGGAGAACCAAATGACTTATTAGGATCCCTCCAAGGGACACACAGTGGTGGGTTGTTTCATCGCTGCCGTAAGATGTAGGCAAACCGGTCACATTAAGAACAATGAATCACCAGTGACTAGCGCTTCCTGAGTGAGCCCTGCGTGCCGGGGTTCTAACTCACTGCTCCTCATTGGGTCCTCGTGCAGGCTTGAGGAAGGTACTGCCATCCTCGTTTCCTGTGTGAGGAAACTGAGCTCGGCGACATTAAGTCACTCGCTCCAGGTCACACAGCCAGTGCGCGGTAGGATCAGGACGGACCCAGGTCCCTGCTCCTGCAAAGCCGAGCTCTCGGACACCTGGCATCTCTGCAGGGTGACTTGAACCGCAGAAGCTGGAGCCCTGTGTGCGGAGCAGGCCGTCAGGGGAGACGGTCTGGGAGACGTGAGCAGCGCAGGGCCCACGCAGGGTGCTGGGACCCACCTTGTCCGCCAGGACGGGGGTCTGCAGGAAGGTGAGACGCCTGCGGCCCTGGACAAGGTCGACCAGCCAGTCAGGAGCTCAAGCCCGAGTGCCCGGGGGACTCGCGTCTCCGACGGAGGCAGCGCGAGGACTGCGACATGGGACTGTCACTGGCGCCGCGTAAATTTCTGCGTTGTGTGAGTCTGGGGCTCGGCCCTTGGATCCCCCACAAAAGATTTGAGTGTCGGTCCATCGCTCGGAGAAGAAAAACAGCCAACCGCAGCTAACAGAAGCAATTGTGTTAGGCACAGCGGGAGCCTCGCGCGAGGACCGAGGGCCCAAGTCGAGGGTCGGGGGTCACGTGGCCACGGGGTTTCTTTGCTCTGCGTCTGCCCCGCCCACGCGGAGTGACGTGCACGGTCCACGCCTCCTCTGACCCGCCCACTCCTGGGCCCGCGTGCGCAGTGCGTGCCCGCAGGTGGGCGGTCGCGCGCCTGCGCCCTGGGGACGCGGAGGGTCGCGCATGCCCAGTGAACCACTCTTGCCCGCCCCGGTTGCGCGCCCTCAGGGCGAGGGCGCATGGTTGTCTTCTCTGGTGACGTGACCGTGAGGGGAACGAGGAAGGCGCCAGAAGCCGGCAGCTGTCGTGTTACGCACTTCTATGGCTAAACCGGCCTTAGGGCCTCGCTTATCCCTCATTGTCCCCCTCCGTCGCCCGTGTCCACCTGCCTACCTGCCCCGTCAGGGACCCTTCATCTTTAGTCTCCGGGAGACGTGACACACGTGGAGCGGTAGGTCCAGGTCCCCAAAGCCTGACGTTTTCTGGCCGGGACATTCTGCCCCTCCTCCCGTCCCCTGTCCCCTGTCCCCGCTTCCGGGCCTCGGGGACAGGCCGCGGGCGAGGGCCCGGTCCTCATGGGCCGTGCCTGCTGGGGCTGCGGGGCTCTTAGGTTTTCGTGAGGCCCCGTTTGCGTTTCTGCAGAAAGAGCCCTTCCCTACAGTGAAGGCTGAGCCCCTGTCGTGGGCCGAGCTGCGCCCCGCGGCGCCTGTGCTGACGCCCCAACCCCAGGACGTCCGAGCCGGGCTGGGTTTGGAGACAGGGTCTTTAAACAGGTAAGCGAGGTAACACGAGGCCACATGCTGGGCCCTAACCCCGTGTGACCGGGTGTCCTTCTAAGGTGACACACACGGAGGGATGACCGCTTGGGGACACCGAGAAGGCGGCCGTCTGCAAGCCACCGGGAGAGGCCTGGGAAGGAGCCATTCCTGCCGACTTCCCGCCTCCAGAACGGTGAGAACATACATTTCTGTTGTTTAAGCGGCGGCGTCTGTATTACTTCGTTATGGCAGCTCTAGCCAACTAATACGGTCCCCTAAATTCCTTCTCCTTTGGGGACAGTACGGTGTATCCTGGCACAGAAACGTGGGGACTATCTCGAAGGCAATTGCTTTTTTCTCTAAAAGTTCTCTTTTTTCCTCCTGCAAGCAGACAGACTTTGACCCTGTCTGTAAGATGAATTGTCCAGAACATTGTGGGAATTAATCACTTGCATCATTAAAAGTTCGGTAAACAGGTTTGCGGTGTGGGTTTTACTGGCTGCTCTGGTGTTTCACGGAGCTGAGAGCCCCAAGAGTACAAATAGGGCCCTTCTTCCAAATAGAAGTCATGTGACAGTGACAAAGGCAGTCGTCGATTTACAGATGCCTCTGCTTAATTCGTGACTTCATTTTTGAGAGGCTGAGAACGTCACAGAGGCAGTGGTGAAAACGCCCACGCTTGTGGTTTCTCTGGAGGTGAGGAGATAACTTCGATTTGGCTTTCCAGTATCTAGACCCCTCACTGTCAGCAACGGCCCCTCCATTTTCCTTCTGCCAGTGTCTCGTCCAGTGGTCCAGGGGCCAGTACCTGGCTGGACCAAACAGAGCATCCTCCCACACTGATTGGCTCAGGCTTGGGCACGTGACCTAAGCAGGTCCAATCAGAACGAGGCTCAAGGCTTTGTGGGAGCCCTGAGAAGCAAAGCCTTCTGACCGTCCTAGACCTGGTCTGGGGGTAGGGGTGGGTCTGAGGCTTCTGCAACCAAGGTGCCCCCAAGACCACAGGGCCTGGCTGAGAATGGCGACTGCGCTCAATACAGCCGAGTGGAAGGGGAGAAGTCCAATTTCCGAGACATCCTTTAACCTCAGATGAAGCCATGTGTGAAGACAGATCTGAGCTTCTCCGATTACAGAGTCTACTAAGTGATCTTTTTTGTTACACCAGTTCTGGTTGGGTTGTGAACGTGTCATTTCTAAATGAAACGTCAAATGGCAAAAGGTAATTTGGGATGGTTGGCTTGAATTATTTGCTTGATACAAAGAAGAAAAGGTGGCTCCTCCCTCCCTCCCTCCCTCCTTCCCTCCTTCCCTCCTTCCTTCCTTCCTTCCACACCTGGTCTTCCTAGGTGGTCTCCCATCCAAGTACTAACCGGGCTGGACCCTGCTTAGCTTCTGAGATCACCCGGGATCGGGCACGTTCAGGGTGGCGTGGCCGTAGACCCATTTATTTTTTAAATGGCTCTTCGCCACCTGCCATTTGTAGTCATACCCCTGAGGTCACCGAGAGAGTGAAGCATGGTGATGAGTGTGCTTTAAGGGCACTCGTTTGTTTAGAGAGTGACAAGATTCAGTCATAAGGCAACAACTCACAGGACTAAGTTGTTTTTCACCCTAATAAGTACGATAAGCTTGGATTTTTCGAGACATAGGAGAGAAGACAGTGGCATTAGGAAAAAAACATCTTTTTCCCTCGTGGTGTGCTCTTGTATTTTTCCCTTGGATTAGTGATCACAATAGTAATTAAGTCATTAATTGCGTCGTAAGTATAATTAATTTTTACTACTTTCTTCTGCTGGAACATTAACGGCATTAAGATAGAGTTTATGTCACCTTGTTGGCTGCACTTTTCCTGGTGCGCTGTAGGATCCCAGGAAGAATTTAGTGCCAGGATGAAGAAATCAGGCCCAGACGTTAGGTATCTTGCCCACACCCAGGAGGAGGGAGGCCATGCCTGGTGCCTGGAAAGGCTCGAATTCCATTCTGTGCTTGAAAATAAGAGGCATGGATGGAACGGATGTAGTTAAAGAGAATTACTTTTGCAAATTCCATTAGTGCCCCAATGTTTTGTTCTCACATAATAATTACATAGAAAATGTGGTGTTTATGGTCATACATTATTAAAATAGAGACCACGCCCCATGCAATCAGAATTTCCTTCTTTTCTTGCTAAGCTGAGAGCCCCTCAGCTTTGGGATGCAAGTGCTGTTTATTTAACACATTCAGAAAAGCAATTCAAATTATTTATTAATGGCGCTTATTTAATTTGATATCTTGGGTGTTTCTTGTGCATGTGTGATGTCATTTGGGAAACAGAACTTTGTTTTCATTTTTATTCCTATGAAACAGATTTGAGAGTGAATTATTCATGGAATTGTTTAATTTTGTGGGAGTTTGATTATGTTGAGGCTGTGTGTCATTTTATTCTTTTTTATTAAGACTGCCAGAAATAAGTTAGGCATCCCCAAATGAAATACAACAGATACCTCATTACCAGTAGGCTTAATGTTTGTTTGTTTGTTTGTTTTAGATTTCCTTTTATTTACAATAGCTTTTGTTATGATAAGTAGTTTCATGGATGCTTTGAAATACATACGGGACTCTTTTTCATCAATGACAGATGACCATGCAGTTCTTCCATACAGAAAGTCCCCTGAGCTGCATGCTGCTGCGGCAGGACCACATTTTAATCCTCTCCGTAAGAGTAGTGGTTAATATTGGAGTATACACTGTGGAAGACGCTGTGCTGTGTGAATAACAAATTCGATCTGATCAAATTCTCACAGTAGCATCGTGACTTAGGGGTTAAGAAGGAGTTCGCAGCTCACAATTGGCTCTGGCCATTTTAAATCCTATAATTTTAACCACTGATAATCTCCCGGCCTCTAGTATAGTGACTAACAAATTATAATTCTCAGGGAACGCTGCAGCAGAGAGATGACTTGGAGCCACCCCTGCAAAAGGGTACCGTTATCACCTGGTGATCGTTCAGACGATTTTGTTTTCAACATTCATGGGCAATTGGGTAGTTTATTAGTTAGGACTCTGGGTTGCAAATGACAGAAACACAACTCGAACTAAGCAGAAAGGGGCATTTGGTTCTCGCAGCTGTGAAGGTGGTAGGAGCCATGAGCTTCAGGCTCAGATGATGGACTGTTTTCACCACTAAGCCCGCCTCTCCTGGGGGTTCCATTGTCAGGCAGCATAGCCCCGCGTGGGGATGAGATGGCAGAGGGAGCAGCTCAGACCCACCTGCCAATGTCTTCCGTCTTCGTAGCTTCAGCAGAGAGTGGATCTCCTGTGGCTCCAGCGAAAGGCGGGGGAGGAGTTTGACTGGCTCCGATTAGTCATGTGCCCCTCCTTCAGCCCTCACTGTGGCAGAGGGGTGTGACACTCTGGCCATCCTTCGTCCTTCGGCTGTCTGCACATCCCAGGCCCAGGGCTGTAGTCAGCAGCGTCTGAGCGTCTGAGCCGCCGGGCCCGCTGGGGGCATGCGTTGTCCTAGAGGACATGAAGACATGAGGGTCCTTGCTCTGGGGGGACGGGGGTGGTGGGTCTAGAGCAGGCAGAATGCACACACGTTCGCTCACCTGTTGAATTTTGAGATACGTGCTGGAGGTGCGCGCCACTTCTGCTCCCCTCTCCACTCTCCACGCCTGAGCCGCTC
>NW_006434829.1:1441637-1447345 GCF_000325575.1 Pteropus alecto
GACCCCAGCGCCCTCCGCTCTCTTGGCGCCAAGCTCCACGGGGGGCGGGCAACGGCGAGCTCGCCCCTCCTGGGTCCCGTGCCGTGCGCAGGTGCGCTGTGGCTGGGAACCACGGCGAAACCCAGACTGGGCGTGTTCCCTTTTCCTCGTCGTTTCTGCTCCTGTCTCTTAAAGACCCGAGGGCCCTTCTCCGGGGAGAGGAGAAGTTGTCGCGGAGCCGAGACCCCATCTTCCCCGCTCCGTCCTCCTCCTCCTCCTCCTCCTCCTCCTCCTCCACAACACGGGAGCGTCAGCCCGTTTCCCAGCCGCGGAATGAGCGTGCACGGAAATGGCCCAGGGGTTCAGGTGGGCAAAGAAGCACTGCGTGCAGGTGGATGCTTCAAGATGCTCACGATCACTGACCGAGAGTCCTTAGTCTTGGGTGTTCTGTCTTGTCCCCAGCTCAGTGTCCTCCCTTTGTTTCTCTTTTGGTGCCTTCTATTTCTTCCCCCGGCAGCCCGGAGAACGTGTCTGTTTCTTGCATGCACCCCTGGTCGCCAAGGAAGGAGGCATGTCCCTCTGTCTGACTCTGCTGCTCTGTCCCCAGCTTCGCCTGAACACAGTCCCTGTCATCCTCAGAGCGACAGGCTGTCGATGGCTCCTGCAGAGTCGCTTGCTCAGGTTGGTCGGTCAGCAGACAGGTGCCGCTTGCCGATGTCTCCGTGGGGCTGGTGGGTCCTGTCAGCTAGACCTAGCCCCTGGCCTCAGGGCTGTCACCCTGGTCACAGCGGGGGCGGGGCCCTGCGGAGGGGGGCGTGTGGGAGCAGGCCATGCCAGTGGAGAGCAGCAGGCGGGACGGTCCAGAGCAGGGTGAGGCCTTGACAGGCTCAGGCGAAGTGGGTGGGCAGGTAGCGTGTCCCCTTCCTTCCTGTGACCACTGCTTTTTTTCTTTATTTTTGGAATTGAAATGTAATTTACATGAAATAAAAATCACCATTTTAAAATGTATAATTTGGCGCTTCTAAGTGTGTTTAGAAGGTCGTGTCATCGTCACCACTGTAGTTCTAGGACCTGTTCACTCCCCCAAAAGAAGCCTCATCTCCATTAGCAGACACCCCCACCCCCACTCCTAGCTTCCGGCAACCGCTAACCTACTCTCTGCCTCCACGGACGCACCTATGCTGGACGCTTCGTAGAGCCGAGATCACACTGTGTGGCCTTCGCGTGAGGCTTGTCAGCAGGCGTCGTGATTGCGAGGCCCGCCCGCATCGCGGCCGGTGTCGGCGCCTCCCTCCTGCGTGCGGCCGAAGCAGCCGCATCGTTTTGAAATCCTGCCCCGAATGTGTGACAGCCCCGTTTTCCTTGTTCTTTCCTGATCGGCTATTTCTTGTTATTGAAAAATTGTATTTCGATCTATTAGACATTACTTGTCTGTTATCTAACTTCATGTCCCTAAGTGTCCTGAGGTATAATGTTTCGTCCCATTCCGACAAGCCCCCATGCGAGCGCGCTTCTGGACCACAGCAGAGTGCTGTTCCCCACGGCAGTGACACGTGGTGTGTACGAGACGCAGACGTGATCACAGCCCCGCCGCCCTCTCTCTCATAACCCTGACGGCGCCCCTATAAATAGGAGAGCCGGGCTGGTCATTTTGTCACGGGAAGGTGTTCGCGTGTCAGGTTGGAAGGAACAGAAGCTTCAGGAGAACGTGAGCAAATGAAAATACATGTCGGGGAGTTTTTCGCGGCTGCTGCCACGAAAGCGCTGCTGTGTTGTAGGAACGAAGAGCAGGACGCGGTCGTGTGCACTGCTTTCTGCGCGTGAGTCCTGCTCGCTCTCTGGGGTGCGCCTCCTCGCTGCTCAGGTCACCGGGCAGGTGGAACATACCTGTCTGCAGCACCCAAGACCGACACCTGCCTCACGGTTCAGTCCTCATTTCAGGGAAGGCTCTCTGAGTGGTCCAGCTGGTGACGGTCACCTCCCAGTGGTCTAATCAGCAGTGGCCGAAGGAGACGGTCTCCTGTGTGCAGACACCACTGCCCACTGCACAGAGACCAAGGGCCTGGACCTGTGTTGGTTCCTCAAGGTGTTCGCCTGTGCGCAGGAGGGCGCGGGCAAGGCGAGGCGGGACGGTGTGAGGGAGGCAGAGTCGAGGGGCTGAGGGCCTTCGGGGGAGCCGTGTCCTCAGAACCTGCTGGCCCCTCAGCATCCTGGGACTGTGGGACTGAAAGCTAGAAAGCGGCCCAGTGATTCACGAGGCTTATTGGGCCGAGTGGCCAGCGCTGACCACCGTGAACCACCGTCTGCACAAGGCCAGTCTCCATGCTCCCAGGGAGAAAGGCCACTTTTCTCTGAAGCAGAGAACATCTCCATCCTGTGTGCCAGGGAGCAAGGAGTAAATAAATGAACTTGGAAACATAGACACGTATTAAATAAAATAGAAACGGCGCTAGGACACGGTTTACCTTGTGAGTTACCTTCTCATTTTCTCGAAAGCTTTCTTACTGCCGCATGTACCAGCCATGCGTCCAGTCAATATGAAACCTTAATAACGTGACAAGATCCCGCAGCGCTTTCTGATGACACTGGTAAATTTTGAGGGGATGACTTCTTGTTAAACTAAGATGAAACAGGGCTATTAAAATTCTACAACAAGGATCTAGAGGAAAAAGCTTTATCTCTGCCATTGTACGTGAAATGGCTGTGATTAAAGCTTCATGAAATACAAGAAGATTCTATTGCAGTGGGCTCAAGCCATAACGGAGCAAAGAGTGTGTTAACTGGGAACGAAGCAATTACTTTTGATGAGTGACCTTGCACCTGTCAGAGGAACAGAGTAGAGAAGCAAACGGGCTGGCGTGGGCTCGGCTGCCGGACACTACGCTGCTGGCCGCTGGCGCGGAGCGCAGTTTCTGGTACTGTACACTCCGCCGATGTCCACAGCTACGATCTCCCATGACGAAGGCGAGGTTTGTGCATCGTGAACATTTCCAGTCCCTTCCTCCTGATGCCCACGACCACAGACGCTGCTTCCAATCTCTTGAGACGTTTAACGGGGCTGCGTATGTTTCAGTTCAAAGGGGAGAAACAGACTTCGTCCCTGGCGTTGGGACAGTTGGTTATTGACGCAGGAGAGAATTACGTCCTCACCTCACACCATGTAGTCACAATAAATTCCAGACGGATGAAAGAGTTAAATCGAAGACGACGAAGCCAAGAAAGTAGGGGGGCTCATCGTCGGTTCTCAGTGTGCAGTCAGCCCCCCCAAGCCTGAAACGGAGGCAGAAGCTGCACAGGCAGTGGCTTTGACTACGTAAGAACAGAAGCAAATTTCTATATGCCCCAGAGACCACAAATAAAATTAAAAGGCTAATGAACTGTTAGGGAAAAATATTTGTGATGTTCAACAAAGCATTAACATCTTATTAAGGACTTTTTCCAACCACCCTAAAAGTCTAACACGTTATTGAACAAATGGAGAAAAGTAATGGGCAGGCAAGTGACAAAACGGGACTGAAGAAACGTGAAAAATCCAAACATAAACGCAAAAACAATTTAAATCAACGAGAGATGACTTTGCAGCTACCAAAACGGCAAACTGCATTTAAAATATTAACACCCTGGTGTCTTTGGTTAGACAGTGGCTCTCACCGCCCCTAACGTTTTGGGATAACCCTTTGGAGAGGTGGCGCCTGCATCCCGACCCTCCGTCCCTTTGGCACGAGCTGCACCCTTCCTCTAGTGGTGACTCTGCAGAATGTCTCCAGACAGTGCCGACACCCCCCTGGGGGCCAAACCGCCCACTTGGTTAGAATATGAGGAAATTTGTAGTGTGGCACACTTCTGGCTCAAATTCTCTGGAAGGCAAGTTGGAAATACTTATCAAGAAACGAGAATACACGTCGTCTGCTGTAGCGCTTGTACTAGGGTACCCTAAGGCAGACACCGTGCACCAACATTCTGTCCGCTCTCACGTTCGAAGCCTGTGTGTGTCACAAATGACTATAAGTCACTTGATTCCCAGCAGCAGGGAGTGAGTGGCTTGCTGAAGGCAGGGAACGACACGTTCGGAATCTCTGAAACTGTGAAAAGCTGTGGCAAATGAGCACACGTCTGGCCATGAGACAATGTTCACCTGCATTCGGGGAAAGGGCGTCAGGTGTAAATATATACGTAGAAAAGGATTTCCAGAACAATTCTCAAACGATTTTGCTGGGCGGCAGATTGTGGCTGTGTCAGTGGTCTACGGCTGGGGACCAAACCCTACACGTCCCGGTTCAAGCTGGCACATCATCTCATTGCTTCTGTGGGGCAGGAATTTCCGGAGCGGCCTAGCTGGGTGATCGTGGATCAGAGTCTCATGAGGCTGCCGCCAAGACGACACCTGGGCCGCGGCATCGGAAGGCTTGTCTGTGGCCGGAGCATCCCTGTTTAAATGGCTCACTTGTGTGGTCGTTGGCAGGAGGCCTCAGTTCTGAGCCATCGCTGGGGCCTTTCGTGGGGCCGCTGGCGGATTCTCGTGATACAGTCTCATCGAGTATTCTCAGGATATTTCAGCTTCTCGCAAAGCACGTGCTCTGAGAAAGTGAGATCAGGGAGGAGGATGTGCCTTTTGAGAGCTGCTGTCGGATGTCACAGCGGAATCTCTGCCGTGTCCTAGTCCTTAGAGCCGGGTCGCTGTGTCCAGCCCACACGCGAGCTATGTCCAGTCAGACACAAGCTTCCGCTGAGGGGTCGAGGCGTCGTCCAGACAGCAGTAGGCAGCCGTAACAGAGCTTAGGCAGAAGAACGTGATCAGATTTGTATTTTAATAGCATCACTTGGTGATTGTGTGGGAGGTAAAAGGAGGTAAACGGAGAAGAGAACCAAGAGATTCCTGAGAAGTCCTAAGTGAGAAAAGGAGGTGGTCTGAGCCGGGACCACGGCAGTGCAGTGGAGTGGAGGAGAATTCTGTGTACTGAGGCGAAGAATCAGCAGCGTCGGTGACTGGTTCTTTGCAGGGGTCAGGGGGACTTCAGAGGCAGGTAGAGAAAAGGAAGACACAGATCCATACTAAGGAGAGAGCATAAGGGGCGAGGAAAAGCGCCCTAATAAAACCACTGGGAAGAAGTGGACGGCGTTGGACGTCACGGAGGAGTAAGACGAATGGCAAACTAAACGCGTCCTCGAGACCTGCAGGCAGCAGGTCACTCGTGGTACCGTGTGGGAATGACCTCCATAGGCTGATGGGGAAAAGACACAGTGCGGGGGCTGGAGAACAAAAAACCACTTGGTAGGGGCGGACAGAAGACATTTGCGGCAGAAACCTTTCTGTTTCCAGCAAGGAAGGATAAACAAGGAAGGATAAACGGTTATTTGTACTCTACGACCGGTTGACAAATGAGACGTCTACTCCTCACAAGACCTAGCACTGGCATACCCACAGATCGGTGACAGCGCTAACAGTTTCATGCTTGTTGCAGCTGGACCTGTGGCTCTCAAAGCCAGTGGAACGTTACTGTTCTTTGAGAGAAGTCGGCGATGCAGACGGATGCTACACGTGTACATGACAGGGCAAACAGGAGACCTGGCGTTTATCGGATCACTTTTAGGAGCCAGGAATCTTTCATATCCTGCTTCCTGTCATCCATCCTCAGAGCTCCAGGCTCCGCGTGTCCCCGAGAACAACTGAGGCCAGCGACGTTCGAGCTTCACCAGCTCTTCCCTCTTCTCCGACTTGTCCCTGCCTC
>NW_006434829.1:1447483-1453929 GCF_000325575.1 Pteropus alecto
AGCCATGGCGCCTCAGGCTTCCACCGACAGGGCTCCCCCAGGTACGGTGACCTGCCTTCCTGGCCCTCCCTCAGAAGTCACGCAGCATCACTTTTCTGATGGTCACTTGTGAGGCACAAGTCCATCTAGAATGAAGGCATGGGGACAGAGACCTGCCTCAGGCTGGGCGTGTTGAGATCACGCTGAGAAGAGCACATGTCACTGCAACCATCTTCGCAAAATGACCCTTGCCAGTTAGTTTGTGAGGGGACGTGTATTTGAGGGTGCTGGGGAGCCATCGGCATCACTGGATGAAGTCAAGTACCGGCGTTCGCAATGGGTTATTTATTATTTACTCACCGGCTCCCAGCTCACCTGAGCCACTCCAGGTTCCTGCCGCTCTGCAAAAGTTACATAAACACCCCAGCAACACTGTTTTAAAACGGTAAGTCTGACACTCAACTTGAACTCGGAGGTGAAACAACTCAAGTACGAAACCTGAAAATGCGACGTGACGGTGGGTTGTAACGCAGTCAGCGTTTTCCCCGGACGGCGTGCACCGGAATGGAAAATCAGCAGCCAGAGCTCACACTTGCAGACGCTTCATCATGGAAAATGTGCAATTACATAAGGTGTTTTGTGTTTTTTTTGTCTCTCCAAGCCTTGGAATTTTTTATGCAGGAAGAAAAACTTTAACAACAACAAAAAAGAGCAAGATTCTTATTTTAAACTCCAACTTGAGTGAAGTTGATTGGGAGGCACTGTTTCTCTGACTTCTTGATTACGGGTGGTTTTAGAGATCTGATGTGCCAACAAGAGTTATGCTTATGATTCTGATTCCCATGGAGACAAATTAACATCATGCTATAACAAAGTCTGTTCTTGGCCTTGACCCTGCAGAAACCCAATAAATCGAGAACTGGACGAGGGAAAGACAGAATTTTGAAAAATGCATTTATAATCCTGTAGAAAACAGTATTTAATGAGAGTGCTTTTTTTTTTCAATGCTAACTATATCCTAGATACCACGCAGTTGCTTTATACGTACACTCTCAAGCCATTTTGTAACAGCCTAACTTGTCAGATGATAGTATATTCTGTATTTTTTAAGTTAAGAAAACTGAGGCTCAGATAGGTTAAGTAACTTGGCCAAGGTCACACAGCTGTTAATTGAAACCCGAGCAGAGGCTTCCCTCGAACCACCCTGATGCACAGCTGTAAAACGGCCTTGGGTGGACAGGAGAGGAGGAAATAATCAGTTGCTGTGAGTTTCATGTTAATTCCCCCCCAGCTGGAAAAGGAGGACAAGCAATGGCGAGTTGGATCGCTTCTCTCGGCCTCCGCAATCCCGCCAGCAAAGTGAGTGGTCTGACGGACTGGGCCCCAAGTTCGAGTTCAGTGTCCACATTCATGAAGCGGACCAGAAAAGTTCTACTAAAAGTTTGGCGTATGGCGTCCAAGCCACCCTCGTCACACGCTGTTTCGGATGGGGGACGCAAAGGTCGGGGAGAAGTCACTAACGCGTTAATTTGTTTAAAACATAAATTGGTTTTAATTCACTGCAGCGTCGGGGCAATAACAACGGAGCCGTGAACAAGGAGGCAGAGCTGGGCTGTCGGGGAGCTTGCACTCTCGCTGGGGGGACAGGCGGCAAGCAATATGGTGCTTAAGGGCAGGTGACAGTAGGAGACATGAGTGGTGACATGGTCGGAAGACGGAGGTCGGTGGGGTTGCCATTTCAAGACTGTGTCCAAGGGAGGCGTCTGTAATAAAGCGACATGAGCAGAGACTGGGAGAAGCCCACGGGGCGCTGATGGCGGGGATCTGGGCGGAGGGAACGGCCCACGCGGAGGCCGAGTCAGGGCACCGCTCGCGTGTGGGAGGCGGGGGAGGAGGGGTCTGGCTGTGCCCAGCGAGGTGGCCCACGTGGACCTCGTGTGGCATGCTGGGGACTTCGGCTTTTCACTGAATGAGACGGAGCCTGAGAGGGGTTCGAGCCACACAGTGACTGGTGCCGATCTGGTCCGTCCAGCACATCTTCGACCACGTCCAGTGCTTTTCTTCCAAAGCAGGACACGGGCTGCTGCCCGGCTCAGACTCCCTCCTTATGCAGTGCTTTAACCAGCGTTTCCGCCTCCCCTGGGGCGCCCAGATGTCCCCGGGGAGAAGGGGGCAGAGGACACGAGCACCTCAGGGTCATCCATCCGAGTAACCTGCGCGGGTGCCCGTGCTCATCCACACGTGGCCCATGGCGTGGCCGGTTGCAAAGAGCCACTGAACCTCAAGTCGAGTGTGCCTGAGGGTGCCCGGGGTGTGTGTGCCCCCGCCACCCCCATTTCACAAGACCGACCCCAGACCACAGGGTTTCCTTAATTAATATGCACGGGCTCGGTCACTTCCTTTATTTGTTAAAACGATATCGTAAGAAACATGTTCCATTTTTAAAAATAGAGTTTGACTAAGTAAAACCTGACAACTTGTGTCCTTTGGTTACAGCGGGAGAGGTCAACCCATTTCTTCTGGGATGGAAAAGCAGGTGTCTTGAGCTTCCACCTCCTGGCCACTAGAGGTCACTGCAGGACCACAGATGCTGCCAGAACAGGCGGCGGTCCCTGGCTGCCTGGTGCCCAGGACCATAGGTCACCAGGGTCCTGCTGGCTGTGGCAACGGGAGGTTTGAGGGAATGCTACTTCCAGGTGCACCTGTTTGATGCATCAAAATAATAACGAAAACGGCATTGATCCAGGGCCACATATTTTGCTATTTTGGGGTAGCAGTTTAAAACAACCCTCTAAAGCCGCTCCTCCAGTGATACAATACCTCGCTACTGCATTTACTTTCAGACCCCAAGAACTCGCTGATGTCACTCGTCACTTTTTCGCAGACGGACAACTCTCATGTGATACGTCAGAAGTCAGTTTACAAATAATTGATCCCATTCAATCGCATTTACTCCCACGTTGACCAGTTTCAACACTAAGCAAATGAAAATGAGAAGCTGGCGTTAGGAACGGTTAGAAATAATCTTTTAAGAGACATCTGCGATCGTGCGGAGAAGGGGCCCTACATTGCGACGGGACCAGCATGTCTGCGGAGTGAGGAGACAGAGCAGGTCGTCACGCCTCCATCACCGAAACCACAGCAGAGCCGTCGGTGCCATGGAGGGAGCCGGCGTGCGTGAGGAATTGTAGGTGATTTTCTCGGCGGACTTTTATTCGGAAGGAAGAAGAGAGTTCTCATCCAGGGGTATTCCCAGCCCTGTTATTTCCATTTATTCCCTGAAGCGCCCTAACTAACTTCCAAATTAGGCCACTGAGAACGTCCTGCGTTTCAGCTCTGAAGCTGTTCTCGCCGGCATGAAACAGCTGGCCCGCTGCCTGGCTCGCTGGCGTTGGCAAACTCACGTCGCCAGATAAAGCCTTTACCTCGATGGCCACTACGAGCTCCTACCCGGGGACGTGTGGTCTGATGCGGACGACTGCATGACAGACAGTTCACGCACTCCTGGACAAGGCGTCTGCCACGCAAGAGCCCGGCCTTTCAAGTCCACTGGAAAGGGTGGTTTTAAACGGACAAAAGACGTCAAACCAGTTGGGTGCTTGGCTCAGAAAAGCAAATGGATCTTCTGAAGTGCTGGACTCACCATGAGATGGTGGTTCGGACCCTATGAACGCGTGTTTTGTCTGTGGCCAAGGGCTCCTGCAGAACTGACCCTGGTTAAAGCCTTGGGGTGGACACTCCACCTTCCTCCTGACTGTATGTTGACAGCTCGTCCCAGCAGAGGCAGGCCCACCTCGTGCCACTGCACTGGAAACTGGTGGCTGTCAGCAGTCACAGAGGCGGGTGCTCCAAATGGGCCTGGTCACCGGTAGCATGACACCCTGTCAAGTGGATGTCCAGTTCTAGCCTGGACTTGGGTGCTTGTCACCCCACTGCCCCGTTTCCCCCGCCCAGAGAATAACGCAGCCAGCAGGGAGCAGGGCGGGCATGGCCGCCGCGCAGCTGGTGCCCGTTGGGAGGGGTGAGGAGCGTCCTGGAGTGGAGTGGACAGGCCTGACGCTGGGGAGGAAAGCCGACGTGGCCCCACATGCTGCATTTTGCCAGCCGTGCTCGCCTCTTCCCCAGCCTCTGTTATGTCATGTGTGGCCCTGCTCTGCCTTCTCGAGTCTCTTGCCCTCCCCATCGACCTCCCGGGCCCTGCCTCCGCATCTCCGACCCAGGACCCCGGCTTCTCCTCCACCTGCCCCGAGCCCCTCAGCTGCAGCACCCCTGCCTTCCTCGGCTGCGTGTCTCGCAGGTGGAGGAAGTCGGCCGTAGCGAGCACCCAGCAGCGCCTCACACAGCTCTGTGAGTGAATTCCAGGGGGGGCGCGTCCTCACCCCCGCCAGCTCCGGGTGGAGCTGGCATCTCTAGGACCTGCCGCACGGAAGGTTTGTTTTCCTCAAAGACAACCACCCAAACTGCCTCGCGTAAAAGCCCACCAGTCGCAGCGTGGACAATTAGCACTATTTAATTACTGACAAAATTAGGCTTACAAATTGATTTATGGCCCTGCAGATGAAACACACATTTCTGGAGGAAAGCAAATTTCTTACAGTTAATTTTAAAGAAGCAGGACAGGGGCTTCGGGTGGGAAGTCGTCCCACAGGCACGGGATGTGGCTAAGGACCCAGCAGGCCTCGGGCCTCCCCAGGCGTCCTGGGGCACCGCTTCCCCCACGGTTCGTGGTGCTGACCACCCAACGGGAGCACACCGGGGACCGGGGACCTTCTCACATCCTATTTTAGCCGCCGATCAGGTATCTGGCATTGCAGCCCCCCAAAAAGCTTCCACCCCGAAGAGCAGAAACAGTTTTGTCCAGCCAACGATGCATAATGAGGAAATTGCTTCACATTGGGCAACAGCTGGGAATCTGTCGCCACCTTTCATCCTAAGGAAGCACATGGAGAAATGCTTGGCAGTCCCGTGCCTCCCTTCCCCCGCCCCACTGAAGGCATCTGATGATCATAATTCTGGGGAGAAAGGTGTCAGTCGACTTAGCAAATATGAAATGATTGTCTTTAATGAAGAACAGGGGCCATTCGTTCCTACTTGATGTATTTGAGAAATGTTTTAAAAATAGACTGTTTCACATGAGAGCTGACTGGCAGCCGGCCGTCAGCATTTAGTGCAGACTCTGGCGCTGCGTTAGGAGGCCAGGAGAAGGCACGCAAGGGACCAGGCTGACGGTGCACGAGGCCCGCGGTCCAGCGTCATCTGGAGCTTGTCAGGGACCAGACCCCTGAGCCCCGCCCAGACCTGAGGAACCGCAGGCTCAGCCTGCCCGGCGACCTTGGCACTTGCTCAGGCTTCACTGAAACACACGATCTCCCAGGTGCTTTGACACACTGACGCTTGAGAATTTTATAGGAGATACAAAGAACAGGCAGAAGTTTAAGAAATACGAAAAAGAAAACCAGGCAGACGTGCGTTCAGAAAAGTAAGTACGAGTAAGGGAGGACACACGACTCGGGCGGAAGCAGAAAAACCGTCTTTCACAGGTGCGTTTGCTTCTGCTTCCTCCACCCTCTGAGAGCTAAGGACTCCGAAAGCCTGGGCTCTGTCATCGCAACCACAGGCGTAAGAATGAGGCGCCCCATTCTCCCTGGCCAGACCAGACCCGGCCTGCTTACTGGGGTGCCGGCTTACTGGGGTGCCTGCACCTGACTTGGCTGGTTGTTGTTGGATAACAAAGTGCTTTAAATATGCAGAATGCTCTCCCGCCTCTGAGTTTTGATCTGGTTAACTCAAAGGCTCCCACGGAGCAGAGCCTTTGGCTAAAATCACAGGCTGCTCAGTGATCCTGGTTTCCTGGGTGTCTTAATTAGGGATTCCGGAAGGTACAAAGGAGGGACCTTGTCTTTTATCTCAAGGCCAGCCGGCCCTTCACACAGCCATCTCCAGTACCAGTCCGGCCAGCGAAGGGTCAAGTTGGAATTCTTTCAGGATCACGGACCTGGTGGCCATTCCAGGATGGGGTGCGGGGTGCTTCGTGACCCTCAGATGGCACGTCAGAGGCCCTGCTGCTCAGAGACTGTTGGGGACAACCAGTGCGGGGGAGGGACCCGCCGCGATGGTCTTTGGGTTTACTGACAGGCCAGGAGCCTTAGACACCCTCGGCTTGGGGTTTGAGGTGCAGGACCACCTGTTGGCAGCTCCTCCAGCTGTCCCGGTGTCGCCTCCCCCCGGCAGCCCCGCCCATCCGCACTTTCGGGAGGGGCGGGGGAGGGAGGGTGCGGGGCCGAGCAGGGGACGCAGGATTTACTTTGCGGATTGGGGCTCACAGCTGTCACTCCCAAAGGGTGGGGCTTTTTTGAAAAAAAGACCAATTTCAAGGCGAAGCCCCGAACCCGCGCGGGGCTCGGTGGCGCTCGCCTGCGTGCGGATGCAGTCTTGGAGGAGCGGCGGGTCCTCCTCCTCCCGCAGCC
>NW_006434829.1:1454483-1489010 GCF_000325575.1 Pteropus alecto
GCGGCTGCTCGCGCCCTTAGCCGCTCACCGCCTCGCCACCCAGCCCCGCGCCCGCCTCCAGGGGCTCGGTGACTGTGTCTTCGCGCAGACGGCGCCGGGGAGCAGAGGATCTGCGCCCCGCTCTCCAGGGTGCGCCCGTCCGAGATGGGGACGCCGTGGCGCCACTGGTCCCCCGTGCTCATCGGCCTGGCTGCCCTGTTCTCCAAAGGTGAGGGGTCGCCGCGCCACCTCCGGCCGGCCCGGGACCAACTTTGCGGGGAGTGAGTGTGTGGGAGTGTGTGTGGCCGGGAGAGAGGGCGTGGGCGTGTGCGGCGTGTGTGTGTTTGCGCGTGTGCACGCGCGCGTGCGGCTGCCAGGTCCACGCGGCCCCTTTGCCGCAGGTACCTCCCAGGGGGACTTGGGCGCGAGGCCCCAGTGAGACTGCAGAGGGACAGCGGGGAAAGTAGCCCCGTCCACCGAGCGCGTTTCAGTAAGGCAGGGGGCCCAGAGACCCTGGGAGGGAGAGGTGGGCACCGGGAGGGCTGAGCTGGGTGTCCGGGGAGGGGCCGGGAATGACCTGCAAGGGGCCTGGGTGTTGGACTTGACTTTTCCTGCTGGCATTGACCCGGTAGGAAATAATTGCAGCGCGCTCCTCCGTGCGGGAATGCTACGGAGGCGTCAGAGGCTGCTGCAGACATGGCATTGGTTAGCTCTGGGGACGTGCCCAGCTAGGTGCTTCCCGGCTGGTCCTCGCCCCTCACCCTCTGTGGCTGCTCGTCCATGCAGGCTTCTTTCCGTGCAGGTCAGCCACCCCTAACTTCTCACCTGAGCTGTCACAGCGGGACCCTGACCTGAAGCCGTGGGGACCAGGTGGTCCCTCATCTGCCCCCTCTCCCTATCCCTGCCTGTCACTGGAAGGCAACTTCGGAAGCTCAGGGTGCTGATTCTGCAAGAGAAATTATTCGATGCTCACGGGAGATCGTAGGAAGTGCCAGCGATTCTGTTTGCGTGTGGTCCCCTGCCCCTCCCAGAGCCTCGTTCCCACAGAGAAATACGTTAGGAGCAAAGTGGAGATCCTTAGCAGGCTCCAGTGTGTGTCCCTGCCTTCCTGCAAACAGGGTTTTCCGAGATGTTCGAGACGAGCTCTCTCCCAGAAACTTCAAAGCCGGTGATCACACAGAGTCTTAGTCACGGGCATTTGCCATTCTCCGTGGTCCTCCAGATTCTGTGGGGCGTCACTGCTTCGGATCTGACGGCAGAACAAGACCGTGGATCGGCAGGGTTTGGTGCTGCTGTGACTTAGGGAGGGGACCTGGGCTCACCGTGCCCCCCCACCCCCATCTTTTCTAGTGCAGGTGTAACGGGCTCACGTCTCCTGATCATGAGTTAGAGCAAATCTGAGGGCCAGAGCTTCCGGGATTCATGATGTGCACGAGAAACCGAAGACGAGGCCGGTGGGTTCCGTGGGTCTGGCCCAGGCAGACGCGAGGTTAACAAACCCCGATCCGCAGGAACGGCCGCCCCGCAGACGCGTGCAGCTCCAGGGCATGCTCGTTATTGGCTGTCACTTGGTTTCGTAATAGGAATAGGCTTCTCTGTTTCGCTGCCTGTAATAACAAGGCTTTGTTAAGAAAGGTGCAGCAAAGCGCTGTGGCTGGGACCTGACTGTTGTGTGTTCTCGGTCACGTGCACGGTTCTGCTGCTGATTGCTGCATTAGACTGAGCAGGGTTGAGAAGAACTGTATTTTCGCTGGCACTTCAGAAGTTTTTCAAGTGGAAACCCTGAAAACGTCCTTAAAACGAGGAGCTCAGTGATGTGGCGGTCTCAGCTTGGGAAAGGATAGGACGGGCCCAGCGTGGGATGTGTTTTGTGTGCTGAACTTGGAGAACTCGACTCAGCCACCGGTAGGGGTCAGCTCCGTGTCCGCGTCTCGCACGGCGCCGTGCTGAGCCCAGGGCGGGTGTGTCGCTGCTTAGTCACCACGTGCCGAAGAACGCGTGGGAGCTGGGCCCCGCTCCACCTGTTGCACGGACTTCCGTGGTGTGGATGTGGTCCCCAAATGCCTGGTCGGTGCGCCCCGTTTTCCGACCCGTTCAGGTCCCCTCCCCTCTAAGAGGCCCTGACCTCCCAAAAGTTCTAACCCAGCTCGAAGCCAGACGTGGGCTGTATGTGGAAGGGTTTTAATTGGAAGCAAACATGTGCACACACGCGCGCACACATGCACACATACACACACACACACCCCCCAAAGTGCCTCATTCGCCTGGGCTGATGGAAAAATGGAGATTATTACCAAATACTAAGTAAGTGCTTTAGCCCATGACTGTTTTTACTGTATCGCCCTGGTTCTTTCCAAATATGAATCACTGAGTGAGCAAAAACGCACACTTTACAAGCAGAGCCATGTCCCAAACCCGACCTGTGTCTGAGGGAGTGTTGGTCACAGAGCAAACCCACCCTCGTAAACATCTTTTGAAAAGCAAATAAAAATAAAGTTTCCTTGCTCGCACTTCTGTCTCTTGGGACCTAGAAACTATGCTGTGAAACCGAGTTTCGCCGGCACAGTTGTCACACGGTCCCCACCTTTCCTCGAGAATGGCCTAATGTCCCGTTCCCAGTCCACGACCGAGTGTTTGTGGAGAACTCGCTGCGTTTGAGTTCAGGTGTGTTTGAACGCACGGGAGGGGCAGGCCTATGGAAAGCGGTGATGACGACGGGGCCGGAAGTGGGGGCGGCCAGGCAATGTTTGAACGCGGATCTGCGTTTAAATACGGAGGCTGCTTGTCGCCACCCTTACCTGCGTCTGGTGTTCTCCTGAGAATGCCGGTGAGCAGCAGACACACATATGGACAGACCGGGGCTCCGGGAGAGGGGCCGCCCCGCTGGTGGCCCCCACCCCCACCCCCACCGCAGGGCCGCGCTGGCCAGGTGCTCTGCCTGCGTCCCGCCGAGTGAGTGTCCCGCGCCGTGGCTGCCTGGGGGCCTCTTCCTGCCCAGTGTTTCCACACTCGTTGCCTCCCTTTGGGGTCGAAGGGAAGCATCGCCTCCAGCAGCCCAGGACTGGGAGCAGCTTGTTTACTGGGACACCTTGTTCAGGCCCTAAGTGGGGGTTGAAATACCCAGGAGAGAGCACGTAGGGATGTGTGTGCACATGTGCATGGGTGTGTGTGTGTGGGGGGACAGAGACAGTGAACCTTCACTGCTTACACTTACACGCTGTCAAAATCGAAAGGCTGGGGACTGGAGAGACTGTTAAGTTTCGTTTTCTCTAAGTTAAAAACTTAAACGATAAATATGATTGTATAAAAACACATGCACAGAAGGTAGAATTCAAAGTATGAGAATCTGTTCAATTTAGTTCTGTTTCGAAAGCTAAGAAAAAGTGAAAAGCAAAAGCTCCGAATCCCTTACAGGACGCTTACGCCGCCCTGTGCTGGGATCGAGTCTGTCCGTTTACCCATGCACCCATTTACTCAGCCAGCCGTTATCCATCTCTCCAGCCATCCTTTTGTTCACCAGTCCATTTGTTCATCCATTTATCCTTCCGTCTATCCATTTATCCATCCATCCATCCGTCCATCCGTCTGTGAAGTCATCTGGCTATGTATGCATGCATCCATCCATCGTTTATATGTCCATCCATCCATCTATCCATCTATCCATCTATTCGTCCATCCATAATTTATGTATCCACCCTTCATTCTTATATCTATCCATCCCTGTATCCATCCTTCACCTATATACCCATCCACCCACCTACCCAACCAACCATCCATCCATCATCTACCCATGTATCCATCCACCCACCCATCCAACATCAAAGGCCACATGTTCTCAGTGAATGTGGAACTCTGCGGGAAGTATTTCTGGCTGTGAGGACACAGGGTTAGGAAGGCATCGAAGTACCCTTAGACCAGGGAAGTTTACTGACAGTTTATCAAGCGCCACAAACCGTAACTCCGTGATTTTAAGTCGTAAGCTCAAATCCCCACAGTTCCATGCCCAGTACCCATCCCGTCCTCTCCCGTTTTAGCTCTTTTCATCCCCATTCACTAATTTACAACAGCTGCCTTCTCAGCGCCGTGCGTCCTGCACGCTGCTGGCCACAAAGAAGACAGTAGTAGGAAGAGCCCGAACGGATATGGTCACTGTCCTCGCAGACGTGGCAGCAGACAGAGGGAGAGAGACGCATGAATCACGCAAGGGAGCGTAAACCCCCAGCTGCGATGCGCTGGGAAGGACAGAGCGGGCGTCTCTGAGTGCAGGCACCTCGGCCTGTGACTGGCAGGTGCCGGCACTAATGGGGGACAGGGGAAGGAGTGCAGGCCAGAGGTGCGGACAGACATGGGGACGCATGAAGGCCGGCCTGGCCGGCGTGGAGCGCAGGGGATTGTGGTGCCGCGCGGAGGGGGAGCCGCACAGGGCATGGGCGGCCGCGGTCAGTGGGGGCGTGGAGGCCACCGGCGCGGCCTGCTTGCCCCGTGCCCTGGCGGGGCTAGGACTAGCAACCCTCCCTCACTCTCAGAGCTGGCCAGGGGGCCGCTGAGGCCTGCGGTCATCCCCTCGCAGGCTGTCGGAGGAGGAGAGGGAAGACGTGACAGTGCCACACACTCGGTGACAGAAAGAGCAGGTCTGTATTTTCACACCGCTCTGGAGGCCAGTCTAAAAGCGGTGTCACTGGGCCAAAGTCGGGGCATCAGTGGGCGGCTGGGGAGGGGATCCCGTCTCGCCTGGTCCAGCTTCCGGTGGCCGCCCACGTGGGGGCCTCATGGCCGTCTTCGAGGCCAGTGTCTGCCAGTCCCATCGTGTCCTCATGCCTCCTGCCCGCTATGTCCGCGTGTGAACACTCCTGCCACCTCCCCCCGACAAGGGTGACGTGGCCGCCTCTGGGACCCGCCGAGTAATCCTGTCTCCTTGAATCACATCCGCGAAGACCCCTCACCCCCCGTTTCTACCCCAAATAAAGTGACACTCGCAGGTCCGAGGTATTCGGACATGGGCACCTTTGGGGAGCCAGTTTTCAAGCTTCTCTGGGGGTGACATTCGGAAACCATTTTCTCTCTCCTCTCCCAAATTTTGAGTTACTCTGGGGCCAACAACTGTGTGTTTTTCTATATTTGTCTTCGATTTCTCTCTGTTTCTCTGCACAGAGCTTTGGGCCCTGCAAGGGCTCGGTGAAGTTTAAGGATGTTTAGGACAGCAGACCGTCACCGAACGAACTTTTGCCCAACAGTAAAACCGTTCGATGCTGTTTTTTTTTTCCTCTCCAGTAATTCCAGGTGCTGCAGGAAATGCTTTGGTCAGTAACAGTAACGGCTATTTTTTTGAGTTGTTATTGTACACCAGGCACTGCAGTGAGTGATTAAAACAATAACTTCTGTGAACCTGCAGCTGAGCCCAGTGGGGTAGATTCGGATGTGAACCTCATTTTGTGGATGCAGAAATTGGGGCTCAGAGGAGCGAAGCGACTGCTTCCGGATCCGACGACTGGACGTTGCAGCCTAAATGCCGACGGCTTAGCCCGAGCCATTGGCCACTCTGCCTTCTAATCGTGGTGTAATAACTAATACTGACCCATTTGCCAGGGAGAAACTGCACTCGGGGGCCAGGCCCGGGGGCGGTTGAGAGGAGGGAGGTCTCCATTTGAGTACAGCTTGGAGCCTGGTGTGTAGTTGGCACTCGCTACGCATTGCACGAGTGAATAAATGAATGTCGCGGACTTTAATTTTCTCAGCCTGATGTTTCCAATGGCAAGTGGGAGCGAGACCTGAGAGGAACTGAGACACAGATTTGGGGCTGTGACTGTCCAGGACGTGGAGCTGCTGATCCGACGGTGGGAAGCGTGGGTGGCTGTCCCCTGGTTCAGTGCGCTCACTGAGCTGTGACACAGGGCCACCTATGGGTCCTGGGGAGCGAGGACTTCGGCGTGGCCCCTGTCCCTCCGGGACTACAGGTGTTGGCTGTACGTGGCTCTCAGGGAAGCCGTGAAGAATGTCCTCCCGGCACGAGGGGAGTGCTGGGCTCTGCGCACACGTGGGCTGGTGACTGTGACTCTCGATGCCACACATCGAGCGAGCTTGACTGAGCACAGCGGGGCCTCCAGCAAAGCCACAGCAAACCGGTGTGGCTTTGTCATGCCGTGACACCGGCGACTCAGGGTATTTCTATATCGCTTTTGTCATTATTTAAAAGAGAAATCTGCTTGAGGAAGTGACAAGGGAAGCAGCCAAGACAACCAGGGATTTTTCCGCTCCTGTTCGTGAACGTTGGTCTCGAGGTTCCTTCACACGGAGGGACCGTCCGAGGTGCCCTCCCATCTCTTCCAGAAGCTGTGTAAGGCTCTGGGGAAGGGAGGCCCTTGAGCTTGAAGTAGACGAACTAGAAGCATACATTCAAAAAGAGATTCCAGTACGTTTTGTTGTTCTAACAGACAGGACGACAGCAACCAAAGTAAAAAATATATTCACAAAAGTTGAAAGAGGATGTGAGCATCTCTGCCTCCCTCTCTAAGTCTACAGATGAAAGGAGATTCGGATGCACGTTTGAGAAGACAGGCAGTCACGAAGAGTTTTCAGCTTTTAGTGACGTGAGGTCATTTTGCTCGTGTGGAGAACAGTTCTTGTGTCGATGGGAGAATCGTGAGAGATTCTCTAAGTAAGGAAGGCGGCAGTCGGATTCCATTTGTCGTTTCGTTGTTTTTTGTCTGTGTTTCTGGTTAGGAAGGCTGTGGGGGTCGCTGGGGGACCCTCACGTTATAAACGGCTGGCTGAGGTTGGCGAGGTGTTCGGCACCGTCTCTAAGAGTATCGTGGCAGTTAATGATTTTGACGTTGAAGTGGACGTTGATATTGCCAGCTCCCCCAGCTGCCCGTCGTCCCTGCCCCCTCAGCCCCCTCTCGCCGGGAGGGAAGACGTGGCAGCCGGGGCCTCTTGCTCCAGCAGGAAGCACAGGGCCGAAAAGCCAGATTCCTGGCCTTGGGTTCCAGGAGCCGCGGTCCAGCACGGACAGAAGGTTTGGAAGGACGCGCATCCACGGGCTTGTTCTCTCGGCCCTGCTGTGCCTCTGAGGCACTCCGTGTCACCTCATCTCAGTGACGAGTCACACAGGTACAAATGACTTCCCAGCTGCAGGGGGCCGGCCCTGATCTCCTGGGACAGGTGGAAGGAATGGCCGCATGTGGCACCAGGAGCCGGGAGGGGCGCCGTGTCCTCTTGGCCAATCGGTGGCGGGAGGGGGGTGCGGCTGTGGCCAGCGGGGCCCAGTCGCCCTGCGGAGGCCTCCAGGGGGCGCCCACAGGAGCCCAGGTGCCCTGGGAGGGTGACGTCTGTAGCTGCAATGAGCCTGTTGGTTGTCACGGCAACTTTGGACCCGCTGGGACCTAGACACTAGGGTGATGGGGACTGGTGTCGACAGGGCCTTGGGGACCGGTGTCGACAGGGCCTTGGGGACCGGTGTCGACAGGGCCTTCCTTCGGCCGTCACGTGACACGGGGGATCCGAGTAGAAACGGGGTTCCATCGCGTGAAAACGAAGAGACGTGTGTCTCGCTCGCTGAGGTCGGGGACCAGGGTTCGCGGTCCCTCCAGTCCTCCTGTCCCCATGATGGAGAGGCAGACTTGGGCAGCCGGGGGCCGGGCGGGTCACGGTGCCCCACGGCAGCAGGTGGCAGGTGTCGACCCCGAGCTCGGGCTGAGGGTTCTCGTCCCGGGAGTCTGTCGCAGGTAACCGACCATCTGTCTCAGAGCTTGCTGTTCACTTCTAGAATTTGTACGTTCAGACCTTGGTTGACCCACAGATGGGACACTGGAGAGCAAGGAGGATGGTGAGGATGTTGCCTGCACAACTGTGATCGAAGAGGCGTCCCGAGGTTAGAGCCACCCAGCACATGGGATGCGTGCGTGTGAGCCACACACCGCCACCAGGGCCGTAAATGCCAGGCGGGGCCGCAGAGGGGGCGTCCAAGGTGGGCTTGACGCCAGGCGATGGCGGGGAGGGCTGTTTCAAGGCCTTGATCTGTTGAAGTACAGCCTCTTTCCTAAGCTCTTTTTCTAAGAAATATTTCTAAGGCCTTTGTACTGGGGAGAAAAGCTGTGTTTGTTCCGAGAAATAGTTCGGGTTTCGTCCTGTGAGCAGCATGCGTTTCGTGAGTGAGTTTCTAAGCGCGTCTGTCTTTGCTTTACCCCCTGGCCTCCCGGAGCTAACTGCGGTTTGCGGGTGCAGGGACTTCACAGATGCTTGCGTTCTCGAGCAGCTGCCTCGACTTCCTGCCAAGTTCCACGGGGACCACCTGCCGGACAAGACCCGAGCCGGCTCTGGACCCCGCGTGGGGAGACCCGGCTCACCCCCTCAGTGGGGCTCGCCCTGCGGTGTCAAACGTGCCAGTCCCCGCTGCCCGAACAAGTGACTGTCCTGTCGAAACTGGTTTTCGACACTGTGGACGCTGTGGAGTGACGTGGTGACTTTCTCCTCCCGGGGGGGAGGGGCTGCAGGGAAGAGGCGGGTCCCTGACCGGGTCTCTCCCCGGCTGGCTGGACTTTGGTTCTGGGCCATCCCTCCCTCCGTCTGCAGGATTTGGGGGTGCGCCCCGGGTTCTTTGAGTGGGGGCCTCTCAAAGGAGGAGGAGGGATGGCCCCGCTTTGTCATCCCAAAGGCGTTGAACAGACGCTCTCAAGGAAGCCATCGGAGGGGTCTCCAGCTGAGAGGACCCTTCTCTGGAATATGAAGCAGACGGGAAGAGACCCCCCGGAAGCTACGGTTGAGTGGAAGAGTTCTACCTTAATTTTATCTACTTAAGGAAATACTTTCCAGCCATGAGAAATTAGAGATACTTTGGTGGCAGGGACAGAACAAAAGGTCCTGTTGCCGAAGGGATGCGTGGGCGAGGCCGGCGACGGCACGGTGGTTAGCAAACACCCGCGTCTCGGGCTGGGAGGCCGGTCGACTTCTTGCTCGCTAAGAGTCTGGTCGACCCACGTCGCCCCTTGCAGTTACGCCATTTGGGACCCGTGGCCTCCAAGGTCATCGCAGTACCGGAAGAGAGGGCTAGGGGGTCACACGGGGTGCATTTAAAGTCCACATCTGGGAACGGCTTCGTTACTCATGCCAAGTCCCGTTGACCAGCACCGAGAAACATGGCCTCCGTCCAACCACAGGGAGGACGGGCCCAGGCAGAGAGCACGCGTGTGTCGGGTGGACACTAACGGTCTGTGCCGAAGGGAGGAGGAATCGTGCTGTTCACGTGCCTGAAGTTCTGCGGGCTGGGCTGGCATCAGGCGAGGCTCGAGCTGAGGGCTCAAGCGGTGCCCAAAGGGCCTAGAAAATCTTGGTTTTTCTCCGACTGTATTGGTTCTGTTCTAGACACACTGTCCCTCATTTAGGCTCGACGCTTCCCCAGCTCAGAGCGATGTCTTCTTACCCTAAATTCAGTAAAAAGAAAGAGCATGTCTCAACAGTCCCGTCAGAGTCCTGGGCGTGCCCCCCGTGGGCCGCGGGCCTCCCGGGGTCAGTCCCTGTGCCCAGGGTGGGATGGCTCGGGCCGAGCGGCCCAGGCGTAGGTGGTAAGGGCGCCCTTTGGAGCCTGGGGGGACCCCAGCTCACCTGCTGTGAAAGTGGGAGGTACAAAATGATTCCGCGTGCTGCTGTCGCAGAGGGCAGTGGATGCTGGGCGGTCGGCAAGACACTCTCGGGGCTGTTGTGACCGTGAGCCCGAGGGGAAGTCGCCCCGTGCTGTCTGACGTTTGACCGGGAGGGGACTCGGATTCCTGCCCAGCCCACGGCCCGCAGAGCAGGACCGCGCCCGGCCGAGGGCTCGCTCTTCTCCTCTGCATCTTTGTTTAAACGGAATGTGAGCTTTTGTTTTCCATGGCTGTAATTTTTCAGAGTCCTTAATTAGATGTAAAAACGGCGCACAATGGAAATTACTGCTGTGAATAAATATTTGCATTACGGGATGTTAAAAGCAGCATCGAAACACGGAGTTGCTTGTTTTGCAAGCGCTCGGAATTCTGAAATGCGAGATCAGCGAAGCTTCCGAGGGTTCCGTGGAAAGGGAGAGAGGACGCTGCGGGAATAACACGCACGTTTTCACGGGCCCAGCGTCAGCGACAGCGGGAAAACGGAGGCTTCGCCGCGCAGCCTCGTGAAAGCCGCTGACGAGAGAGGACGCTGTCGCCGTCGCCCCGGCCCCGGCCCCGCACACGCGCGCGTCCGCCCGCGCTCCTGAATGAGCGGGTGCACGTCGGGGAGCTGGGGTCCGCCCGTGGTGCAGACAAGTGGGACCCTAAAGCGATGCAGAGAAAGAAGCTCCCAGATATGGGGTTAAAGGTCACCCGATGGTCAGACGCGGCAAAGGAAGAAGCTTGCGCTGTGCGTTCGGGCCAAACGCCACATTTTTGCTACCTGGACGTGTTCTCGGATGTGGTAAAGGGGTTTTTGACAGGAAAGGGACAGCAGGACGGTTCTTTCAGAATCCACGTGCACGGCAGGCCTCGCGGAGCCGGAGCGTGCACGCCCATGCCGCGTGGCGGGATCTGGCTTCGGCGGCCGGGCAGTCAAAATGCTTTCGCCGTCCAGCTCCCTGACGCGCGTCATGTCAGGGGAGCGGGGAGCGACTGACGGGCAGTGTCGGGTGGTGGGCTGGGGCCTGCGGTCCACGTGGCGTCCACAGGGGCTGTCTGATCCGTACTTTGAAATCAGGAGGTTTTCATAAACACACGCATTTTCCTGCTTCTCATGAATGATATTGCACCATGTCAACCGCTGGCTGGAGCTCGGCAGCCACGGTCACCACTGGATAGGGCGGGGACCACAGCCCGCACGGGGCCCCTCATTCCCAGTTACCTTTGTCGGTGACCCGCTGTGCTGCTCATGGTGGAGAAGCCGCTCCCTGGGCTCGGGCCTCCGTCAGGAGTGAGGAAAGGAAATACAGGCAGGGGCACGCTGCGTTCCCAAACCGAAGAGCCGTCACCTGTGCCGTGTCCCCAGGCCCCGCTCGGCGCCGTGTCCCCAGGTCCTGGTCAGTGCCATGTCCCCGGGCCCCGCTCTGTGTCAGCTCCCAGGTCCTGGTCAGTGCCGTGTCCCCGGGCCTTGGTCAGTGTCAACTCCCAGGTTCTGGTCAGTGCCATGTCCCTGGGCCCCGCTCAGTGCCATGTCCCCTGGCCCCGCTCAGTGCCATGTCCCCTGGCCCCGCTCAGTGCCATGTCCCCGGGCCCTGGTCAGTGTCAGCTCCCAGGTTCTGGTCAGTGCCGTGTCCCCGGGCGTTGGTCAGTGTCAGCTCCCAGGTTCTGGTCAGTGCCATGTCCCCCAGGCCCCGGTCAGTGTCTTCCCCTGGCCCCGCTCAGTGCCATGTCCCCGGGCCTTGGTCATTGTCAGCTCCCAGGTCCTGGTCAGTGCCTTGTCCCCGGGCCCTGGTCAGCGTCGTCCCCCGGGCCCTGGTTGGTGTCATCCCCTGGGTGCTGGGTCTTTAATGTCAAATCGCTGCTCGATTTGTTTAATGCCGCCTTCACATTATTGATTTATTGGGAACAGTGCCCTTGGAACTAGGGTGTGCAAATCGGGAGATAATACTGACAGCTTCCGAGGGCCAGGTGCATGGGGACATTTACGAGTCCTCAACTTCTGTGTGTACTTGCTCTGAAACTGGATCTGTCTAAACTATTTTATATCCTCATTCTCTTACACACACACACACACACACACACACACACACACACTTTCTTTGATTTTACAATAGAAATGTCCCTCTCATCCATCTAGTGTCTTATTATGATTCATTTCTCCCAGGTGTTAAAACCTCCGCAGTCCCCGAAAGTACGAGCAGACAATTCCTGTAATCAGGGCAGCATCACCCGCCCACCGCAGAGCTCGTTAAGAGAACGCATTGACGAAAAGAGAATTATCGTTACTTAAAAAAATGATGTTTAAAATGTGTAATATATTTATGTAGCTTTGATTGTGCGGCCGTCATTATTGTAATGGTTCCAACCTGAAGAGATTTTTGAATACTGAGCATCTGACAGTGAGAAGAAACGAAAAAATTTTAAGTTCAAAAAATATATATATATACGTTTTTGTGGGAAGGTATAATGGGATGATGGCTATGTTACTTTCAAGATAGGAAGTATATTATGGTTAGGATAAAATTCTGCGAGTTCAGAAGAAAGGAACAATGTAACATTTTCTGATAGTTGATGAAGAGTTTTTCATGGATTTTATAAATGGACGGTGGTGGGTGTTAAGTCACTCTGTTATTTATATTCCAAAGGATGCATTTAAAAGAGTGATGTAACAGTTAAATTCTAAATGTCAAGATTTACAATGCACCAGAAACAGTTATCCTTAGCAACTATTGAAACTGATGAAAAATATTAGGTATCAATGTTTAAATGCGCATGTGGGTACACAGCGTTCCAGGTTTCCCGTGGGAGTCCCAGGTAGTCTCCAGCCTGGTCGCACAGCAGACACCTGGCTGGCTTCTCCCCTCGCTTTGCACAAGCCAAGCCGCAGACCAGGGAAGTCAGCGTGGCCTGGGGTCAGACCCAGCCGCCACAGTTTTGGAAGCTCCCGTAAATGAATCTGATGTGACATCCACAGAGCAAAGCCATCAGCGGAAGGCGTTAGAGCAGGGATTCCCCCCATGAGGAGGGATTTGGGGGGGTGGGCGAGTGTCCCGTTCACTGACTTAAATTTGCATGGGGGAACTCACCTCTCCATTGTACAGTTGTATGCATCTTGACAAGTGCACAGGGTCTTGTAAACATTGCCACAACCAAAGCAGAGGCCGTTTCCACTGTCCCGCAAAGTCGTGCCGTTGCTGCTGGTCCCTCCCTCCACCCTCACCCCCGGCAAACACTGATCTCTCGCCTGTCCCGATAATCGTGCTTCTTCCAGAACGTTTTAGAAATGGCGTCCCATAGTGTATAGCCTTTGAGGTGGGCTTATTTCACTTAGCACAACGCGTTTGAGAGTCTTCCAGGTTCTCGGATGGACCTGGGGTTCGTTTCCTCTTATTCCCGAGCGGCGTGCAGTTGTGTGAATAGACTCGAGTCGGTTTATGGCCGCTCGCCGGATGAGAGACTCCAGAGTTGCCACTAGTTTTGGCTGTTAGGAATGAAGCCACTCTCAGCATTTGTGGACAAGTTCGGTGTGAGTGCGTGTTTTCATTTCTTCGTGTGTAGGTCACGGGAAGAGAGGGCTGGGTCATGCGGTGAGCGTGGTCAGCAGCCGCCAAACTGTTCTGCGAAGTGGTTGAACCATTTGGTGTTTGTACCAGCAATGGACAATGTTTTTTTGCGTATGAATGCCCAGTTGTTCCTGCATATTTATTATAAAGACTGTTATTTCTCTCTTAACTTGGCTTTATATTTTTGTCGAGCTGTTCCAACAATATCACGTCCTTGTCAACACTTGATATTTTCACATTGTGGTCTTAGCCATTTTATTACGTGTGCGACGGTGTCTCATGGTGATTACCAGTGACGATGAGCTCTTTTTAGTGGCTGATTCGCCATCTGTGCATCTTCTTGGGTAAAGTGCCTGTTCTGATCCTTTGCTATTTTAAAATGGGCAACTAATTAGTGTGTCTTATTCAGTTTTGAGAATTACTCGTATATCTCGTATAGCAGTCCCTTGTCACATGCATGGTTTGAAAATGTTTTTTCTTGGTCTGTCTATAGCATGTTATTTCTTTTTTTGGCAGATCTTTGTCCGCACAGACTTATTTATTTTCGAGAAGTCCAATTTACCTTTTTTTCTTTTATGAAATCGCTTTTGTTGTCATCTCTTAGAAATTGTTGCTGAATGAAAGGTCGCAAAGCTTTTCTCTTATGTGTTCTAGGAAGTTTAATAGTTTTAGGTTTTATTTGGGAATCTGTGATCCATTTGGAGTCACTTTTTGTGTATGATGCAACGTATAGGTCAAGTTTCAATGTTTTTGCATATGATTGCCCAGTTGTTTCAGCATATTTATTATAAAGCCTGTTATTTCTCTCTTAACTTGGCTTTATATTTTTGTCGAGGTCACTTGACTCTCTATGTAGTGGGCACATCCTGGACTCTGTTTTGTTCTTCTGGTCTGCCTTTCCACCCCAACCACCGTGTCTCGATGACTGTTCTTTATAACAAATCTTGAAATCAGGTCACGTGAGTCCTCCAACTCTGTCCTTTTTCGCACAAAAATGTTTTGGCCATTCTAGGTCCTCTGCTTTGCAATGTGAATTTTGGAACTGGCTTGCTGATTTCTAAAAAAAAAAAAAAAAGACTCTGCCGGAATTTTATTGGGATTGCATTGATTTAGCAGAAAATACACCTTCATAATCAGGAGAACTGCCATGTCCACACTAATAATGATTTTGTTAATCTGTGACCACGGCGCGCTGACATCGTTCGGGCTGCCTTCGATGTTTGTGATTGCTGCTTTACCGTTTCCAGCGTGCCCATAACTTTAGGCGTCCCAGCCGTGCGGGTGCTGCTGTGAAGAGTTATTTTTTTAAAAAATTTGAATCGACAACCTTTCTGGCAATTATGTAGGGATATGATCGAGTTTTTATATGGACCGCGTGTCCTGAAGCCACTTGCTTGTGTCAGCAGCTGGTTTTTTTATGGTAGACTCTTGGGGATGTTTTCATTCCCGAATACGGTTGGTGCGGTTTTCCCTGTCGCCTTGGCGCCGGCTGGCACCCCCGTTACGCGGCTGAGCGTGAGTGGCGACGGCACACGCCCCTGCTGGTTCCCACTCTTACACAGTTAGCTGTGACGTGGTGGGTTTCTGGCAGGTGGTTTTGATGAAGGCGAGAAAGTTCTGCTCTCGTCTCGACTTGTTAGGAGGTTTCGCCACGAACAGACGTTGAACTCCGTCTGACGGTTCTGTTGCATCGGTCGCCACGGTCGTGATTTCTCTTAGTCCGTTGGTGTCGTAGACTGCACCGGTTTTCAAATACTGAGTGGCCCCGTGTTCCTTGTACACACCCAACTTAGTTATGGTGTAATTCTTTTTATTTATTGCTGTATTTGATTTGCTAGTATCTCGTCGAGGGTTTTTGCGTCTAAACTATTGTCCAGGGTTTCTTCCATGTGCTGTCTTTGGCTAGTTTTGATATCAGAGCAATCCTAGCTTCATAAAACGAAATGGGGGGTGTTCCCTCCTGTTCCGTTTCCTGGCAGGGACTGTATACATTCAGTGCTCATACTTCTTTAAATGGCTTAAATTTTCCGACGAAACTCTCTGAGTCTAGAGATTTTGTAAAGAAGCTTTTACGTGGCAAATTCAATTTAACAGTGTTAGGACTATTCAAATTACCTGTTTTACATTGAGCAAGTTTTGATAGTTTGTGTTTTTCGATGATTTGGTCCATTTTATCTAAATCGTCAATTTATGGAAATAACGCTGTTCATAATATTGCTTCACTAGCCTTTTCGTGACGGTAAGATCTGTAGCGAGGGTTTTCCAGACACCTTTCTGTTGCTGATTTCTAGTGTAACTCCCTTTTGGTCAGAGGGCATCGTTCGTAGGATGCTCATTCATTTGCGTTTTCGAGCGTTTATTTAACGTTCCGGAGTACGGTGTCTCTCGCGGAGTGTGCCCGTGGGCTTGGACGGGCCGTCGTCTCGCCGTGCTTGGGTGGGAGGCCCCGCAGAGGCCGGCGAGCTGCCCGGTTGGCAGTGTGGTCCGATGCTCCGTATCCTCCTCCTGTGCGTGTGTTTCTTCCCGTTACCGAGAGAACTGTTCACCTCTCTGAGTGTAGTTATGGGTTTTTCTGCTTCTCCTTTTACTTCTCGGAGATTTTGCTCCATGCATTTCGAAATTCTGTCGTTAGCTGCATACACATTTAGGGTTGTCGTGTATTCCGGGTGAATTGACCGCTTTATAAACATAGAGTCTCTCTGTTTTTCCCCTTGTATTATTGCTTATTTGCTGTTTTTCTCATATCTTTATTGCGATGTAATTGACCTATAACATTGCTTTGGTTTCAAGCGGACAACATTCTGATCCGATATTTGTATATTTTCCGAAATGACCAGCACAGCAAGTCTAGCTCACATCCTTCACCTCATACAGCTACAATTATTTTTTCTTGTGATGAGGACTTTTAAGATATGTTCTCTTAGCAATTTTCAGATATGCAACACACTATCGATAACTGCAGTCGCCATGCTGTACGTCGCGTTGTTTTTTCTCATGTTAATCTGGCTGCTTCACGTGTTTTTTTTTTTGCATGTTTGAGTGGTGCGTTTTCCCGCCCTTTTATTTTTAGCCAGTCAGCGTCTTTACATTTACAGTGTGTTTCTTGTAGAAAACATATAACTGGATGTTGCTTTATATCCACTCCAACGTTCTATATTTTTTAATAGACAGTCGACACGTGTTTAGACAATTGACATGTCGTAAAATTTTTACACGGATGGGTTAAAATCGGCCCTCTTCCTAGTTGTATGTTATTTGTTTTACCTGTTCATTGTCCCCAACCCCTTCTTTGCCTGCTTTTGAGCTGATGGAATATTGTCTATAATTCTATTTTATCTCTACTGTTGGGTTATGATTTACACATTTAAAAAGTCACTCCAATGATCGCCCTGGGGCTTTCAATACAGACCTGTGATTTATCGTAATCTAATTCCCAAGCAGGGTTACTCCACACTGCGTGTGCTGCCAGGCTCTCCCCACACAGTATTTCCAGCCCCTCCCTCCCACTTGCGGTTTTATTAACGTCGTTTATGTGACTTTTCTGCATGCTGTAAACCCACCCTGTACCGATATTATCTTTTAGAGCAATTGACAGTAAGAAAAAGATATGGATTTGCTGTCTGCCTACATTTTAACCATTGCTAGACGTCTTCATCTCTCTGTGTGGGTCTGGGGCTCTGCCTGCTACTACATTCTTCCTGCCCGAAGAACCGCCGTTAACATACCAGAGGTGTGATGGTGCTGCTTCAGCACATGACCTGCCAGCTCCAGGCTGAAGGGACAAGGGCGGGGCAGTGTTCCCAGGGGCCGGTTTCCAGCCTCTTCTGTGGGAACTGCCAAGAAAAAAGGTCAGCTGGGCCCTTAGAGACCACCACAGCCATAAGGTGAGGGCACGGGAGCCCTGCCTCTCCCTAGTCCCCTCCAGTCCCCTGCCAGTAGCTGTCACTCTCCAGCCCGGCCTAAAGCTGGCTGACCTGGGAGCCTGGACACGTGACCTGCCAGCGCCAGCCCACCCACCGTTCAGAACAGAATGGGGACTGTCAAGGAGATGCTCTGGGCGGGACCCACGGGCGGGACCACCCGTCCCCAGAGACCTCCGGTGCACCCATGGACTTAGGCAGGGCTGTTCTGTCACCTTGCAGCCAGGCAACGCAGCCGCCGGGGTCCTCGCCGTAGCCCGAGAGAGAAAGGTGGGTGGGGGGCACTTGGGTGTGAGCCCAGCTGGTTCAGGTGGCCAGCCCACGAAGGCCTCGGCGGGCGTCTGGGCACACAGTTACTTCATAGTGCACGTCGAGGCCAGGCGAGCCATCTGGGTGCGGAAAAGGGGCTCTTCGCCTGGAGGGTCCGTGTGCCGTCCACGTCAGTCAGTTTCCGGAGCTTCCCAAGCAGATAACGAGGTTGGAGATTATTTCAGTCTTTTCTCCCTGCCGGGACCTCCTGGACCGGGTGGTGGTCAGTTCAGTGTGGATGGTCTTCGTCTCTGGTCTGTGGCCACAGATGTGGTGTCAGAGCTTAGGGCAGCACCACAGCTGACCCCGGGGTGTGTGCTTACAGACCCCAGGAGTGTGCGTGCGTGTGCGTGCGTGTGTGTGTGTGTGCGTGCGTGTGCGCGCGCACAGACCCCGGGTGTGTGTGGAATGAACACTTCTCCACTCATTCCTTCCTCTTTTAACCCTGAAGATCCACACGCAACGTAAGGGGCCCCACTCACAGTGATTTGCTCTTGTTTTTACGTTTTTACTTATGTGTCTTGTTTCTGGAGCTAGGCGGTGAGTGATTTGAGACCAGGACGGTGTTTCTTGGTCTCTCGAATATGGTCTCAGCATCTGAGCAGCGTTTATGAGAACATGGCCGGAGAATACGTTCACAGCTCTGGTGAATAATGAATGAACGAATGAACGAGAACTCTAATTTTTATTAAATTGGAAATCTCCGGGCCACAGTTAATAACACGGCAGCTGGCAGGTCAGACATGGCCTATGGACGTAAGTGAGTTTGATCAATAGAATGTTGTTGTTTTAATTGAATTGTCAACATTTGAATCAGGAGAATCAACATGAATTTGGATTTCCGGTGTCTCTTGAAATTTGGGAGCCATGGCAGAGCTGGCTTTTCCAGGGGTCCTCCCACCCCCCTCCCAGCCAGCCTCACTCATTCTGTTGTCTGTCGCATCCCTGAGCTGCAGCTCCAGGTCGTCAGGCAGCCAAGGTGGCAGTGCCTCTCTTCGGAGCTGTGCCCGCTGGGCGTCCATGTGTCTTCACTTTAACATTTATTTTAATTCGAGCCTTCCAGGCCTGTCAGGACAGCACCGATTTTGTTGCTTTTCGAGTCTGTTATTACATTTAAACAGAAGCAGAAGATGGAAGATGAGGAGAAGCAGAAGCAGAAATGCTCAAACGGAACTGCCCAAATTCCGACATGCATCACACGTTTACGTTTGATAAATTAATGCTTGTAGTGCGCGCGCGCACACACACCACACACAATGACCGTTTTAAGATCTCATTTGTAAACAATATTTTCCTGGGTGGTCCTTTGGGAATAGAAAGCTCAGGTCAAATAGTTCTCCTGGTTCTGTCTTTCCTCTAAATCCATCTACTCATCCACCTATCCATCTACTCAACCATCCATCCACCATCCACCTATCCACTCATCCATCCATCCACTCATCCATCCATCCACCATCCACCCGTCCATCCATCCACCATCCACCCGTCCATGCATCCACCATCCACCTATCCACTCATCCATCCATCCATCTATCCATCCATTCATCCATCATCCATCCATCCATCCACTCATCCATCCATCCACCATCCACCCGTCCATGCATCCATCATCCACCTATCCACTCATCCATCCATCCATCTATCCATCCATTCATTCATCATCCATCCATCCATCCACCATCCACCCATCCATCCATCCACCATCCATCATCTATCCATCCTCCATCCACCCGTCCATCCATCCACTATCTATCCATCCACCATCCACCATCCACCATCTATCCTCCGTCTATCCATCATCCATCCATCCTCCATCCACCCGTCCATCCATTCACTATCTATCCATCCACCATCCACCATCCACCATCTATCCTCTTGTTCGGTATTTGTTGAGCATCTGCCGTATGCGAGGCACTGTGATGAGCAGGACAGATGTATCTGCCTCATAAAGCTTATTTTCTAGCAAGGAGGCAGACGATAAAAAAGTGATAAATAGAATAATTTCAGAAATGCTGAGTGCTGGGAAGGAAACAACCCAGAGTGGATAGAGTAAGGGGTTGGTCTCTGGATGGTGTGGGTGGCGGGGCCACCCCTTTGGGTTGAGTAGAGATCTATTACGTTTGTGTCTCCCCCAGATTCACATGTTGAAACCCTGTTCCCCAGTGGATGGCATTAGGAGGTGGGGCCTTTAGGAAGTGATTATGGTTCTATGAGGCCATGAGGGTGGAGCTCCCAGGATGGGATTAGTGTCCTTAAGAGTCACAAGGGGGTTTACTTCCTGCCCCTGCTCTGCACCACTTGAGGATCCAGTGAGGAGAGGGACCCCACCCGAACCCAACCGTGCCTGTGCCCTATCTCAGACTTCCAGCCACTCAGCCTGCTGTCTTTGTTATAGCAGCCCAGACAGATTAGGATGAGACTTGAGGCACTCGTGAGGATATCTGAGACCAGAACTTTCTAGGGGCTGAGTGAAGGCCCTATGGTATGAATAAGCTTGATGTTTGAAGCCACACTGGACAAACTCTGTGAAGGGACAACTAGCACATCCTCAGGCTCTGTGGGCCATATAGTCTCTGTCAGGACTGCTCAACTTTGTCCTTGTACTGGGAAAGCGGCCAGACAGTGGGTAAAGAGCGTGTTCCCGCCTCTGTTCCAATAAAACTTTATTGATAAATACAGACATTGGAATTTCTTATGCTTGTCACATGTCATGAAATATTATTTATTTTTTGGAGTCATTGGAAAATATAAAAGCCATATTTTCTTTGCAGGTTGGCTGAGGACAGATGGTGGCCTGGATGGGGGTCCAGGGGCCGTAGTTTTATGACCCCTTGGGAGCAGGTCCTTAGGCGTGGGGTGTGGCAGACAAAGAGATGGGTGGACAGAGACTCAGGAACGGGTCACACGGGATGAATCTGTGGCCAGTCCACGGAAGGTTTTCAAAAACGCAGTGACAGGGCCCAATTTACATTTACATTTAAAAGTTTACCATATCCTGAACTCTCTGTTCAGCCTGGAATACGTCTCTCTTGCAAATTTTATGAAATTTATCCTCAAAAAGAGCCTTTTTTTTTGTCGCCCACAAAAAATGAAAACAAAGGGTACCTCGTTGCTTTGTGAAGTCCGGTCTTAGTGAGTTTTAATTCTGGTGGATTCGAGTCTGTCGAGTTCGCCTCCTTATTCTTCCTCTCTGGAAGACGGGTGACTTGAAACAAGGCGGTACAGGATCTCGTCCCTCATGCAGGGTTCACGCTGGTTCAAGGTCTGGCCGTGGAAATGGTGCCGCCCGGAGCTGGGGTTTAAAAAATGCTGTTGCCGTAACTTCCTGCTGCTTCTGACAAATCAGCTTAAATTCCCGTCATTTGTCTTTATGGTAACGTCAGGGACAACAGCCTGGTTCTGTCTTAATTGTCCCCATTTCTGCCTTTGCTTGTGTCACGGTCAATCAGGGAAGTGGCGTGACAATGACAATCACAGCAGCTTTTCTTTCGCCCTGTCGGCGTGAAGTCCCCTCTCCATTTTGTTAGTTACACTCAGAATAACGCATCCGCTCCGAGGCCCCTCTGCTGTCGGACCTTAGAAGGGACAGAGAGACCTGAAGATAAGTGGCCCTCGCTGTGTGTCCAGTCACTGAATCGAAGGGAAAACAACCCTCTGGACCATGTGAGCAAAGTCGCGTCCCAGTGGCTGAAGCAGAGCCTGTCTCGGCGTCTCCCCCTTTACGGCCTCGGAGGCGGGGCCGGGGCTCGCTTAGGCTCTCTCCACGCGACCAGACTAGGATGATCCGGTTTCCCCAGCGGAGCCGCCCCCTGCCCTGGTGAACGTCGGGGTGCTCGCCACGAGGCAGCTACGCTCTCTGATTCCTACGGGGAGGAGCCAAGTCTCTCGTTTACCTGTGCCGTGCGACGTGCAAACTCCATGGTCTCCAAGCTCATGCTCGGCTCTGACTTCTCTGACTTTGCACAAACGACACCTTTTATGAACGGGCTGGTCGGCACCGTAGAAATGACCTCTCTTGTCCAGGCATGGTTGGTCAATACCGTTTGACATCTCAACCCCGAAACTTTTGCTGGAGGTCACACCGTGTAGACGCACAGGTGTTTGACAGTGGCTCACTGAGGGCTGCTCACCGGCTTTCACTCCTAAAATCAAACAGCCTCGGCGTTTATGGGGCACGCGGCACCAACATTAGGCTTCTAAACGTCCTCGTCCTTGCGTTCTTCCTCGGCGGAGGGCATCATGGTTGACCTTTAACGCTTTTAGATCGGGAGGAAGGTAAGTTCCAACATTATTCTGCAGCCAGATAAGAAATGGTTTTGAACACGAGGTGACACCGCGTGGGGCCTGAGTGGCGGAGGCGTCGCAGTGGGCTGCGCTGTTCAGCTTGCAGACCAGGGAGCCGTCTGATCCGAAGTTCACGTTCACAAGGCTGGAAGCGTCTCCCTTTCCCACTCCTGCTCGAAATCGGACTGGGAATTCTGTGCCTCTGAACGCCTGCTCGTCCTTGGGGACCCGTCCTCGCATCGGGAAGGAGGGGCTGGCCCTCGGGCAGGCGCCACGCTGTCTCTCTGCGGCAGCTCGGCAGAGGGCGTTCATCCCGTTGGTGGAACCTGCTGTGGACACGGGGGCGTCACTGTGTCAGAAAGCGGTCTCGTGTGGCTCTGTGGTTGAAGCCGCGGGACGGAGAAGCTGCATCCTCTGCTTGCCCCTTCCCCTCCAGTCCCCGGCTTATGGAGGCCGGAGGTGGAAGGCCACAGCTGAGCTGGAGGGGCTGGGTGGGGGTGGTGGGGCTCGGAGGCCGGGCGTGAAGCCCCCGGTGGCCGCTGAGGACGGTGTTTCGGCCCAGGATCTGGAAGCAGACAGTGGGTGGCGGGCGAGTGTTTAATGACGGCTTCTCACACTTGCTGGCTCGTTCCAGGCGACCAAGAGTTTAACAACTGGCTCGCAGACTCCCCGGAGGTTTGGCCGTCGACTCTTGGAAGCTGGCGCGAGCTGGTTTCAGCGCCAGCTGAGCGAACCCGTGTGGAGGGGCTCCCTAACGCCTGTCTGCAGGAAGAATCGCAGCGGGGTTCAACCTGGATAGTTTTCCAGGACCCATTCAGACGTGAGCGACAGAAGACCTGGCTCAGACTGGGCGAAACGGAAAGGGGGTTTGGTCGGTTTCGTAGAGGGCCAGGCACGCTCTGCCCCCAGAACAGCACAGGGCGCCGGGAGTGCAGACGGTGCCCTCAGGCTCGGGCCCCTTCTGTCGCCTGCTCCGCTGTATTCGACGTTGGCTTCCTCCCCGGCAGACCTGCCCTCACGGCAGCGACAGGGCTGCGAACGCATCGTGCCCGCCCCGTGGCTTTAGCAGAAAAGAAAGACGACACTTGAGATTCCTGAGCATTTCCGAGTTTCCGGCCTTTGGATGTGCAGGCGAGCGGGCTCACCTGGAACTAATCACTGGTCGTCGATGTGCTGAGCTGTCTTTGGCCGCGGTGGAACCTGCACACGGGTGGACAGCAGCACATCTCACCGCTCCTGGCTCAGGCTCAGTCAGGTGGAGGTGGGGCGGACGCAGAGCCTGTGCGGCTTCTGTCTGGGGGGCCTGGGCGGGTCACCTCTTAGCACACGAGAGTGTCTACCAACCAGGATGCTCCACTCAGCCTTGGGGTGCAGGGCTCTTCGATGGGGCTCAGTGCGTAGGCGTGATTGATGAAGCCACCGCCTCCTCAGCCCCCAGAGGTTGAGGTGTGCTGCTCAAAGCTCCAGCCCTTTTGTCACCTGCTGGGGGGCTCTGCTGTGGCCAGGGCCTTGCGGGAATCACCTGAGGGCCACCCGTGAGTCGCTGCATTAGCATAGACTCGGGCGTGGTCTCGCGGCTCCTTGCAAATAACAAAGTCACTTTCATCACTCAGGGATGAACTCGCGAGGCGTTTGGATGTGGCTGAGTTCTTTCGGTCCTGTCTTGCACCATTTCTCAGGCCGCCGGGCTGTGGCCAGGGTAGCAGGGTTGTTTTTGCTCCGACATTTGGACCTGCCCGTGTTCCCCAGAAGGACACAGCCTACGTAGTGTGCTGGACAGCTCGGGGACACGGCAACTCGGGGACATGGGCTGAGTAGTCAGGGCTCTTTGACCATAATGACGAAGTCCAACCCAGACTGACTTAAGGAAAAACCGCAGGTGGTGGGAGGATTTATCAGCTCAAATAACTAAAAATTCCCAGGGTGGGCTTCAGGCACGGCTCGATCCAGCACGCAGGCCCTGTCCATCTCGTCTCTGCTCTCCCCAGGTGGTCTCCTCACACGATGGCCTCCTGCAGGAAAAATGCCTCCTCTTTTCTAATGATGGTGACAGAAGGTCCCAGCTCGAGTCTCGTGGCTGGCCTGTCGCCGTGACCATGCAGGAAGGAGGGCGCGTTCCTCGTGTCCCTTGGGAAGGGTGTGGCTTTGCATTCAGGCACCTGCTGGTCTCTGCTCCTCTGGGCTGGTCCCTTAGCGATGGTTCAGAATCACCCCTGGATGTAAGATTCTCAGTGTCGCCTGCCAGCATTGCTATAAAAGATCCTTCTCCTTTTAAATCCAGCTTCTAAGGCTCAGTGGTCTGATTCATCCTCTCGCCCAAGCTAGACACTGTAGTGACTTTCATGGGACACAGCTTATATTTGTCTGGCAAGCAGCCTGCCTGTCTCCTGTTCCAAGTCTAAGCCTCCCCCCTCGCCCCCCACGATTTTTGGAGCTGCAGTTCTCTGAATGGCCTTGAGTCCCCCCGACATCCGTCCCAGAATCCCTCCATTGCTGCGGAGGGCGGAGCTGCATCAGCCAGCACTGTCTCTTGCCATCAGGATGAGAGGCGTGTTGTGACGTCCTTCTGTACTGTCTTTTCTGTAACTTGGCTGCTGTGGCTTAAAAAAAGAATTAAGCTCATCTTGCTGTGTCTTAAAGCATCCAGCCTTTCGCCGAGGCTGTGTCAACTTTCAGGGCTGTTTTTATTGTATTGCAGTGGGATGGTTCTGTGCTGCGCGGAGTAAACGCTCGCCTAAGTGCTTCTGAATCACAGACCCCTTCTGTGTTTATCCTCGTGTATCCTCTTGATGGAATTCAAATAAATAATTCTCTGGCAGAAAAGGCCCTCTTATTAGATTTATTTCAAAATTCTTTTGAGGACGTCGGCGTGTAGCCCGCAGGATATGACGAGAAAGGCAGAGCTGATCGACCTCTGTGGCTGCTGCGAATTAGGCTGGCGCTATTGGAAGTGGAGCGTGCGGGGGCACAGACGGAATAGGCTGACCGGTGGCTCCGAGTGGATAGGCAGGGCGGCTTTGTCCTGTGCTGATGGCAGACGACACCTGTGCATGGGCAGTTATAAATGCACCCCCATCTCGAGAACGCCTGTGGCTCCTGGTTCCGTAAGGCCGAGTCTGTTTCCTATCGAGTCACCAGGTGTGGAGACCCCCAGCAAGTCCTCAGCAAGGTTAGATGTCTTCAGATTGGCTCCTGAGCTTGAAATACCCAACTGATTTGGGACTTGACACGTAGGGGTGAGATACTCGGCACTTTGCGGCTTCCCGAATCCGCCTTGGAAAACCAGCTCTACCAGGCAGCATTCCTGGGTTCATCCCACTGAAACTGTCGAAGGTTTGCCAAAGTATCATTTTCTAAAAAGTAACATTTCCAGAAAGCTACAAAGTTTCAAAGGTAAATTTTTCTCACGAGGTTAAAAACAATGTAACAAAGTAAGCAAGGGGCAAATGGTTATTTAATTTGTTAGGAGGAGAATTGGTGACATGGTCTAGCTAAACGAAAGGGAATTATGAGAAACTGATATATATTTTTTCATATAAAATGCAGAACAGGTTAAGGCCCCATGGGCAGTGACACAGGAACCTGTGAGGTTTCCTGTTCCACGTGGCAGCCGTGCTTTTGCATCTCTCCTGGACAAACGCCATTCCCAACAAATCGATCTTCTATAAGTTAACGTCCTCCTGTACAGCGCCTGAGCCCTAATCAATAGTAACTAGTAAGTCTAATGAAGCTCCCTCTCCCCAGAGGACCCCGTGACATTTTGGGGGGCTTGTTGAATGTCCTAGTGTGACTTCGAAAGGGTAGGCGGTAATCTTTTGGCCTTATGTCCAAATCGTGCATAGTTTTTCTGAACAGGTAGCATTATTCAGTGCCCACAGAGGTGGCCAGGGTGATGGAAATGTGGAAAGCAGGCATGGTGGCCTGGAGTGACCTAGGTGACCAAGGCAGTGATGGCTCTATAGGGCAGGTGGTTGGTTGCCAGGATACCTGTATGCAGACCTTTCTTTTTGTCTACTTCCGTGGTTCTTAGCCTTCAGAGTTTTGTGCTGGAGTGTGTGTATGGAACCTTAGTTCTGTATGTTATTGGAGCCCAAGGAAGAAATTTTGGGAATAGTGAAAGTCTAGGATCTCTTCATATAAGAAAACCCTAAAAAGGCACACCAAAGCTCGAAGACAGGAGACAGTCCCCCGCATGTTCTGAACCCGCCATCTGTGTCCTGCTTTAGATAATTTTTCAGTTCTTTCAAAGTCTTGCCTGTGGTCCAGGAACTGTGTATTTGGTAGAGTTGAAGGATCACACTCATTCTGAAAACCTGCCATAAAACACCTGCCCTGGGAAATTCAGCCAGTTTATTGGAGGTGACTGTAAATGCTTAGTCTTGAGTGAGACATGGGACAGGAGAGGAGAGAGTGTGAAGTGTGGGGGATATGAACCAAAGATGCAGAAGAGAGAGAGAGAGAGAGAGAGAGAGAGCTGTGTCCTCACATGGAAGGGTGAAGGGGAGGGGAGAGAGAGATGGGAGGAGAGAGAGAGAGAGAGAGAGAGAGAGAGAGAGAGAGAGAGAGAGAGAAATAGAGAAGTAGAATCAGAAAGCAAAGCACACTTGTTTGGGGCCACACTGATTGAATCCTAGCCCTGAGGTGCCCAGTGCGTGGTGTGTGGTGACCAAGCAGCCCCTAGTGACAGCCCACCTTGAGTCATTTTCAGGAAGAGGTAAGGTAAATTACATACGTAATTGTAGCAAAAGACCTAAGTACCAAGGAGTCTGGAGTTATTTAAAAAAACTAGCCCAGACAGCGAGGTGCATAACCGCATCCTGAGGGTGAAGAGGGCAGGACAGAGGACCAGATGGGAGGACAGTCATTTGGGGTGGCAGTGGTCACCTCATGTACCTAGTGGATGCCAAAGGTCCTTTGGCAGAGATCGAATCAAGGAAATTCCCAAAGCTCTCATGTTTGCAGATTCCCGGCCCACCCCGAAGCAGGCTCCTCAAGAATGGGGTGCAGTCGTCCATGAACCGGAGTGTCCCACACTCCCGACACCCGGGGAAGCTCGAGATGGCCTTGCTTCGTTTCCCCGTGAGGTCTCTCCTCTGCGCCTCTTGGCTGGGGGAGGAGTTGACCTTGGGGGAGGAGTTGACCTTGGGGGAGAGGCGTTGCCTGGGGTGCCCTGGCCTGCCCTTCCCGTGGCTGAATCCCTCTTATCCCTGGTGTGTGTCCCCTGAGCTTCTCTTTGAAGACATAGGACACCTCCGCGTTCATCTGATTGTCCTGGGAGGCCCTCGTCTCTCATTTAAAAACATTGCTGGTTTCCGAAGTTACAAGTCAGCCAGCCTCCCTGTCCCCTTGTGCTTGGAAGGCCGGCAGGCGGGGATGGGGACCGTGCAGTGACAGTGTCCCGTGGAATACGTTTTCCGCAGGCGTTTCTTAAGCCGTGAGTGGCTCTCAGATGTGTCTGCACAGCTTAGAGAATGTCTCCAGCCATCTGGATTCCCTCAGCCTGAGCTCGTGTCGATGAAGTCGACCAAAGAGAAGTGTTTTCGAGTCGACCTCTCATTGGAGCGTGATTTATTTTAACTCGTAAAATCAATGGTCCAGCTCCACTTCCTGATCCAGCCGTAGCGGCGTGGGAGAGGATTCTGAGGAAGGGAGAGGGGCGGGCCCGGGACTCCTGCTGGACGGCCCTCCATCGTCAGTGACGAATACCGCGTGGAAAGCTCGCGTGGCAGAGTGACAGGCGGCGAGCACGCGCGCGCCCCGGAACCACGCTCGGCACGACGCGGGACGCCTGCCGCCACCCCTGCCTGCTTCCAAGCTCCTCTTCGTCGTGACAGGTGCCATCTCGGTGGCCCCCAGCCGTCTCTCCCACCCGGGCGCGCACCCCAAACTGCGGGCTTTCGAGCTTGTGTTTCGAAAGCTCACGTGGCAGAGTGACAGGCGGCGAGCACGTGCGCGCCCCGGAACCACGCTCGGCACGACGCGGGACGCCTGCCGCCACCCCTGCCTGCTTCCAAGCTCCTCTTCGTCGTGACAGGTGCCATCTCGGTGGCCCCCAGCCGTCTCTCCCACCCGGGCGCGCACCCCAAACTGCGGGCTTTCGAGCTTGTGTTTCGAGCCTCTGAAAGGAATTGGTTGTGTCTGTTTATGAGAACAGCGCGTAGACTCAGCGAACAAGGTAAAACCTGCCGGCTCTTCTCTGCCCTCGTCCCGTCCCAGGCCCCGAGAGGCAGCTGCGTGGCTGTTGGTGTGATGCTTCTCAGACGTTGCTTACGCATTCGTGCCAGGTTCTCACGGAAGGCGGTCCATGCTGTACGCAGCGCGACTTCAGCTGGTGACAATCATATAGCTCAAGGTCGGCAGTCTGTGGCTTGGGGGTCAAGGGTCGATTCCGGCCTGCCACCTGATTTTTGTGTGGCCTGTAAGCTAAAAACAGTTCTGACTTGTTTAAGTGGTTTCAAAAAAATATTTCATGACACGTGAGTGTCATTTGAGATTCAGATTTTGGTGTCCAAGTGTGGCATTTTATCGGAACACAGTTGTGCTCATTTAGATGTGCCTGTGGCTGCTTTATGCCACAGAGTCAGAGTTGAGTGGTTGTGGCATTGACTTCATGGCCCCCAAAGCCTAAGGTATTTACTGTCTGGCCCTTTACAGAAACAGTCTGCTGGCCTCTGACTTGAACTACAGTGTAGATGTCTGCCCAGGAGTTGTGCAGTGCACGACAGGCACAGCTGCACTGACGCGGTACTGTGTACACACGCACACTCATGTTTTACAACATAAAACTGCTGGCGTAGTGCAGTTTGCTTTATCACAGCTGGCATTTTGGTTGCGTCTCATTTTTCACCTTTGCAAATAATGCTACGGTTGACGTCCCGGCACTTCAGACAGCCTTTCTCATGTCACCGAAGTCACCGTTATCTCCAGCCGAGAGCAGTACAAACCGCTGGCGTGTGTGCACTTTCATCTGCGATGTGGTACCTCGTGGTAAATGAACAATTTTTCAGTTTAATAATTATGACGGCAGCCTAAGAAAAGAAAATCTGTTCTGACTGGTTAAGGAAAAACAAAACAAAGCAAAAACCCATCTATAATATGGAGTCAGGAGGTTTTCAAATCCTAAATGTGGAAAGCAAGTCAACTAATTTCCAAATAATTGGGAAACCATTCAGCATGGAGAAAATAGAGCTTTTCATGCGCTCGGATTAGCTCTCTATGCAAATTCGATCACATTCACTTTCAGAAGTCAGTTTTCCCTGTGGATAGTGTCATCTGCCTTTGTCTGCATCTGTGCTAGGTATTTAGACAGACGCATTCAGAACGCAGGCTGTATTTTGCCGACGGAGCTAATATTTGTATGGCTATCGAGAGTTCCCTCTGGAGTAAATACCGACCTCCGTCTCACCCTTATTCCAGCGCTCAGATCAACACACACCAATAACAGCTTATGAGTTGGGGTTTTCGTCATGGTGGAATCAGATAGAGCCAATAAAAGTGTCTGGCTGCGCTATTTTTTGAGCCTTGTCTTTTAAAAGAATCTAATTAATCTAATTAATTTTGTTTCTTCACGTGGAAATGTCCTCAGTATGTACGGCATAGCATACATATTAATAATTCGTGCTTGGTCACGATTATTACATGTCCTGAATACTCAACTTAGCCCGTCCATCCACTGCCTGGCCTTGAAGGTCCAGATACATGAGCAGAAAGTTTCCCTCGATTAAATGACACCAATTTCTGACCTGTCAGGCTCTTTACTCAATTCTGGGAAGTATTTTAGAAAACGTGCTGGTTCCTACAGAGAACATGTTTATAAAATATCTCGTGTAAATCTAGACCTACAAACAGAAATCAGACACTTATAACACCCGCCAAGGCTCCTCCCTCAAGCCCCCTGTGTGTACATTTCATATTTACAATGCATTTCAGTGTCACCTTTGGGATATTTTTGCCAACTTGTGTCCTCGTAACGTGTGTCATATTTGCATGACGAACTTTCCCATAAACATTAAAATATGCCACTGGTCCATGTCCTGGGTGGGAAGGACCTCACCCGTTCAGAAGGCAAACTCATGAGTAGGTTCAGAGTTGAGCCACTACTTAGGGACACTGTGGAGCTTCGTCTGCCCAGGATGGAGAGGGCGCTCGCTCACTCTTTGAGTCACACGTGTACGGTCCTCCCCGATCGCGGCCCTGCCAAAGTCAGTGTGAGCACTCGAGACATCCACCTCCGCCTTCAGGCCCGACATCCGATGACGCCAGGCATTACGCCAGGGATCAGTTTTCAAAGCTCGGATCTACTGGTGGGCGGTGATCCCGCGTTCCGGTGGGCGCTCTTGCCGTGGGGCACGTGCGAGCATTTTTCTCTTGCCGTCTCAATAGCTTGCAGAGGTCCCTGTCTCCTCGACAGGGGCAGCGGGGAGGCCCAGAGGTTTGTTCAGGGGGCTGTTCAGCAGCAAGGTGAAGTTTCAGTTCTGCGTATTGAACTGTGGAGTCTGAGCGTTGTCCGATTCAGCTCCCTTATCTGCATAATGGGTATACGAATGTCAGTCATAGGAGCATTGCAAGATGGACATGAGATCACATGTGAGAAATATGACCATGGGGCCAGGCAAGGAGCTGACCTCAATAAAGATCAGTTCCTTCTTGCTTTCAATCCCAAGAAGGAATATGGTTAACCTTGTGGTTAATCGGGCCGGAATTCATAACCACAGTCTAGCAGCTGTTGCCAACAGAGGCCTTTCGTGCATACTGCATATCAAGGAAAAGCTGCAAATGGAGCTGCCAGCCTCTTGACTGTTCCTGCCGGCTGAGCTGACCCTTATAAAGGACTTCCTGGAATCTATTTCATCCAGTGGGCGGAGACCAGCCCCATCCAATCAGAACTGTGCAGCTGTATTCTCATTTGCATGTTTACTGACCAATCAGAGAGGCTCCATAACAACCAATCAGGACATGCAATCCCTACGGATCAGGATGTGCAGTTTGGACCAGTCAAACTATGCGAATTTGGATCTTTTATTTGCATAAAGATGGACCAATCAGGGACCAGGATGAGCACTTTCTGTATATAAGCGGCCTCCCCTTTGTCTCAGGGATGCAAACTTCCAGTGTCCTCTGGAGGCTCAGTCTCCCTAGTTTGCAAACTGTTCCCCTCAATAAGGTCTGTCCTTAGACTGCAGCCCGACTGGGGATGCCTATTGGCATTGGGTTGGGGGCAGTGCCATTTTGCCCCCAGCTTCCCTGATCATCAACATTCAGTGACCAACTGGTTTTTACAAGTGATAAAGCTAGATGTGTATTTCTTGTTAATTGTATTGTAATTTAATAATTTTGTTGTATGTATATTCATCCTATGCAGCTGTATTGACACGATTCTAATAGATCGAAATCTAATTCCAATATGAATACAGCAATCAGCTTTCTGTAAAGTCAAAGTGAACCACATCCCAAAGTGTTGGGTTTGGTTTTGGTTTTGGATTGATGACTCAAAATAAGGGAGGCTTTGTTATTTTTCCCCCCTAGAAAAACAGATTTATGGTTTCATGCTTTTTTAAAATTTTTTTTTTACATATTAGGAGAGCTCATTCGCATCTTTAAAAATAATGCTTTAAAGGCTGTATTTTTATAGAGAAAATAATATCAAAATGGACTAACTTCGAGTTTAGAGAAAGCGGGTTGATCAAACACGCTCTGCCACCGTCGAGGCTTCGCGATGGACCTTGGCGAGTGTGGAGACAGGAACACTGGAGGCGCCGCCGGCCCGGTCGGGCGGTTGCGTCGTGATCCCGTCCTTGACCGTTCACCTTCTCTCTGGAGCGGTTCCCTTCAGTCGCCGAGTCCAAACTCAAACCTGGGAGTGAGACCCGGGCAGCCTCGAGATGGCACTGTGGTCAGACCAGGGGCAGGGACCACGGATGACTCGGCTGCAGCCAGGGCGTGGTCAGAGCAGAGCGAAGGGCCGGTGCGTGCAAGGGTGAGACCTGATTTCTTCCTCACGCTGAACTTTGCACCTCACGGACGTGCTGACTCGCGTGTGGCGAGGGACCTCGAGGCTGGTTGGTTTGAGCTCAGACACCTTGAGTTAGTTGCATCTTTGGGAGGAACGATCAAAATGGTCCCTCGAAATTATTTGTAATCTTCATGACTCAAAATGAAAAACGGAAGTTATTGAAATGACCCATCAAAGAGACCAACCCAAGGAAAAGAGCCAAGTGCCCACATTTTCCTAACGATAAAACCTTTAATTTTCAGATGGTGATTCCTTGCCTCTGCCCAATGCACAGCAGCCCTTGATGAGAATCACGACAACTATTTTACCTTCTTAAGATATTTTTCTACGTTTTCCTCATTGGAAAAAGGATCTTGTCGGTTTTCAGATCTTACTGCTAGGACCAGCTTACCAAAACAAAGACATTTTTATCTGAAGACTAAGCTCAAGTATTCACGTTCCAGATAGTGGTTTTCTTTGTTTATCGAGGAACCGAAACGGTCGCTTCTGTGTCTGGTCCTTCCACCTTTCATTTAAGGGCAGGGCCTGAAGGGGTCATCTGCACCTGGTGTCTTTGCAGAGTTGCTGAGACAGTTTTCAGAGGAACCATTAGGAACTTCTCTTGGAGCGTTCGAGATGTCAGATGCAGAGAAGGTGCCATAGCTCAGGTGGAACCCTGCCACAGTGCGTGCTCAGGCCGGCAGGCCCTCGGCTCTGCTTGTCTCAGTGACTCGACTACATCCAGTGATGCAAAGTCACCGGGAAGCCACGCGTTACTTACAGTGCCTCGAATCTGGGCCCCGCACACCCCCGTTTCAAATAGTCTTTATGCTCTTTTGTAAAAGCATGATCATTTGGATGAGTAAAGATGCTCGGCTTGCTTTGGAGAGAATGTCAAGTTTGAGTTATTATTGAGCTATGCATAGAATCTAGTGAAATGGAAGTGAGCATGGGGATAGATGATTTCCTGCGAGATGCTCTTCCTGGGCTTGAAGTGTGTCGTGGAGAGAATCGTTGTCATCCCTAAAACTTAGTCAAGTCCTAAGTGCATTGGGATGATAAGTCCTTAAACTTGTTCACCGCTGCCAGATCACTTTTGAATGCCGGCTCCCTGTGCTGAGACGCTGGTCTCCAGCAGCGAGCGACCAGCACACACCCCGTTCTGCCCCGTACGGTCGGGGCGGGGCTGTCACGTGCTGCCACAGCAAGTAGCTCCCCAGGTTTCTGGAGTTTAAAACAACGAAGATTTATGTCTCTTCGCTGCGTGTGTCCGTTGAGCTTCAGATGCAGGTTCTCACTCTGCGAGCCAGGCTGGTGGACCGTCACCTGGACCGTCGCCGGCCATTGTGCGACAGAGGAAGGGGGGTCTGGCAAAGCGCTCTGGCTCTCGCGGCTTCGGTGCTGAAGTGACACATGTCACTTTCTCACTTTCCATTGGCCAGAGCCAACCGTGTGGTCATGTGCGAATACATTCTCTGGGGCGGGGGCGGGGGGAAGGGAAGTATTCCTAGCATGTTCCCAGAAGGACAAAGAGAAGCAGACATCGTGAAGAGCTGGGAGACTGTCACACAGCCCTCCTGGGGCAGCCGATTGGCGTCTGTGGGGCCCATCGGAGTGGCCGGTGCATCTAGAACCTACACCTGGTAAGGTGGGGGCGCGCGTGGCAATTACAGGCGTCATTTTTCTAGCCTCGAGTTAGAAGTTTTGCCTTCCCCAGAAAGCTCGTAGATGGTTCTGTTGTCACTGATATCTGACTGTGGTGTGGGGCACACTGTTCTCGGTGACGGTGACACAGAGAAACGCTCACGTTTTCTCCGGCTTTTAGAAGCTGCTCTTGAATGAGACCATTTTCCAGAATTTATTCCGCATCTAAACACTCTTGGAGGGGAGCAGTGTTTGACCTTTAGCCTTCCTGGAATGCCGGCCACAAAACAGATTTGTTTCCGACATGTGTTTTTTAGAAACGTACATACGGTTCAGTTTCTTGTTTATTTCCCTCGGGCCCTTCCAACGTGTCTTCCTTCTAGATACTGGGATACTACGATGCTAGGGGGAGCGGCGGCCCCCCAGCCCCACGTCCGCCAGCAGGCAGGTATCCTGGTCGAGGACACAGGGGAAGGCAGCTCCTGAGTCATATCATCGGCTGCTTCGGTGGGCGTGTGTGTCAGGATGTCCCAAACCTTCTCAGTGAACCTACTGAGTGGTACTGAGTGGTTAGCTGGGCGTGGACCGTGACGGTGGCCCGGCATCCTGTCTCAGATGAGGTAATTCCGTCCTTCTTCCAAGGGACACCGCTTCCTGTGGCTGCCAGCACTTCAAGCTAAAATGGGAAGCACATTCTAAGTCAGCACTGCATCGCGACGGGCCCTGGGCAGCGAGTGGCTGGCGTGGCCGTGCACAGGATGCATTAAGGAGGACGGGCTGCGGCCGTCGGAACCGCCCGCACGATTTCACGCTGGCCCTGAAGACCTGGGGGCAGGCCTAGGGGTGCAGCGGGGTTCCGTCTGTTTAGAGGTGCGGCGAGGGCTCGCGTACCCCTCGGGGGCCCCACAGAGGAAGGTGTTCTTTCAGAGCCGGGAAGGTCCCGTTCCCTTCAGATGAGCGTCAGGAGAAATTGCTGGATCTCTGAATAGTGACGAATAAGAGCTCTACACGTTCAGATTACGCTTGTCTCAGCAAAGTAGTTGTCTCCGGAGAGGCGCGGAGGTCCAGTCGTCAGAAGAAAGGGCAGGCGTGTGTCTCCCTGTCACCGCCCTCCAGATGGGTGCTCGTGTGGTACAATAATTTGCACATGTATCTGCATTGCGTATATTTTCTCTACTCTGCCTCTCTCCTGCCCTCCCCATCCCCACCCCCATCTCACC
>NW_006434829.1:1489255-1515585 GCF_000325575.1 Pteropus alecto
TGCATCCATCTCATCCCCCTCTCTCTCTCTCTCTCCCTGTCTCTCTCTCTGTCTCATTCTCTATCTCTCTATCTCTAGTCCTAGCCCTGCCCCCTCTCTCCCTCCTTCTTTTCTAAACATCAAGTTGAATTCCTGTAAGTTACTGCATTTCATTGAAAATAAGACGTCACCCTGTCAGATGTATCCTTTTTTCAGGTACATTAAAATGTGCATCTTCATACTGACAAGAGGCAGGGACACCTGTTCCGTGGACTGCTGAGTTCTGACAGATTCTAGTCACCATCAGTCCGATGGCCAGGAAAGCGCCTCTCGCGATCTCTCTTCGTCATGCGTCGGGAGTAACCTTGTGTGTCATCGGCACCGTGTTCTCATTACAGAAATAACATGCTCGCGTCGATGATTCTGACGTGGGAGGGCGCAGAAATGGCCGCAGGGCGCGTCCTGTGCGTGCGCCCTGTCGCTGCTCATGCCGAGTCAGCAGCACCTTCTCACGGTCTAGAAGGGTCCAGTCCTGACACGGCGCAGGCTTCGCGAAACGCTGCGTGAGAACGGGAGACCGAGAGGTCAAGTGCAAAGCTGACGGACGCCTCAGACGGGCCTCAGCTCTTCCCCGCATCCCGGCCACGCGCCCCGGACGTCACGCTCTCGCTCTCGCGTGCTCAGACAACGTGCGTCCTCTTTCTTCTTGATTATATAAGTAGTTTGTCAATGTCGCGCATTTTTAGCATTTGGTGATTTTCACCGAATCGTTTTAGAGTTCACATTACACATATTTGATTTATATCTCGTATTTCCAGTGACGTTATAGTTACTTATGAGCTGGAATCCTGTCGTGGTTTTTGAGTATTCCATAATAGTAAGAATCTGGTAAACGTTTGAAAAACTCAGTATTGATAGAATTTAATATTTTCAGTAGAAGTATCTTAAAAATCTTTATTATTCAGTCATATTCCCTTTTTATTGAAAAAGCGTCATTTCTCATTTTTTCTTATTTTGAACAAAAATCTTATGTCGGTTTGTTAGGGACACAGTTAAGATCCATCTTGGGAGATCCTTTCAAAAACCGGTTCTTCGGTCAAGGTCACTGGAGAAAGGCCGTGGGAATGCAGCAGCCCCGAGGGCAGCGCTGTTGCTGACCATGGCGCTGCTGCCTGGGGCGGTCGGCCGGGCTCAGGTCATTTGCGATCTTGACCATTTCTGAAATTATTTTCTAGTAAAATTTTATATTATAAATATAAATGGGAAACCAGGATTGTGAAGCACGGAAATCAATTAAACACAAGGGAGCGAATTGTTATTATTCAGTTGCCTTCTATCTTATTTTAGTTTTTATTGACGGCGCTGGGTACCTGTAGACTTTCCTGAGGTCGCCGCGCGGTACTTCGGGGGGTTCTCACGTGAACGCAGTTGGTGTTTTGGTGTTTCCGTGTTCACCTTTGAACTTCTCGTTGTCCCATTTTACCCCATCTTTGCCTCTCCTTCTGTGAACCACCATTTTACCCGTTAAAAGGAGAGAATTTAGGGCAAATGTTTAAGGAATAGCTCGCACGGACGCCCCGAGCCGTGCGTCCCTTGTCACCGTGGAGGGGGCAGGAATACGCAAGGCACACGCGCACGCTGGCGCCGTTGCCCCCGGCTTTGAAGACAGTTCCCTCTGCCGCGTGCTGGGGCTCAGGGCCGATCAGAGTGGGTGTTGTCGTCCCCCAGCCCTGATGAGCCGCGTAAAGTCATCCAGTGTCACTGGGCGGTCTCGGGGGGCTTCGGAACACCCACGTATCGTAAATTCTTCCTTTTTTCCTTTCTAATCTGAGAAGCCGTTTTCAGGGTGTGTGGCTCTCTGTTCCATCCCGTTGAGATTTAGACCCTCCGAGGAGGAGCAGCATGAAAACTTTTGGCGACCACATTAATAAGCCTCTTAGAGGCTGTAACTTTGTTCACGTGTGTATACGTGTGAATGCGTGCGTGCGCCCGTGCATGTAGCACCTACGCTGTGTAATATATGTGTCACGTGTGTGTGTGTCCATATATGTGTGTGTGCATTCACTAATCCCACACTGGGTCCTCCGCACGGAGCTGAAGTTGGACGACCGTCACCTGCACCGTTCCGCAGCTTCCCACGGGCCATGTCGCAGTCACACGGCCCCCATCGACGACCACCTGCCCGCTGGGCGACACCCGTTGAGCATTTAGTGCGAGCCAGCCCCTGGACGTGGGCCTCGTTGCGTTTAATTGTCACGGTGGCCCCGGAGGCCCTGTCGTCTTGTTCAGCGGCTGCGGACCCGGCGTCGGGGCCGAGCTGGAGCCCCGCTCACCGGTTGCTGGGGGAGGGGCTGCTCTGAGAGCCGCCTGCCAGGGCCCAGCCCCGCGAACGGGCTCCTCACTGTGCTCTGTTCATTTCGCACGTCAGGATCATCCTTCTCGCTTCCCTTTTTCTCCGAGTATAATTTGCTTCATGGGCCGAGCTTGGAAGGTCCCCCCGCCCTGGTTTGTTACTGGCTGCGCTCGGGACCTGCATTCAGACGGAGGGGCTCCCCACCAGCCTCCAGCCCTCTGACCGGCGGCTGGATAAAGGACGTGTGGTACGTGCCTCCAAGACCTTGTTTCATGTCGAGGACAGTCTTTATCAGATGTGCCACAACTCTTACCTAGCACGACTTAGCGACAGCTCCAGAGCCACTTATGTGTTAAGCCACACCCTTCACGCCCCTTCCCTGGGGTTCAGTGTGGAGGGGCCAATAGGAAGTTTGAGGAAGGGGACTCAGAGCTGGGGACGGTGGCACAGACTGAGTTCTGTAAACGTGTGCCCCCTCCCCCCAGGCTGGGGAGCTGTTGGCATCACCAGGTTGGGTCCGGGCAGAGGCGCGTCCTTCACCTCGATGTCCGGAGGGAGCTTGGAGGGGGGGGGTCCCTACTCTGCAGGGGGGGCCTCAGAGCAGAGCGTTTGCTCATTTCTATCCGGGCCGATGAGTGACTTAGGGACGACCGGATTGGCACCTTTGAGTTACTACCAGCTCAGCCCTGGGTTTCACGGCCGGTCCTGATTCATGGCCACGTTTTAAGACTGTGGATCCAGTAATGGAGTGAGCCACTGCTCCTGATGTGCACGCGGGGCGATCAGATTTTAATGGTTCATAAACACGTCAGAGGTTAATATCTTCGTTAGGGGGGACGGCTGTTTAACTTCAAGTCTGGGCAATGGCTTTATTTTTGTCTGAAGAGAGAGGGGAATAAATAGATGTTCGGGGTTACATTTTGTGTGTAATCGTACATGACAGATGTATTAAATTAGCCTTCCAGGGCTTTTGGAGCGCTGCCTCCAAACTGTAAATCCCACTAGACTTTTTCATTTGCAGGTGGCGCAAAACCATTTCGTGTATATTTCACAGGCTCCGGAGAGCCAGGGGGACCCAGCCACGAGCGTGACGTGGCCAGCCGTTCATTCCCACACGGGCGCCGGGCACGCGGCGGGGGTGGCTTGTTGGCACTTCTGCTGTTGGTGAAAAATATGAACAAGAAACCGAAAACGCCAAAGCTTTTTGTTTGGTGGAAAATCACCGTCAGTCAGGTCTGAGCGAGGCCGGAGTCGAGATGGATTTTTCCTTTCTTTCCTCTTCCATGAAAGTGGAGATGCTTCTAGTTTAGAGCACTTGCCTCATCGGGGAGGACAAACTAAAGGTGCTATTTTTATTTTTATTTATTTCTTTTTGACCTAATTTTATGACAGAAAGCCTTAGAAGGCATTTCGTTCGTAAACCTGGGAATTTAAAGAAATTCATTTGGATGTGTGACTTTCGTACTAAGATCTTCACTGCAAAAGTCCTCACCTTGCAAATAATACTCAGGACCCGAGTTTAGTTTGCGTATGTCCAGGCTTATTTCCCTTTAAAAGTAATATACTTGAGAATAAATTGTTTTTTTTTTTTTGAGAGCTGTCAAATAAGAAAATTATCAAAAAGTATTTGCCATAAATGTACATATTCCAAATAAAGCAAGCAGTGCCTGTAAAAAAATAAAAAATGATTAGATCGAGGCAGCACATCTGTTGCCATATAAATTACACAGTTTTCCTGGAGACGTCGCGTGTCAGTGGTCACATGTGTCGCTGTTTGTTGACAATTAACAAACACCAGAGTCATGTTTTCTATTTCCTAGCGAGTGCCTTGGGACAGATTTACTCTCTGAGTGAAGAACAGATTTTTTTTTCCCCGCTCACTTGATTTTTTCTTCTTTGCTTTGCAAAATTTGGAATCGATTAGGGAATAGATTTGTTAATAGTTGCCTTAATTAGTCTGTTAATAGCTATAGGTACAGAGTAATTTTTTTTACAAGCTGCCCAAATCTTGAAGTTTGTAGAGATGTAAGTATAATAATCGTTGCCTCCGAGGGGTGTATCTTGGTGACAGCGTGTGTGCTCATTGGTAGGCAGCTACGGCGTCAACGTGCCGTAGTAATTCATCTCTTTTTATGGTGTGGGGAGGGGACTGTGTTTTGGATTTCCACGATTCGTGGGAAGTGTTTATGTGCATACGAGGAAAAGTGTCATTACGTCGTTATGCAAGCAGCACTTTGGCTCGGTAAAGAGCTAATGCATATACGTCCTTACATTTAAGGAATGTGGAGTGTGCTGTGCGATGTTACACGCTCTCAGCCACTGTCCCCTCTCTCTGTCTCTCTGTGTCTGTCTCTCTCTGCCTCTCTTCTCTCTGTCACTCTGCGTCTCTCTCTGTCTCCGTGTCTGTCTTTCTTCTCTCTGTCCCTCTCTGTCTGTCTCTCTTACACACACACACACACACACACGCACACACGCACACACACACACGCACACACACACGCACACAGGATCTGTCCCTAGAGATGCAAGCAATCTGCTCAATTATAAGAACAATTATTTTTTTCCCACCAACAACAATTCTCTGACAGTGGGAAGCACTGTCTGCATACTGAGATGCCATGGATGGGACACTGTGTCTCCTGTCCCTGGAGGACCTGAGATCCTGAGACCTCAGCCCCACGTGGCTGCAGAAGCTGGGGAGCTGATGGACACAGGTGAAACCCCAGATGCAGAGCCGTGGCAGTGGGGGCAGGCTTCTTCTAAGGCTTCGCAGCACCCACACTTGCAGAAGCTCCCCCTCAGCCGTGTCAGGTGTTTGGAAGGCACTCCTGCCACATCAAACGTGGTGAATAAACACACAGCAGTGGAACCGCGGTTGATGCGCCGGCGTAATGACGTCAGTTGGGACTTGATGCGCTCGGGGAGAGGGCTGGGAATTAGAGCTGTGACTGGGGACAATGTCATGGGGAGGAGTGGGGGTTTCACACAGGGAAGGGGGGGTTTCACACAGGGGTAATTTTATTCTTCACAGAAAGCACAATTCACATTAAAACACAGTAATGAATCAAAAAAGAAGCCTCCTTTACTGGCGAGGTAACAGATTAAAGGGGGAAAAGGGAAGTCAGTTTGAGCTCCCGTGTGTGCACGGGAGTGTTTTACTTGTCGTCTGCATTACGAACAGTTCAGTTACAAAGCTCATAAACCGCCGGGCACATTTAACTGGAGGAAAACCTCGGGCCTGTTACTGCCAAGGCGAATCGTGTTTTGGAACGTGCGCCTCACCTGACGACAACGTAAACGCAGACGTGAGGGGGTTTGAGATCAGAGCCTCGAGATCTCCGAGGGCCGTGTGTGATTTGCAAGCGACGGCGCTGGGAGCGGGGTGACTGTCCGTCGTGGCCGGCCGGCGTCGGGGATGCCCGTGAGACGCCAGAAGGCAGTCGGCAGCTGTGCTCGTTCTTTGCGAGTCGGAAGCGGAGTGGAAGAAGTTGAACCAAATGGAAAACAAACCCAAACTTCCAACAGGTGAATGTGGGGTCCCTGGGGGCACAGTGTGACGGACGCTCCAGGACTCAGAGACGTGACCGCTGAACAAAGGAAGCCTTCGCGGGGTCACGGCGGGGCTTGGGCAGCGGCGCCAGGTGGCGCCGAACACGTCCTGGCAGCAGACTTGGCTCTGTCTCGACCTACGAAATCGGGTCTTCGTCCTGCAGGGGACAGACACGGAGACCGGGACGGGGGCGGGGGCTGTGCCGGGCGCATCTCCAGGTGCTCAGGCCACGTGGTGCTCCCGTGGCCGCCCTCTCGTCTGCCGTTTGGTCTGTGAGGAGACGTGGCGGGTACAGCCCCGTGTCACAGCCCGGCAGCTGCACGCGGCTCGGCGCGGGGCTGGCGAACTGTCCAGGGCTCGGCAGCAGGTTTTTTTTTTTTTTGACAAATCGCATGTGTCTGTTACATGTCCCTCCTCCTCCACCCTCGGCTTTCCCCTCCTTCCTTCCCTCTCTCCCCAGCGTCTGGACTACACTTCCTGCCTACCTGTTAGCAAGGAGGGAGGATGCAGGTCCCTGGCCAGCTGATCGGCTACGTCTGCCAGAGACAGTCAACACCAAGGACTGACCTGGGTGTCCACGTTGTACCCACATAATGGCGATGGCTGTGATGTCGGCCAGGACACCGCCGAGAAAGCATTTCGAGGTGCCTCCGCGTCGACGATCGGTAAACGCACGCAGCATGATGTTAGGTGGCTTCTCTGAACTCCGCGGACCTGTGGAGGCCCAAAGGGGCCCGGCCCGGCCCGGAAGTGTGTGGAGGACTTCCTGGAGGACTTCCTGGAGGACTTCCAACATTAGGTGGCTTCTCTGAATTCCGCGGACCCGTGGAGGCCTGAAGGGGCCCGGACCAGACCGGAAGTGTGCGGAGGACTTCCTGGAGGACTTCCTGGAGGACTCGTGCCCCCGGGAGATAGTTTCTCAGCCTCAGCGAAGGTCGCGATCGCTTCTCGGACCCCTTGCCAGTGAGGTCTGCTCCCAGGCCCGCCTGGCCGCGGCGCGGTCCCCGTGGGCATTTGCATGTGATTTGCATACAGTCATCTTTGCGGCAGTGGAAGAATCTGGTTATTAACGCGCCGGCTCTCCGCAGGGCCGGCGTAAGCCTTCATTTACAGAGTCTGTCTTTAGGGCACACTTCATTTCACTTAGAATAAATTATCATACATTTATCATTAGTTAGCAACTTATTAACATTAATATAAACAAATACGTGGCACATTTCTTCAGGAAGATTACGTTTTTAATCACTTAGTGAATGCAGCAGGCGGCTTATACATATTTTATTTTTTTAATGACTGTGTTTTCCCAGTGCCCACTCGCGCTGGAAATGCAGTCCCAGGCACCCTGCCTCTGTTGGCTCAGAATGCACTTAATTGAGGTGAGGGGGTTAAAAATGAACTTTTCTCTTCCAGTGACAAACAAGCACTTCCCCAGACACCTTTCCCCACGTGGGACTTGCTATAGTTCGTCTGCTAAGATGTCTCAGTCTACGCAAGGAAGGCTTTAGACTTTAATTCAGTGAAATGTCAGAACAGGAAGCCAGGCATGCGAGCTCCCTCGGAGGCGCCTCGCTCAGCATTCGGGGTCTGACAGCAGATGACGAGGAAAGACGGAGTGACCGGGGATCCCATCGAACAAACTATCCAGCCGAAGGAGCCTCGACTGGCATTTTGCACGTTCTCTTTGTTTAGGACGCCGTTTATAGTTTGTGTCCGCTCTGCAGAGTTCTCAGTGGCCACTGACTCTCTGAGGACAAAAATCATGACCTTGGGGCCAAGAAAGACTGGACTCTGCTCTTCGTTAACGGATTGTCATAGGGCCGGTTACGGTGTCTGCACCTGCAGATGGGGGTGGTGACAGTGTGCTCATCTCATCGGACAGCGGCCAGGTTTCGGGTCAGGCACGCTAGGACCATAACAGGCGCTGTCATTCATTCCCGTGTTAGCGTTTGTCGCTGTGAGAGCCGAAGTTGCCTTATGGACCCCCAATAACGATCACGTTGTCACGCCTTTCATAGTTCATTTTGGAAGAAAGCGTTTGGCGTCACCCACCAGAGCCTTGCGTTTCCAAACCGGACCGACCCCGTTTACGCGGCTCCCGGGAGAAGACGCCTCCGGACTCTGGGTCTTTCTCTCACGGGGAGTTCCTAGCAGCGTTTCCATTTGTCCTTCTCGATCCTTCTCCCGTGATCTCGTCGTGGGCTCACCAGGGAAGGACCCCCGGGTGGGAGTGGGCCTGGGGAGACGGAGGTCTCGGGGGCAGTGGCAGTGACGTGGGGTGACTGCGTCTGAGGGCTAGTGAACAGCGGGGTGACCAGAGTGACACCCTGTGCTCCAGGCTGGACATCTGCGAAGAGAAGATTTCAGGGGCTCTCAGCGCGGAAAGCAGCAAGGGCGTGAGGAGAGTGTGGGTCACTTAGCCGAAGCCCTCGCTCCTCCGCGTCTGTGGATGTGACATCGTCATGGTGCACACCGTAAATATCATCCATTTTCACTTTGAAAAGGGCTCCCGACCCCGTTCTGCTTTGGGCCGCGTGCGGTGGGTTCCCCCGTCAGTCTGCGGCCACCCCTGCCCTGCTGCCAGGCTGTTTCTGTCACGCCTGTGAGGTCAGGTCCACCCGGTACGGCGGCTTTTGAAACTCCTTGTGTAACGTGATAATGAGGGTCACCTGGTGACTTCCTGACTGAGCGACATCGCTCAGTGTGGGGAGGTCCAGCCTTCTTGAGCACAAAATTGCTCCGCGCTGCAGGCCGAGTTCAAAGGTTTCTTTGCTTTTGATGAGAGACTCTTGTGCTCTCAGGAGTGGGGCGGGCTGCCCTCCGGTGCTCCTCGCCACCTAGAAATATCACAGCAAAGGCAGGGGGACGGCGGTCCACCCCCGGGGGAGTTGGGGGCGTGGTGCCGGACTCCAACCCACCACCTTCCCATGAGGAAGCGGCCGTGTTAATGGTGTCAGCAAACACCCACGGCTGCCCACGAGACTCTGCTCCCGGAAAAGCTGCCGGCGAGCTGCCCTGGGGGGCTCGGGCACTTGGATTTTAGGGGGTCCCCGCCGCCCCCGTTGGTACAAGGGCTCACCGTACCGGGGACTTGGGTTTTAGGGGGTCCCCGCCGCCCCTGTTGGTACGAAGGCTCACTGTGCCCCAACGATGTGTATGAACCATGTGGTTTACGCCGCACCCCTGCTTTCCTTCGGGGCGTCTGCGATGTGGGTCAGTGCCAGGCAGGGGGTGCCGGCATGACCAGCCCCCCAAAGCCGCCGGACACGAGTCTCTCCTGGCCTTCCTTGCCGAGGACGCCCCCCAGGTGCCACCACAGGGTTCAGAGCGTCCCGCGTGGCCCCTCTGGACGGCGCCCTGGGAGCTGTGTCAGACGTCACTCGTGTGCCTTTCCCTCTGCGGATCGCGCGTGGGGTCCCTTTGCTGAAGCCGGTCGTCGTCTCGAGGGCCGTCGCGTGCTGACTCTCCCCTGGCCGTGCCCGGACCAGCTGGCCCTGAGGCCCTGACGCATGCCAGCTTCTCCGGGAGGCTCTGTGCCTCCTGAGTCCAAGGCGGTGGGTCGTTCTCCCAGCCCCGGGCTGCAGGGCCAGGGCTTCCCCGCCCCCATCAGGAGACACGTGCGCGGGGCCGTTACTTTTTAGCATGATTTCTTTATCCAGCTACTTTGTAACGACAGAGAAAGTGAGAGGCGCGGCCGGCTCTCTCCCCCAGCTCCTGTTCTCCCTCCCCTGTCACCTGTCCCTTCGTCGGCCTCCGTGAGCAGAGCGTGGTGTTCGGCGCTGCAGGCGAGGTGGGGACGGGGAGGTCAAACAGGTGTCCTTGTCGCCCTTTTCACTGTTTGTTTTTACTAAGTGTATCGGGGCGACGTCGGTGAACAGCGTGTGAGTTTCGAGTGCACAGCACTTCAACACGTCACCCGTGTCCTGTGATGTGTCATCGTCACATCCGATAGCATGGACCCGTGTTCCTCCTGTCTGCAGTGCGGGGGGCGTAGCCTGCCGGGTGAACTTCACCTCCATGTGGAAGGCAGCCTGCCACCTCGGGAAGTGTGCGTGCACACACGCGTGCGTCTTTGCTCTTCAACTCGATCTCTTCCGTTCTTTCTATTGGCTGAAACGTGTCCTCCTTCCTTCTCAAACTGAAGACAGAGTGAGATGTTCTGACGTTTTATAGATCGAGACTTCTGCAGATCGAGATGGTGCTTGATGTTTGAGAGTCAGACTTTATTTCTCCGACTCTTAAGTGCAGAGACTAAATTTGCGAGTTTCTCCCTCTGTTACTTCTCTCGATTCTGTGTGTCCCAGTGAGGGCTGATCACAAGAAGCCGGTGGTTGCCTGCCGGTCCATGTGCTGGTGAAGCTTCGGTTCCTTGTCCCTTAGAGGAAAAAAATAATTTGTGCAGCTTTGGAAAAGCCTATGGTATCTGCCTGCCACTTAGTAGGTTTTCAATAAAATACACAGTAAGTGAATGAATTCATGACTGTATCAAGGTGCAGTGAAGATTTTACTGCCAAGAATTTTAATTGCAACCATCGCATCTATGTAAGAAACGAATTTGTGATCTTTCCAATTTTATGCCATATTGTACCAGCTTTTATCATTCGTTTGCAGTTGTAAATGATTTTTCACATAATCCATATCTATTCTCCTTAATGTCGGCTAGTTATTAAAATGACTCCTGTCTAATTAGCCAAGTGCTATTTTTAGAGGAAGTTGGATGACAACAAGAGGAGCCGACTCAGCACCGCGGGGGGCGCGTATGCTCCCTATTGATGCCCCTGTTTGCGGTTATATTCCAGAATTTTTGTCTTCGAGAAAACCGTGTCAGTATTTCAGAAATATTCACTCCTGTCTGAGACGTCGTCGGCTTCGGTTGTAGCAAACGCTGTAATCAGAGGCTGGCGTCAGGAGCGTTCGCCGGAGCACGGGCGGTCGCAGGAGGCGGTCACGGCGAGCCTCGGACGCGTGCCCTAGGGACCCTTTCCCCAGCGCTGGCGACCACAGAACAGACCCGTGTCCCATTTCATCTTCCTCGCAGTGTTCGTCATTTTTATCTTCCTTTCATGGGCTCGGAGAGAGAATTGGCGTCTCTTTTATTTTGACTTTTTCTATCTGTGTGTGTTTCACTTGACTCCCGTTTTCCCGTGATTAATATCTGGTTTTTCTGTGGTGCGAGGATGGAAAGCTGGGGTCTTCGCAGAGAGTGAGCCCACGATTTCGGAGGGAGCGTTGGTCAGCTCAGCTTGCTGCCTGAGAGGCTAACTCGGCTCTGTCTGGAAAGTGGCACTCACCTCTCCCCACATCCCCTTCGTCAGTGTCACTGCTGGTTTTGATGACCGGACAGAGGGACCTCGGCCCTACACCTCCCCAGAGCTGAATTCTTCAATGCCTGAAGGGGTCAGGAGGCAGAGTCTCCCTCCGAGCTGTGGCTCAGAGCTCAGCCCCCAACACCCGGTCTCAGCCCCGCTGAGCGGAAGGCCCGCGAGCCCGCCTGGCTTCTGGTGTGCACGGCTGGGGGCCACACTGCCACCTGTCCCCGTGGGGAACTGCACCGCCCACGCAGCCCGACACCCAGGCGCCGTGTTGCTGCCCGCAGGACAGCAGAGGCGGAGAGAAGGGACTGAGAGCCCAGAGCCTGGAGCGTCACCTTCGTGGGTCTCGAGGCCACCGGGAATGGGGACACGCACGGAGGGCCGGGGTGCAGCTGGGCCCCAGGCGAAGGCGGGAGGCGGAGAGAGGCCCAGAGCTGGAGGTCCGCTGAGTGCAGGGACGGTCACTCCAGGGCAGAGGCATTTCCGTCACTGTCCCCAACGTTTAATGTTCCTCAGTGTAGTGGGCACGTCTTCCCCGGGAAGTCTGACAAATTTCCCGTCAGACCCTCTCATCGACACTGCACTGTTCCCCGGATGTGTCCGTGGCAGCTCTGCCGTCGCGACGTAGCTGGTCACCGAGTCCCGGGAGGAGCCTCCTGCCCCGTGTCTCCGCTCGGCGACGCTGTCCCTGTCGGACGCTCGCGCCGCTTGCGATCGGCCCTGCTGGGCACGCCGTGCCGTCGTGATCAACGTCGGGACTGCCGTTTGTCATAATACCTATTTTGTTTTTCTTGGGGCTTGATTTTTACTTGGGAATAATTCTGATATTCCTTAAATGGATCTTTTGGGCATCACTCAAGATGGTTATGTTTTTTCTTCTTTTTTAATCTGTCAAATAATAAATTAATAATTTTTTAAAGATATTTCTCTATTCCTAGAATGATACCACTTAGTCACAATACTGACAAAATTTATTTGATTTTGGTTTTTAAAAATTTTATTTAAGTCCCATCTTTGGTCCATGTCTGTGCTGGTCCTTTTCAGATTTGTCAGTGGAGTATCTTGGATATTTTTTATATACGGACCATCATTTTGCCTGTCGATAATAATGCTTTTTCCAAATCCATGTGTCTGTTATTTATTTCTCTTGGTTTCCTTCTCCCCCTGGACCTCTAGTGATAAGGGCCGGTGAGAGAGGCAACGTCTTCCTCTTCCTAGTAAAAACGCTCGTAACGTCCCCCGTGAGGTTAATCTTCGTGTCTCGCCGAGGGTTGTGGCAGGTTCCAGGTCGAGAAAGCCGCCTTCTCTCCCCGGGGGCTGGTGCTCCTCTCCCTCCTTCCCGCGGCCACAGGTGCCGTCCAGTAGGCGTGACTCCTTGATAACGTTTCACAATCTATTAGACGCTTGACTGTTCCATTTTAGTCTTACATCTTTTCTACAGTCCATTCTGGTATTTTACAGTGTCGTAGAAACATCCCTTCTCTCCAGATTTTCAGGCGTAGTAGCAGAGGGCTTGGAACACCATTGTGTGTCTTTAAATGTCCCGAGCATCTGTGTTTATTTACTCGCTTTCTCTCTTCTAATTTTCCTCATTGATATTTTCTGTTCCCATTTCCTGAATTCGGTTAACTGGAGGCTTATCGTGTTTTAGTTCTGGTTTTTCTAAAGGATTTTTTTTTTTTTTTTAACATGCACATTAGCATCGTCTTCCCCAGAGCCTCAAACTCACTTTCCCCAGCGGCTGCGTAGACGTCGGGAGCTTTTCAAAACCGGAAAACTTGATAATATCGGCTGTGTGTTCACGTGGACGCTAAGCGTTAGCAGAGCCCTACGCGCTGACTTCTTCATGGGAGGACAGCGGGAGGGGACCGGCCCGCGAGCACGGGGACGTCCTCGTCACTCACGCAGCGGGCGCCCCAGCGTGTCCGCCACGGCTCCCGGACCCCCCGTTCCCATCTGAGCGACCTGTCAGCCGGTCTGCGTCACGACTTCTGCTTGCAGAGGTCATAAATTTCTAAGTAGTGGCTTGTTGCTATTTTTTCTTCCTATTTCGAAATAATTTATTACCAGATCGCAGTCCAAAATTTTACTCTATCCTATTTCTTCTTCAGAAATGTATTGATGTTTCTTGTGGACAATTTTTCTAAATGTTTTTGGACATTTGAAAAAAGTAGAGTCTTTGTAATAGTTTAGTTTTATGTGTAGAGAAAGCTATTAATGGAACTTTATTACTTATATTTTCAGGTTGTCTATAGTTTCCTACTTTCCTTCCTTCCTTCCTTCCTTCCTTCCTCTCTCCCTTCTTCTCTCCCTCCCTTCCTTCCTTTTTTCCTTCCTTATTTAAACATAAGAGTGCAGATACTTCGGGATAGTGATTTCAATTCCTTAGGATATATACGCATTCTATTTTTAAGTACTTTATGTGAACAATTTTTGCAGAAATTCCAAAAGCCTGCCACCATCTACTTCCACCAATTGCACCAACTTTTGCTATTAAAATGAGTTGAGCATCATCTATAGATTTATCTTCTGAGCCAATGTGAGAGCGTTTGTCCCTTAGTAGGTGAGTTATGGCAGTTTGTGGGGATCCTCGTTTTTGTTCTGCATCTGTATTCTAGATCTAAAACTGTCAAATTCTGCTATTTCCGTGCGTTGAATAAAGACTCGAGTTCATCAGGCAGAAATGACAGCCGAGTATGGTGTCCTTGTGTGTGATTACGACGCGCTCTACGAAATTCGTGTAATTTAAAATTCTTGGATCACTGATGATGCCGTTTCGGCATGTGCCTGGGTCCTTTCGACTGAGGAGCTAAATCATTGTTTCCTAAATAGAGTCCAATGTTTCGTCAGGACACGGTGTGAACTAAGAAGCCCAGACCAACAGTCTGAGCTTCGTTAGCAAAAGCGATTCCATTTTTAAGGTTTTCTCATGCTAATTCCTGAGACTTCTGCTGCTTTGGGAGTCACTGCCCGGTGTAAATCAGCACGTACGTGAGCCTCGTGCACGGCGCCGAGCGCGAAGCCAGCCGCCTGCCGTCTACGACGCCACAGGTCGCTTCTCGAGGGGTGACAGGGGCGTGGCGCAGGGCGGGGGAATGCGCCAGCTGCAGTCGGGCCTCGGGCACACGGGGCTGCGTTCGTGTCCGTGTCGGTCGGTCTGGCCTGACGGGAGCCGGCCCAGCCGACCTGCCTCCCGCAGGCAGGAGCCGTTTCGGGACGAAGACGAGGAGGCCACCGGGGACAGGCTCGAACGCCGGCGTCACACCCTCTCTCACTCTGCCAAGACGACGTGGGAGAGCCAGCTGCGGCAGGGCCACGTATGAGCAGTTTATGCGTGAGAATTGTGACTGAGGAGGGCCGCAGAACGTGGCCAGCCGAGGAAGAACCTCCTCCTCCTGATTTTTCATAGAGCAGTGCGGACATGGGCGTGCGGGGGCCGGGGCCGCGTGTCTGCCATCCGTGACCTTAGGTGGACGGTCGAAGGGTATTCTGGCCTCTTTGGTGGATGTCATTTTGGGGAGCCATTTATGGCTGGTCCCCTAAACTCATCCCCCTTCCTGGCCAGGCAGGTGACGGAACCGCACACAGGGCAGGGCGCGGGGTATGTTGGATTCGGAGGGGCTGCTATTCTGGGGGGCAGGCTCGCCCAGGCTGCAGGCTCTCGCTAATGATGGTCGCCTGTGAGTGGACTCCAGCGTGCTCACGAGAACTCAGAAAATCTGCATTTTTATGTAAAATCTCTGTTTTCTTTATTGGACAATTAATTTTGAATGAAAACAAAGCTTACTGTTATCCAGTGTCCTACGAGCTCAGACTCGTCCGTGGGCTTCTCGGGCTGTGACTCTGCTGCTGGCAGGACACAGCGCATTGGGGTGTAGCAGAGCCGCTCAGCGGTGCGTGGACCTGTCACCCCTTCCTTGGTCCAAACGCGGTTAGCCCTCGGGGCTTCGGCACACACGTCCCCTTTCGTACCCAAACGGAGACCGAGTTGCTTGTTCAGCACCTGGATTCACAAACGTTCTGGAGAAGCCATGTGGGCACCGCTTTCAAGTTCTGTGAACTTATGGGAAGAGCTACGATCGTCAGTAGAAACGCAGCTAAACGCATTTAATTTATATTGATTTAACTGCATGGAATCAGCCAAATTAAAGCCACACGCGCGCGCGCGCGCACACACACACACACACACACACACACACACACAAAACCACTTTAAATAGTGTGGCACAGTTGTTGACCACAATCCCGACTTAGGTCCTTTCTGTAAATATTTTAAGTACCCCAAAGCTGGGGCTTTTGACTGCACCCTACAATCCCCGATGCAGTAAAGAGGAAGCATGTAGCAATACGTATCTCTCCAGCCGGGGACATGGGGGGCCGTTTCGCACAGAGATGGCGTGTCCCCCCGTGAATTAGTGATGCGGCACTTTAATTTTCCTCCCTGAGCAATGCAGACATCGGCTTTGAGGTTCCACCAGCCCCCCTCGCCCCCGCCCCCAGGCCAGTCTACTTGCCCCCGCGGCTTAGCGCTGTAACAGAACCCCCCGCCCCCACAGTTCCCCTTCCTCCGCGGGGGGTGGGGCGTCCTGCCCTGCAGCGAGGACAGGAAGGGCATTGAGCAGGCTTCTTTCTGAGACGCGGGTCTGTGCGCTGTGCCTCTGCTGTTGGCTGTGAGGATGTTTGCTTTTCAAATGGAGTTTTTTCAGCCAAGATTTGTTGGCTAAAAGACTGGGCTGAAATGGACAGATTCACTGGGTAATTAGATTTAAAAATCGTAACCTTGGTTTTTGGAAATGAGTGAGGACACAGACTGTTAGTGTGGGGGATTTGTTTCGTCTGCTCCTTTTAAGGAATCGGATGTTTGGATTGGAGAGAAAAAAACATTAAATTGTATTTTTTTTTTTGTATCCTAAAATGGTCGGAGCTCAAGGCTATGGCAGTTTTAAAAGTCGTTTAAAACATTTTCCACCAGCTGTGTTGCCTAACAGTGAGTCAGAATGAATAGCTTTATTTTTCTCCACTACTTTGCTCTAGAAGCAATATTTCATTTTTTAAAAAGCTGAAACATATTTTATAACCTTATCGCTGTCCTTAATGCTCCACATAATTAATCGTCGAAGGTCAGTTTCTCTCTTGTTGTTAGTCTACAGGTGTATTTCCATAAGTTTTATTCCCATTTTATTTTTGATCAGTATATTTTCTGACCTTGCTTCCTGAAGCAACTCATATAAAATTGCAAACCTTTGTGATTCTAACGAGGCAAGACCTACTGATTTCGCCGTCTTGTCTGCCCTGCTGCCTTTGACCAGACAAGCAATTTACACGAAACTTATTAACACGCCTCCAGCGGAGAAGGAAATAGGCATATGTCATCGGAACGCAGATGCCAGAAGGGACATGTCAGAGGAAGGGTCTCCGTCCTTCCGACCCTTACGGTGGCCGGTTTAGAAATTTTTTCCTTGGAAAACAAATTCAGACTTTCGTAAATCGAGGTACTCGGAATGTTTGCAAAGTTCTTACGATGCAACTCGACCAGTCATCTATTAAGCCCCTATCTGTTTCAGGTACTGTGCTTGCTGTGGGGGCTCCAAGGTGTGTGAAAAAAAAAAACAGAATTATGACTGTGATACCACGGCCCCTGGAGAGCGGGGTCTGCTCGCTAACCTGTGGAGGGTACACGGCGCCGTCCTAATAGACTCGCCAAGAGAGAAATGCTAATTCCATTTCTTAATGGGTTTTGGATTGGCTGGCGAGAAGTTTCCATGGTGACGAGAGTCTGCGGCTCCTTGTTTTGTGCTTATAGGGCAAAAGCCTAGAAATGGGGCAGGCACCCACGCTCCTTCCTGCCTGAGCCCAGCCCCTCGACCCCTCCCTGCCCCCAGGGCCCCACCCGTACCCACACTCTCGTTCCTGCCCCCGCCTGGCTAAAACGCTGGTCCTCCACGCTCTCCTGTAACCGGCCACTGTAACGATCTCTCAGAACAGACTGTCAGGGGCCTGCAGTCTTGATGAAGACGCTCCTGCGGGTTGTGGTCCCCCTGAGAACAGAATCCCCACTGCTCCCTGTTGCTCTCCGTGGCTTCTGATTGCTTCCTCCCCCGACTGCTTCCCGCAGACACCGGGCTCCTGTCTGCCGTCCTGCAACCCCGTCCCCGGAAGGCCCTCGCCCAGGCCCTGGCGCAGCGGGCTCCGCATCGGGCTACGTCGGTGCGAGCTCCCCGAGGGCAGAGCCGGGAGCTGGACTGCGGATGAGGCCCCCCGCCCCGCCCCAGCCTCGCACTGTGTCCGGCACGAACGCTCGTGAATGTTCGCTCCATGGATGAGCGGACGACCCCTCCCAAGTTCAATCGCGTCGGTTGAATTTCACCTGACTGGGGAAGGTGAAGCTTTTCAGAGATGCCTGCGGTGTGGCGTCCACCCTCTGGCTGTGCTGGCCTCCCCGATCCCGTCCTCCACCCTGCCAGTGGGGAGCGGCGGTCGGCATCTGCGGCGTCTCCTGGTTCTGGGACCTGCCCATCCCGCCCCGTGACCTTGGCCTTCTCTCTTTTTGTCCACTCTCTTTTATTTTACGCTGACAGTATGGAACCTTCCGGGAAGACGGCAGCGTTCTGTGACCCGGGGTGGAGGAGGAAGCACGGCACTGTGGCACGGTCCCCATGAAAGTGTCTTTGCCCGTGTCAGGGGACCGGTGAATTACAAGTGCCTTTTCTGTAGGTTCCTTTCCCGGTGACAGAACAGGGCACAGGGACGCAGGGTCCTTGACAAGCCCTGCGGTCCTTCCCCGCCGTGGCAGCTAAAATCGATAAGCACCAGCGGTGAAACTTAAAACCAGCGTATGTCTCATAGAACAGATAAAGTAAGTAGAGGCAACGAAACAGAACTCAGTGGAGCTGGCAGGACGCTCAGCGAAGGTTAACTTTGTCTGCTCAGGGGAGAGTGGGGTGCAGCTGAAAGTCTGTGGAGCCCAGGTGTTTCTGGTACCCTAGGGGCTCAGGCCAGTGAGAGGGACTGGCTCATTCCTATGGCCATTCCCAGACTGTCCCTCCTGCAGGGAGCTGTTCTGGAAGAGGCAGGCCCTGCAGGGTTTTAATTGTTATGCAAACGACCTTCCAGCCGAGTCAGCCTTTCTGGCCCAGCCCCGTCAGGGCCTGGAGAAGACCTAGCGTCACTCACCAGCCGTGACCTCCTCTCTGACGCCCATGACCTTCTCTGAAGCCCGTGACCTCTGACGCCCGTGACGTCCTCTCTGACGCCCGTGACCTCCTCTGACACCCGCGACCTCCTCTCTGACTCCCGTGACCCTCTCTGACGCCCGTGACCCTCTCTGACGCCCGTGAGCTCCTCTGCTCGAGGCTCATGTCGCGCGTTGACGCACACGTCCCCCCCACTTTTCTCTCTCAGACTTGACTCCGCTCGTTCTGAGCGGCAGCTGCCCACACTCCAGAAGCGTGAGCTCTGGTTTATACTGTTGCACTTAAAATCTCGGCGAAACCCCCGTCTGTCGCAGAAGGGACTGCGGTGTGCCCTGTGTGCGGCGGGCGGTCGCTGACGCCGGCTTACGCGGCAGAGGCCCTGGAGCCCGCGGCCGGGGCCGGGCAGTGACAAAACAGGGCCCGTGACCCTCTCTGACGCTGGGGGGAAGCAGACGGCCCGTTCTCGCCGTGTCCTCGTGGGCGGAGGGAGCTCGGTGCCCCTTCCTCTGCTCACAGGGCCCTACAGCCGTCCTCACGACCTGCTCTGACCCATCCCCCCCAGAGGCCCCGTGCCAGACGCCGTCACCCGGGAGGTCGGAGCCTCAGCACGTGCTGCGTTCGGAGGGGACAGACGGAGTCGCTGGCGGAGAGGTCACGTTTTTGTTTTTTCCGCCCACAGCGCCCGGTATTCCCAGGTGGTCTCCCATCCAGGTACTAACCAGGCCCAACCCTGCTTTGCTTCCGAGACCAGACGGGATGGGGCGAGTTCAGGGGGCCGTGGCCCCAGACGCGAGGTCATGTTTAAAGGCTGCACGGAAGCAGCGTGCGGGGAACGCTGTAAACCTGAGCGTCTGTCCCCGAAGGCCACGCAGCTTGGCGGCTCCCTCGGGAGGCGAGGGGAGCGACCGAGACGAGATGCGCCATTTACGGAGCACCGTCTGTGTACCAGGCCGTCTGCGCGCGACCGTCATCCTTAACAAAGCCCCCGAGGGGGACGCATCGTTCCCTTCTTCCCCGTGAGGAGGCTCGAGTCTCCGGAAGGTTCTGGAGGGTCGAGTGCTCGATGGCACGGTGGTTCCCGGGCCCGATGCTGACGGGACAGGGACGCTGGCGGGATGGCGGGTCAGGCTGGTCGTCGGGCGGGGCTCGCGGAGGCCGGGCCTTTGTCCTAAGGAGTGGGAGGGGCCACCCCCCGCTGCCTTCGCCTGCCAGACCGTGGGAATGGACATTTTGAACCAGGGCCCCATACCCACCGGTTCCGCTCACGCCCCGGCCCGGAGCGGGCGTGGCCGAGACGCTCTCTGCTCTCTGCTTTGTGAAGTTCCCACTCCCCGGCTCCGGAGCAAGCTCCCGGCTGCTCAGAGTAATTTTAGGACTTCAAGATGAGTTTTTCCTACAAAGTGGACCCTAAGTGGCAGCCAGTGGCGTCGCCTGGGGACGTCCTAAAGAAACGGTTGTCTCTCCTGGTCTTGGAGAAGGGAAAGGGCTGGAAAAAACCCAAGACAGCGGCCTGGACTGTGCCAGAGTCGCCGCGAGGTGTCACGGCCATGGCAGGGCTGCGCCCCGCCCAGGGGTTTCCAGGACGACCTCCTCCCCGCCCCCCGCTTTCCACGCAGAACGGTCCTTGCCGGTCCGCTGGCCCGGCGCGCCCGCGAGGCCCCGTTCACTCCGCTGTAGCCGTTTTTAACGTTCCTGCTGCCGACGCACTGGGTTTGGAGCCACCCCTGTCCTGTTTCCCTCCATCTCAAATACTGAGCTGTTTGCTCAAACCAGAACACTCAAAATTGAAGAAGACATTCTAAACATTCGGGCCAAATGCAAACAGCGGTCAGAACTTGAATAAAAAAGACCTTTTTCTCCCAATCGCATTCATATTCAACACTTACCTGCACACTCTACAATGGAAATATGTCAGCCTGGAGCGCACCCCTGGGCCAGCCACGTGGGAGCCCGTGACGCGTGTCAGAGGCCACTCTTCGCCGTCCAGCACTGTAGCTCGTCCGCGGCAGTGTGCCCGGAATAGCAATTTATTACCGGCGAGATGCTCTGCAGAGTGAAGACCACGTTTCTGGCGTATTATTGGCCGTCTGCATCTGTGCGCACAGGACTTGTCCGTGTTTCACTAACCTGCGTGCCGTCCGAGGCTCGCTCGAAAGTGCCCTCGTGCCTGCGAAGCCCGGAGTGAAATGCAGCTGGTCCAGGGCTCTCGGAGGGGTGGGTGCGTGTAGGGGAATTCGAAGACACCCTCGGACGTGGCAGCGCGTCCCAAACAGCTCGGCACGTCCGTCTCGAGCCCCGGCGCTTCAGGAGCCCCGGGGCTGGTTTCTGTTCAGAGACGCAGGGTGATGTTTGCTTTCCAAGTCCGTAGTGACCTCACTACCCGCCATGACGAACACAAAGGCAACAGCAAGAAGCCGACAAGGACACGGCTCCGAAAATAGATTCGGGGTTCAGCGGGAACGGGGATCGAGGGACGCTGTGGAGAGCCTGGCTCTTTGTCAGAATTTTGGGAGGAAAGAAGTTGAGTCAAGACTCCGTTTCCCCACCTCCCTGCAGCTAGGCGAAGCTGTGCGACCAAATTCTGGCCACCAAGGCATGAGCCTGAGTAGTGAGCACCGTCGGGGACGTTGGCTCGGGACATGTAAGCCTGCGCGTAAGCTTCCCGTGACCTGCCGTCTGGGGGCGAAGCGAGGCCCGGTTCGATGAGCTCGGCAAGCAGCGTGCCGCTTACTTCTCACCATGCGCCGCTGCGACGCGTCCGCTTCCTCCCCACTTCTTGGCAGTGAAGAACAAAGGCACAGAGAGGTCGACCGCCTCGCCCAAGGTCAGACGGCCAGACAGCCAGACGGCCAGACGGGAGCAGGAGCAGCCTCCAGGTACAAAGTGTCCGACCGCAGGCCTGTGGTCTGAAGGGGTGTGCCGCACGCTTCCCCGCAGCCTCCCCCGGGGGCCCGCGGTGCAGGGGCCTCCTCACACATGCTGCCCCGACTTGTCCAGGAGCGGTCACTCCCGGACGTGGGGAAGGCCGCGAACGTGTCCTTGTGCCGTGCTCAGAAAGGGTGCGAGCGGAGTGCACGTCCCGTCTTTTAAAGTCAGGAAGTGCCCCCTTCTCCGGCGTGGGTGTGACCGAGGACCTCGTCCTGCCTTCCTCTTTTAAAAACGAGCTCTAGCACGTGGGGCCCGGCTGAAGGCTACGTTTCCCCAACCCCACTGCCGCTCGCCGGGGCCGTGTGACCAAGCTCTTGCCCGTGAAATGTGAGAAGTGATTAAGGTAACACTTGAGCCTTTCCCTTAAAAACGCTCCCTGGATCTTTGCTTCCCATTGGCTGGGCTGCAGATGTGATGGTGGGAGCGGAAGCAGCCACTTTGGCCTCAGAGATGGAAGCCACATGTTGGGAGTTTCAGTACCTCCTCCGTGAGGAAAAAAAGTAAACTCGTGTCTTGTATTAGCCACAGTATTTTGGGGTCCCTTTTTAAGGGTATCCCAACTAATTCTCTCAGAAATAGGCCTTGTATCTGGCCACTCTCAGCTTTTTCTTAGGCTGCTTTGCAGAGTCTGTCTCATTTCGTGCTTGAAACTCTTTCCGTGGCACACAAGTCAGAAATGTCGTGACTTCCCATGGATTTCCATTTATGGATAAAGGGCCCTCCGAAAGACGCCCAACACCGTGCGCGGCAATTTCTATATTGTAATTATCTGTCAGGACCCTTGAGAAACCGAAAACCAAACACCGCTCTTACGATGTTATAGATTTAAATTTCTATTTTGCAACAAAGCTTTCTACTATACCCTTTGTCATTCCCATTGCACCCCAAAAATATACCTGTGAGCCCACAGAGCTCAGGCTCCCTTCACCTGCCGAGAGAGAAAGGCCTAGCAGCCCCAGCGACATGCTCATTTGTGTGTCTGGAAACCCTTTTGCCAGGGCCTGTCCCGGAACGGCGGCCGTTGCGGGAGAGCCACGCAGTGCCTTGGCCATGGGCAGTCCCCAGAAACGCGTGATTAGCATCCCTTCGCTGCGGATCAAAGAGTGGTCCCAGCCACCATTTCAATTTTCTCTCCAATTTAACGATGATAAAAGGTCCTGGATTCACAGCCCTGAGGTCCTTTCCCGTTATTTATCTACGTAGCGGGTACTGGGGGCTCGTGGAAGCTTGAAATTCTGTGATTGCAGGCTTTGCCTGCAGCTTAGCTCTCTGGGTAATTTCCCCTTCCCACGGGTCATAAATTCAAATGGCCAGAGAGCCAGGCAGGTGGCGGAGGTGTCAGCAAAGCAGGCAGGTGGCAGCAGGGTCTCTATGGAGACACGCCGTGGCTGCACCCCCACGGCGGCCACGTGGGACTGTGGGCCTGGGGTCGCTGGGCCTTCCTCTTTCCTTAGCAGGGCAGAGGTCCGGATTTTTATGAGAAACCTCAGGTTTTTAAAGGTTAATAACTAATTTCCACCAGTGATTTTAAAGCATTTTGGGCAAAAAAAAAAAAAAAAAAAAAATCTGAGCTCAATTAAAACCCCGGCTGCCTTTTCCAGACCTGCCTGTTGGCCCGGGCATGCCTGATGGCAGGGCGGTGACAGCTCGTGACAGGGCCTCGCACACAGTAGGACCGAGGGATTACAGGTGTCAAAGCACCTGGCCGCCTCACATAAACACACGTGGCCTCCTGGGACAGGAACCGCATTTCCTTGCAGCCGTTTTGCCTCTGCAAGGGGAAGCTTCAAGTGGAAACTTCCAGAAGCGGCCTTAAAAAGCAAGTGCCTTTCCTTAGTCTCCTCTCCTCCCTGCTGGCTGGATGTCATATGTGACGTCTGGAGCTGATGCAACCACCCTGTTTCGTGAGGCTGTTAATGAAGGACGTCGGTGGAAAAAGGTGGCAGGGGCCCGTTCCCGCCTGGTCGTGCGGGCACAGTTCCCGCCCTGCAGTGCGTAGCCCTGGGCGGCATTTACAGGATAGAAATGCGTCTCCTCGAGGCTGCTGTTCCTGTGGTCCACATAGCCATTCTCGTCCCTTCGCTCACAGCCCAGAGCCATCGGCCCACGCAGCAGCAAGGAGCTGTCCAGTGCTGACGGACAGTCCGGGCGTGCTTGAAGAGACACACCCCCACCCCAATCCCATGTGAAAAATGTACAAAAGCTTCGCCTCCCCAGCGTTTGGGATCGGAGCAGCTCCCTTCATCCCGCGTCCTAGCCCCAAGCGAGTGAGAATAAAGTCGCATCTGGATCGGAGTCCGAGCCGCTGTTTTCAGGTCTCGCCTTCCAAACGCTGGTTTAGTGTAATGGCCTCGGGCCATCTCGGGCCCTCCTGCTGCACCAGCCACTTGCCGGCAATCTCTAAAGCATCTTCAGGGCGGAGCGTGGCTGTGCCCCGTGCTGTGGCCACGTCCCATGAGAGTGAACTTGATAGTGCTCCTCGGAGTCTCCTGGGAGTAGCCGACAGCATCCGCAGGCGCTGCTTGCCAGCGTGTTGGCCACCGCGTTTCTCCCAGACCAGGCTATCAGGATAGGGCTGAGCTCAGGGTCCATGGCGGCTTGTTGGGGCGTCAGACGGGGGGACAGTATGATTGGGGAGGTGTGGCAGTTGGGCTGGCACAGTAAATTGAGAAAACTTCTTGAAATTTAAAGAGAACAATTTCTGATAGTAGGGTTTTTTTGTTTGTTTGTTTGTTTTATACTGAAGGGAAAAGAGAAAATTTTTTGTGAGCTTCGTCCTTTTTTCACGGGTTCCGTTTTATCTCAGGTTGCTCAAAATTATACGTGCCCGCTAGAGCGATTTCAACACGTCAGTCTTAATCAGGCCAAATCAACTTGAACTTGCTTTGCGTCGGAAGCCTTTTGCTTGGCATTCAGGTGTTCTTGGCCCGTGGTCGACGACGCCCTTATGTTTGTGAAGGGGTGACGGGAAGTCAGCACCTTGCCAGGAGCGAGGTCCTCCAGAGCTGCTGGGCCGAGCCCCACACGCAGCGGTGCCACAGTCTCAGGACGTCACGTGGCTGGCGTTGGGCGGCCCCCGTGGTGGAGAGTCGGCGGTGGCGTGAGGCAGGCCGGGTGCCTGTTCCCGACCCGCCGGTTCGCCGTGCCTCGGAGGGCGCCGAGCGGGACCTGGCCGCCGAACCTCGCTCACACCCGTGTTTGTCCCACACAGCGCTCTTTTCTTAAGTCTGAAGTAATTGCCACTATTTGGAACCTAGGTAACGTCACGTGGGAAATAAAAGGTGTCCGGCTTCTCTGTAATGATCAGCTCTGGGTCCTGGCTTCCTCTTGAGACGGAGCCGGAGCTGCCATTTCCTGCCCGACTCACTGTCCACGCGCACGGTGCCTGAGCAGCCCCGGAACCCTGGCTCTGCGGGTTTTCCACTCCGGCTTTAACAAACGCCACCTGAAATGACAGTAACGAACGTCACGCTGACACTGCGTACCAGGGTGCAGCCCCCGCTGGGAACAGCTCAGCCTCTCTGCCATTTTCTGAAATGACTGCATTGATCATATATGTGCCGGATATTGAAACTCACCTTTGTTAATTAGAAAAAGACATCCAGGTGTCTGGCTTTGTCATTAGAAACACTCCTATTCGTAGGAATAGATTTGTTTTCTTACTCAAGAGTACAGACATCACTTAAAAACAGCCGAAGAAGGAATGGACTACTTGATTAGAAAGGATGTCCTTTTTATGTTTTTCCCCTGTCCTAGAAAGAAGGAATTATTTTTGAAGCCTATTATCTAAAAATGTAGCTACAGCCCTGACAAGTTGTTCTTGTTACTTCTTGCCTAGTTAAGAAGCAAGAACTTGCATAAATGATTAAGGAACATAGTCTTTCCCTTAAGTGTCCAATTTAAATATGTTTATCGCCAAGAATGCCGCGGCTTGAAAAAACGAATTAAGCGATTTTTGCAAAGCAGCTCTCGAAATGTGAGCAGCGAGGCAGGGCCGCCCCTTCCCTGGGGCGTGGAAGGCGTGAGGTTGGCGTTTTGCTTTCGTAACCAGTAGCCGACAGCCAGGAAGGGTGCAGGGCAGGGCTGGGCTCCCCACTGCCCACCCTGGGAAGGAACCAAATAAGAGGCCTGACTGACCGCTCGCCGGGGCTGGGGGCTGCCGGCGGTTGCTGAAGGGACTTCGCAGGCAGATCCAGCATCTCTCAGTAGAAGCCCTGGACCGCACAGGCGGACGGGCCTGGGGCGCGTGCTCCCTCGGGGGGTCGGATTCCTGGGGCTGAGGTCCCTCTGTCGGTCCCTGGCATCACAGGTGGGGCCCCACTGTCCCGGTGAATAGACGCGCTCGTCCCCTCTGCTGCTTCCCCAGGGATCTGCCTTACGGAACAACGCGGCCAGAAGTCTGCCCGCTCCCAGGCTTCCTCAGACGCGCCATCCACATCGGCAGCTTGACACGAAATTCATTATGGCTCAGTTTTAAGGCTCATTAGTTGCTGGATCTTGGTTTTCTACCGAGACGAAGGGGAATTTGTTTCTTACTGTGGAAGCAGGGGAGCGCAGAGTACCTGGCGTCAAAAATATATACGCGTGTGCGAGTGCACACACGCGTGCACACAGACACATATGCGCGTACATGCATGTCATGGACGTGTGTGCATGGACGTGTTTATCATATACAGACACATGCATATGTGCACGCACGTGTGCATGTGTGTCTACATGTGTGCATCGTATGGTATACGCGCATGCACACGTGCGTGTCTGCCTATTCTGCACGTGTGTGTAATTCTAACCACCTTGTGCGTGCCGTGTGCGTGGAGCGGGCCCCATGCCGTCACGGCGGTGTTCGGAGGGGGCGGGCGGGCTGTCGCAGTCAGAGCGCTGTCCGCCGAGGGCGTCCCGGCGTCCTCCGGGGCAGCTCGCCCCTCACCGCCTGCTTTCGGCCGCTTCCCGTTTCGCATTCACCTCCCCGCATCCCTCCCACGGACGCGGGTTCCCTCCCACCCCTTCGTTAACTGGCC
>NW_006434829.1:1515610-1516149 GCF_000325575.1 Pteropus alecto
CAGGAATGCGACAGCCTCGGAAATCCCTTGGTGACGCGATGAGCACACGGGGGTGACTGAGCGGGTCCCCCGTGTGGCCCGAGCTCCTCGGTGAACCGGGACCCTCGCTTTAGCCAGAGACCTTGCCCGGTGCCAGGCCGGGGCCTGAGCGAGCCCGCGAGGCGCCCGCAGGGCTGTGAGCCCACTGCTGGCCTTTGGGTGCTCGTCGTTGTGCACAGCCCTGGTGGCTGACGGGGCTCGGGGGCGGGACGGGGCCCGAGAGGAGGGGGCCCGAGAGGAGGGGGCGTGCCTCCCTAGACGCGGGACACGACACGCGTCGAGATCACAGCGGTGCGTCTACCTCCTCGACAGATGGAGAATATGCCTTTCTCCCTATTTTCTAAACTTTGGCGGGAATTGGGGTTAAATGTTTACTGAGATGATTCTTTCTGTTTAAGACAGAAAGGAAGCGTGAGGAAAGGCGGGGGGAGGGACGCCCCAGACGTGTGGCTCTGATGAGCGTGGCCGGCTCCCCGGGGCTCCCCAGCCACTGTCCCAGC
>NW_006434829.1:1516486-1524521 GCF_000325575.1 Pteropus alecto
GTCCTCGGTGCCGTCACTTTGCAGCTACAGTGGTCCCGCGTGCGAGCGTCTGCCCAGGCTGCAGTTCCCGCAGTGATGTCAGCACCATGTGACAAGGGCAGCGACGTCCCCCGCCCGCCCCTGCTCGGCTGGGGTGGACCGCGCCTTTGGAGGGCGCTGACGTAGCTGGCTAGCACCCGCGGGAGCGCGTGCCTGGTGGATGTAGTCCGTGGACGAGGTCGCTCCGTCTCCCTTCGCCGAGGCCGTCTGCCGTCGATGTCTTGGCGGATGCTCCAACACCCTCGGTCGCTCAGCGCCTCTGTGCCCGGGGAGGAGCCGCACCGCAGGCCCTGTGCACGGCCGGCCCCTGTCTGCACGCTCTGCCGCCTGCGCATCGTCGCTCCCCCAGCTCGTTCTCGATAGCCCGGCCCTCACTCAGCTCTCGGCCGCCAGTGCGGACTCTCCCGGGCCGGTCGCCCCCGCCGCCCGCCCCTGCTGTCCGCGCCTCATCTCATCCGGTCCTCACAGCGCCGAGATCGCCGCGGTTACCGTGCCTGCTTCCCGCCTGCTCGCGTCGCGTCTCCAGGTGACCGGCCGGCCTGGTCACGGCTGCAGCCGTTGCACGCGGCCAGCTCTCCACGTCGAGCACGTGCTGCAGCGAACGACTATGCCTTTTTATTTTATTGAGTCATTTCTCCAGAACGAGCCTGCAGGAAGTGGGGTGTCCTGCCTGGAGGACATCTGTGTCCCAGTCCCCCAGGCTCCCTGTGTTCCTCCAGCCCGTCCCGACTCTCCCCGACTCTCCCCGGAGCGTCTCTGCCCACGGAGCCGAAAGGGCCATGCCTCCTGCCTCCTCTTCTCGGAGACGCAGCCGCGAACCCCGTGCGCTCCGTCCGCGTCCGCGTCTACTCCATCCTCGGAGATGCTGAGAAAGACGAGCGGCACAAACTCACACTCACTCACAGTCTCTCATACACACTCACACACACACGCACACATGCACACATGCACATACTCGCACACGCACACGCATGCACATGCACACACTCACACACATACTCACACACACTCACACACACACTCACGCACACTCACACACACTCACTCACACTCTCACACACACTCACTCATGCACTCACACTCACAGAAACTCACACAAACTCACACATGCACACACTCACACACTCTCACACATGCTCACACACACTCACACACACTCACATGCACACAAACACTCGCACACATGCACAGATACTCACATAGTCACTCACACACATGCATACACACTCACACACACATGCACACACACTCACATGCACACACACACACTCGCACACATGCACAGATACTCACATACACAGTCACTCACATGCATACACACTCACACACACACTCACACACACATGCACACACACACTCACATGCACACACATGCAGACACACGCACACACACGCACACACATGCACACTCGTGCACACACAGCACACACACGCATGCACACATGCACACTCACACATGCACATGCATGCACACTCGTGCATACACGTGCACACATTCACATTCACATACGCACACGCGCACACGCAACACACACTCATACACACACTCATACACACACGTGCACTGACACACTCACACACACGTGCACATACACACGACACTCTTCTTGAAGGCTTTGCCATTTTGTTGGGAAGGGCGAGGTGCCAGTGAGTGTCATGATCCACAGCCTGTAGCCCTGGGGATGCTGCTGGACGTGGGGACGCCCCAGGACGTGGGGAAACCCCACTGTGTTGCCGAAGCACAGGCACCTCCCTTCGGCCAGGACCAGGTCGCCGCGGGCTTCCGGCGACTGGATGAGCCCCGTGGGGCTGGAGCGGGGCTGGCACTGCCAGAGAATCGTGGGTGTTTCCTGCCTGCTGACCACACGGGCGGGCGTTTCTGGGGCGTGGTGCCCACGGGGTATTAGTGCAGAGGACAGAGTGGGCCGCCTGGCCACCTCGCGTAAACACACGGGGCCGTTGAGAGTGTGAGTGTGCAGGGGTGTATGAGTGGGCGTGGACGAGTGTGTGTGAGCTTAGCGTTTTCCCACCGGGAATGTGACATCGATTTCTCAGCATCTGATTGTTGCTGGAGGACCTGTCCCCTGTTGGTGTCCGTGACAAGACGGCCGCTGATACACTTCTAACTCCTGTGAGGCCAGAGAAGGGACACGTGCTGGGATGTGGTCATCGCTGTTTTCAGCGGGTTCTGCTACTCAGAAGCGCTGTGTCTTATCAGGAAGACGCCGTGGGGCCCCACGTCGCGGAATCTACAAGGAATGCCAAAACCGGGTGTGACTTCAAAGAGGGTTTTATAAACGCATGGCAGCGGGGCCCGTGTGGTACGGGGCAGCGGGGCCCGTGTGGTGGTCTGTGTGGTACGGGGCAGCAGGGCCCGTGTGGTGGCCAGTGTGTGAAGCCGGTACGGGGCGGCGGGGTGGTGTGGCTTGCACAAGGCCGGTCTGTCGTCGACATCCCAGAGGCCACACCGCTGCTGCTGACGTTTCGATACTGGGGGACGGGGAGCCAGAAATCTAGATTCTCTCTTGGAATTTTTCATTTTGAAAGTGGAGTTCTGCTACCGTCTGAAACATTTGCTGCGCAGATCAGCTCGAGCTCCGGGAGGCCAGTTCGCAGCCCTGGGTCTGACCTCTGAGTAGTACTTCTTCTAAATGCAAATGTTAAAAGCTGCCTTAGAGCTGTGAGCTAGTGGGCTGTGAATTCCATCTGCACGGAATGTCTCCTTTTGTAGGTTTCCAGCAAGGTGCAGGAAAAACAAGACTGCTTCTTGATGTATCTCCACCCACCTGCTGTGTTTGCATGGGCGGCACAAAGCTCAACTCGGAACTGCTAGAGCCACAATGATGGCTTTCAATCCATCTCCCCAAACGGGGATGAAGCGGTCGATTTGCACCACAAACGGCCAAGGACTGCAGGAGCCGAGGCCCGGCTCTGGTGTCGGGGCCGGGCTCTGTCACCAGGAGGTGAGCGTGACTGAGCCCCGAGTCTGCAGCTCCTGCGAGGCCTCTGCAGCCGTTGGCACCGTCTGCCCGCCTCCTTCCCCGTGCTGCCCGGGCCTCAGCAGGTGGGGCGAGGACGCGTTACAGTCCCTGCCCGGGGCCTCGCCAGGCTCCTTCTCCGTGCTCCGAAGGAGTAGTCATTGTCGCCTGATTCTGGGGTCAAAAGAACCAAACCGAACAACAACAACAATAAAACAAGCTCTCTGGAGAAGCAGTGGCTGATTATTTTAACTCATTCTGCCCGTCTCAAGCAGGAAGAGAGCGTGAGCTCCTGTTATCAGCGGGAACAGGAAATTCGTTTTGAGCTATTTCAGGCAATCACACAGCCGTCCCGCCCCCCAGTTCAGGTGTTTTGTTTGCAGGTAAGAACAAAGACGAATCGAGCCGGCTTGAAGAGTGAGGTGCTTCGTTGGCACGCGGAACGGAACCATTGCGGCCGCGGTCGGCGTCGGACGCAGACGGCCCGGGGCTCTGCCCGCGCGGCGGGAGCTCCGGCTTCGCCCGGCTCCGATGTCCCAGCTCTGCCTTCTCTTCCGCCTCTGCTTCGTCCTCAGGCTGGAGTTTCTCACGGCGGGAACTGCTGCCCGACCCAAGCGTTCGAAGACGAGGTCTCAACACTCACACTTGACCCAGCTCGGTGCTCATGCGGCCCCCGCCACTGCGGCCGGGAGCGTGCGGTCGTCGGGTGACTTAGCCGAGGTCCGCAGGTCCGTTTCTGGGGAAGGAACGTGGACTCAGGTTCCGGACGCCTGTCACAGCCTCACACAGGCGTTGTTGGAAGTCGAAAGGAGGTTTGGAGAGAAATGGGTGCCGGGGCGTTGTCTGCCCCAGTTCCTGTAAGACGCAGGTCCTGACGGGGAGTGTGCCTGCTACGACTTCAGGGCGCGCGCGTGTGCGTGCATGCGCGTGCATGTGTACTCGCATGTGCATGCGTTATGCGTGTGTGCATGCATACGTGCATACGTGTGCGTCTGTGCGTGCATGTTTGTGTGTGTGCGCACACATGTGTACGTGTGTGCGTGTGTGTCTGTGTGCACGCGTGCGTGTGCGTGTCACTAGGCAGAACGCCCCTGCATGTCCAGGCCGGGCGGCCCTCCCAGGCAGCCGGCGGGAGGCCAGGCCCGTCACGGCGCCACACCCGCGTTCAGAGGTGGTGAGGGAGTCGTACCCTCCGGTTTTGGGCGGGACGGCCCTCATCTCACACCTGGGTCTCGTCCTGGGGTGTGAGATGAGGGCGGGTGGTGGCCTTGGTACTGAGCAGAGGGTCCAGGCTTGCGGCCCTCTCTCGGGGAAGGAGGCGTCTGTGGAGCAGGCCACCTGCGGGAGGCCGCCAGCCCAGGGCTCGTCCGCGTGGGCGCCTGCTCCCGGATGGCGCCCGTCCTTCCTGTTCAGGTGACAACAGCATGTGTGTGACACACTCGGAACACAGGGTCTTCAGCTGGGCCCTCTGGCCCCGTGTTCACTGAGCGAGTCTCTTACCGTCTGAGAGGCGCTCGCTTGCTGGCGGAGGGAGGACGCGACGTGTGAGCCGAGTGGCCGCCAGCGCCTCCGCAGGGCCCGCCGTGCCGTGTCTGCACCAGGGGCGGCCAAGCGCACGGCACGAAAGGGCGCTCGCCTCGCCCCTCGAACCCCTGTGTCTGGAGCGTGTGTTCGCCCCGCCCCGTTTCACGGCGACCCGCACAATTCCCTCAGCGTCCCCTCGCTCGTGACGACGGGGCGGGTTCACCTCCAGACGCTTAGCCCCCAGGGTAAGTTCGACCGAGTGTGATTAAGTGCGTTTCTATTATTTAAAACATTTTTTTAATCGACTATGACTTGTTTATGAAAGCCACACACAGCGCAGTAGACAGCGATTATAATATAGAAACAATAAGGAAGAAAACAGAGTTCGCTCGCTGTTCCGGCATTCAGACGCAGCAGCTGTCACCATTGAGGGGAGTATCTTGTCTGTTTTCCCGATCATATTTATGAGTTTTTATTTATCTGGAATCATAAACATTTATTTACTTGTCATTTTCTGTGTGCATTTTGACATACCTATTAGTCAAGATAGGGTGGGCTCAGTCGTGGTAACAAATGAATCCTGAACGTTAGGGCTTCGATACCGCGAATACGTCTTTCTCCATCAAGCAAAGTCTCTTCCTGGCGGAGCTCCTGGTGGGAGGCCTCTCGAGAGGGGCTCGGTGCTCCCGCCCAGGTATCCGGCTGCTTGCTTCATATATTGATCCTTCTAGAACATACAGCTCCCAAGATCCACGTGAAAAGGGAGGGGAGAGCTGGAGGCTCCGAAGGGGAAGATTGAAGGGCCACGTTTGGAACTTGCTTAATAAGCACCTCTGTCCATCCCGCTGCCTAAAACGCGGTCACGTGACCCCACCCACGTCCCAGGGTGGACGTCCTGCGTGTCCGCAAACGGAATGACGTACGTGGCCAACAGCCATGTCCAGTCTTCAGACGTCCTTGGAGACTGATTTTGATGGCGTGTCTCGTATTCGCTCCCTGGTTTATTCACCTGAAAGCTGCATGCAGGGTCTCACAGCTGTCGGTAAATGTCAGCAGCCACGGCGGTTTACGTCGTCTTTTGCCTATGTCTGATTTTTTCCTTTAGGATAAATTCCTAGGTGGAGGATTGATAACAATAATAGCTAAAATTTAATTCTTAGGTGAGTCCAGAGCTGTAGCGTTTAGATACTCTCTCATTTAACGAGCAGCCACTGTGCTAACCTTCATTTCACAGAGGAGCGAAGCGAGGTGAACTAACCTGCCACGTGGGCTTGGTCACCACACGGCAGATCCGGCCTTTGGGTCCCCGTCTCCGGGGCTTCCGCCCTCGACTGCCAGCTTGAGGGGCCGCTGGGCCCGAGGGCCACATTCTCCCTCAGGAAGATTGTATTAATGCGCCCTCCTTTCTACACTGTGTAGACGTGGCTGAAGGCCCGTTGCAGCCATTTTAAAGATTTTCTTCAAACGAACAGTCACACTGTTCGGCGGCTAAGAAGGGACACACGCACGTCCCCCGACTGTCACGGCTACAAAACCGGTGGTCGCCACAGCCACGTGTGGCAGAGGTGCCCCGGGTCGGCAGAAGTTCCAAAAGGTCTTCCGGAAACAGTAATTAAGAGCAGGATTTCCTGAAACGTTGACATTTCAGTAGTTTTCATTCTCGACCCTTGTAGAAAAATATTTAGGTTGGAAGGATTTCAGACAAGTCCAAAAGCTGCAGGATGAGCTGGGTTTCTTTCTGCCGTCAGAGGGCCGGGCACCCCCTTCCCGCGCATCGTGTGCCCCGTCCCCCCTGGACACCAGCGCGTGTCAGGGCCTCTGCTAGGGAGCCACTCTGGTCTCGAGAGTGAGGCAGCGTGACCCCAGGTGCCTGCCAGTGAGACGGAATCGTAGGGGACGCATAGGGATCGCCAGCGGAGGAGGAGGCGTCACCCAGGCGCGGACCGCGAGGCCGGAGGGGCCGGTGCGGAGTTCGGGGAGGATGGAGACGGGGCGGTGGGGAGGACGGGGAGGGAGGCCTGTGACATCCCAGGAACGTCCTGGGGACACATCTTGTTCCCCGAGCTGTGGAGTGCTGTTGGAGTTTTTTTTCAGAGAAGCTGAGGCACGATCGTATTTGCATTATAGAAAAACAAACGAAAATTTCCTCTTGCTGCTTTGAGTCTTTTCTAGAAGGACCGTGGGAGGGATTTCGGAGGTGACGTGGACCGGGATGGTAGCGGCAGAGGGGAGTGGACTGAGGGACGTGGCGAATGCGCGGCCGTGAGGCCGAAGGGAAAGGAAGCGACAAGTACCCAAAGTCTCCCCCGTCTGCCCAGACGATAAACTCGGGAGAAGAAGCAGGTGGCTTCGAACGTGGCGATTCTGGCTTGCCAGCGAGACATCCACAGGGGGCTGTTGAGTAGGCAGCTAGATGCACGGGTCCGGAGCTTGGTGGCAGGACTTTGGCTGAGAGAGCGGATTTTTGAGTGATTGGCATATAGATGGTGTTTGAAACCACAAGTATATAGTGAGAGCAAATGAAATTGGCAACCTTCACGCGATGACCCGTCTGCACAAGCAGGCGATTAAAAGAAAAAGCCAGCCACCTCGTAATGGGTCATTCCGTAATGGGAGCGCCGCCACCCCACGGGACTCTCAGACTTTGAAATGGCGACGGAGCCTGCACGCTGGTCAACTGGGCTGCGTCGAAAGCTCCCCTGTGACGTTAAAACTTTACGGCACTTCTTACAGTCACGAGTGATGAATTAGACGACACACTTGGACACTGTCCTCTTTCCTGGGGCGCCGACTTCAGCGCGTTTCCAGTTTCATAATGATGGCAACAGAGTTTTTTCCTTTTCGTTTGTTTTGAACCTATGTGTGCTCTCTGCTGTTAAGGGGTGGGGGGAGCACTTGGAAAAGTGGCGGAGGAAGGCTGGGGGAGAGAGCGAGGGAGGGAGGGGCGGCCAGGGAGTGTTAGGGCCCCACCTTCCAACAGCCCGCGGACGGCAGAGAGTGTGCCTCGCTGGGGCGGGGGCCGGGCGAACTGCCTGCTGGTTCCCGCAAGAGAGAGACAAGCTCGCTTTTCTGGCACCGAATGAATTGTTCCTGGGAGCGCTGCTTCTTTATCTTTGTTTGTTCTTCCTAACTGTGGTGAGGCACACGTGACATCGAACGCACCGTCTACGCTGCTGTCGAGCGCACAGCAGTCACATTGCTGTGTCGTCATCACCACCGTCACCTCCAGGACGTTGTCACCCAAGATCCCATGTGGACATTCAGGGCATGGATCCCTTCTGCTTCAGGACCCCCAATATGTCTGGGGGAGGGGTTCTGTCTCCCCCACCCCCAGCCTTCCCCGGGGTGGTTCTGGGGGCCAGGCCGAGCAAATCCCATCTCTCTCCACGAGCTGGGACCAAGCGCGTGGCCTCCCCCTCCCTGGATACGGCCAGGGTGGGGGTGGGGGGCCCTCGGTTTCGCAGACACAGAATCCGAGGGTTTGCGTTTGCTCG
>NW_006434829.1:1524592-1533933 GCF_000325575.1 Pteropus alecto
TCAGGAGGAGGGACGAAGTCCAAGGTCGTGACAAGGATAAGCAAAGAAATGGCGGCGGGAGGGTCGAGTGGTTTAAAGTCTGCCCCGCCGCAGTCCGCACGGCCGAGGCCCATCCGTCGTCATCGAGGGGACAAATAACCGTGCCCCGCGTGACGGGAAACCCACGGGGAAGGCGCCGCTCTGACTTTGTCCTGATCGGCAGGTTTCAAGTGCGTCGTTTCCAGCCCTTGCAGAATGTCACGCGGGTGTATGTGAGCGTATGTGTCTTTTTTCAATCAACTCGTCAGTCTATCTTTTTCAGGAAAAGAAAGCCTTTCGAATTATTCTAAATTGTGTCAATAAATGTGCCTACCGATTTGTGGAAGTCCGGGATTCGATCTGAAACGTTCCTGGAAGCTCTGTAACTCAGAGGACATTTAGAAGGCCGGTGGGAAACGATTCTGACTTTAATCAATTGGATGGCGTTTAGGGAGAAGGATTCTTTCTGATGCCTTTCGGATCTGAACGATGCAAGGGCTGTTGTGTTCAGAGGCTGATACGTTCCGTTACGTGTTGGGAATTTTTCGACATTGCTGCCGCTTTGGACAAGGACGCTGAGAAACAAGGCCCGTGGGCGCTCCGTCTGGGCAGTTCTCAAGTCGAGGGGGGCGCCGATCAGAGAGACGCGGGGAGGGGTCCGCGCTTGGCTTCTGAGCCCTGACGGAAATGGTTCTCGGAGGAGGCTGTTCCAGCAACCGTTCCCAGCCTCTCGAGAGGTAGATCCCGCTTTCCTTGCCCTAAGCAGATTCTGACCGAGGACAGCCCATGACCCCATGACCCCTCTGCGGGTTCCGCGATTTGCTCGTGTGTTTCACGGAACTCAAAACACGTCACGAGATCACTGGTTTGTTATAAAGGTACAAGTCGGGAGCAGCCCGGTGTGCGAGATGCCCAGGGCGGGGTCGGAAAGGGCGCCGGCCCCCGCCCTCGAGGACGCCAGCTCTCCCGGCTCGGCCCAGGTCACCGGCCCCGGAGCTCTTGGAATCCGGTCCTCTGGGTGTTTGTGGAGCTCCACCACATAGGCAGATGGATTAAGTCACTCTCCGGTCCTCCCTGGGGCTGAGGGTTACAGCCTTCTACCCACGGGGTTGGCTCAGGCCAACCCAGCCCCGCTCCTTAGGTGCTGTGCAGAAGTCACCCCATTAACATAACAAAAGGCACTTGTATTGCTGTCCTCACAGGACATTCCAAGGATTTCCAGAGCTCTGTGCCAGCAATGGGACAATGACCAAACACATCCTGTAAACCACAGCCTCACAGTGATAACCCCCACGGCCTCCCGAAGCCTCCTAATCCCGCAGCTGGGCAGTGCATCCCTCCTGCCCGTGGCCCACGTCTCGGGCCCCGGTCAGCAGAGGAGTCTTCAAGTCCCTAGGCAGCACACGAGGTGGTGTTCACAGGGGACCACTTACCCGCCTCGCATCCCGCGGTTTCTCAGATTCGGTGTTTCGAGTCCCCTTCCAGTGGCGGTGCACGTACACTGAGGTGTGTGTGTGTGGGGGGGGGGAGGTGTGGAATTATAAACAGAAACATTTGAAATAGAACGAAAACAACGCGTTCTTGACATTGCCTCGCTCAGTAAATGCTGAGCTCGTCTGGTTTTCGTCCACGCCCGAGAGGCTGGGGTGCACCCCGAGGGAGAGAAGCCTTCGCGCCATGTCGGGATCTGGGCGGCTGCGAACCGACGTGGCCTGTCGGGGAGGAGGCTTCCCGCGACCCTTCGAGGCGCGTCGGGCTGGCCCGATGGTCAAATGGACACGAGACCGCTTAGCAGGGGACAGTAACAAGGGAACGAGCCGAGCGGGTACCTGAGCAGAGCACGCTGCAGGCGGAGTGAGGGGCGGCTGGCCGGTCGGGGCCCCCGGAAGAGGCGGGGGGTCAGGGTAGAGAGCGAGGTGAGAGAGCGGCCGGGGGCCGGGCGTTTCCTGGGGGGATCGGAGACGCTCCGGGCTCACGCGCGCTGCTGTGTGGGCTCAGGTCCCTGGGCAGGGGCGGGGGCCAGGCGGGCGAGCAGCGGGGTGCTGTGGCCCCACGGGTGGGAGGCAGGTTGGGTGGAGCCAACAGAGTTGGCTGACAAACTGGGCCCGCGCAGCAGAGCTCGGAGGTGCCTGAACGGGGAGGGTGGCGCTCTGCCTGCTGGGGTGCTGGGGGAGCTGGGGGGCTCGCGGGGCGCGGGCTCACGCATACAGAAGCCCAGGGGGCACCCTGAGGTTCCCTCATGAGCGAGTCCCCACCACTCACGGCTCCTCTGGGGTATAAAGCATCCACCCCCATCACCAAGCACCCAAACCTTGGGAGGTCCCCAACAAAGGATTAAATTCACGATGAAATCTCTGCTCCCAGCAAGAATGGCTTTTGTGTATATGTTTAAAAAAAACAAAACAAAACAAAACGGTGTTTCTTTATTAAGAGACAAAAAATAGAACATTCTTTGTTCACCGGTACAAAGCGTCGCAGCCCACCGCCCACCCCCACACCTCACAACTCTTTTCACGTCCCAAGTCCTCCGCGTGTGCTTTGAATCTGGTGACATCTTCCCATGTCCTCTCCACCATTGCCCTGGCCCAGGGTGATGCCATCTCCCCCCACCCCCTTGGTTTCCTAATCACACTCCCCGCCCCCCAGTTCTGCTCCTGGCTCCTCACAGCCACCCCCACCCCCACGGCAGCAAGAGTGATTATAAATGCCAATGAAGCCAAGTTGCTCTGCAGCCTAAACCCGAAACTTCTCCTTGTGGAGAAGGCAAGGCCCAAGGCCCGGTCCGCACGGCCTGCCTGGCCCCTGCCCCGTGCACGCGGCACCCGGGGGGCGGTCTCGCTGGCTCGTCGTCGTCCGCCCGTGAGTGTCGTCCTCGGTCCTGGAAAGCCCGTGGCGGCCTGGCCCTCTCGTGACGGAAGCCCTGGCTGACCGCCACCCCTCTAAGGGGCTTTCTGCACGTGGCCCTGCTGGGTCTCCCGTTCGGCGGGGACAGAATGCTTTTCCGGGACAAAGGCAGAATCAGCTGTTCGCTCTACATGGCTGAATGATTTCTGTGGCTCTTACCTTTGGGAGAATCTTTTCCCCAAGCTCCTTAATTTGCTTCTGGTTCATTTATTTAACACGGGTCCCGTGGAGTGTCCCGCGGGGCTCATATTCTTTATGGCTCTCATGGCTTGATGCTAATCACTGTCACCCCACAGCCATTTTTCATGTGCCAGGCCCCGTCCCGAGCACTCAGCCTCCCACTCGCTCATTTAATCCTAGCATGCCACGAGCGCGAGTTCCACTTTGAAATGAAGGAATGAAGGATGGAGAGATTACTGAGCGAAGGGGGGCCGTCTGGAGCCCTGTCGCCGTGGCTCCTGACCTCTCGGTTTAGAGCAGAGGACAGGGGACTCTGCGGACACGGCTAGTCTGAGCGGACAGCCCGGGGTGGCCGGCTGTGGGAAGGGCGCGGCCAGCAGACCCCCCAGCAGACACTCCCAGGCTGTGAGCAAGTCCACCCGGGGTCTCAGAACAGCGGCCCAGTCTGTGTTTGCAGGAATTGCTTCTGGAAGAATCACTATGATGAGGAGATTGTCTAAGAGTGAGCAGACCCTCTGAGGTGGCGCTCTGCCTCGACCTCCCCGCCGACCCCTGCAGTCGGTGTTCCAGGCGGCGCCCTGCAGGCGACTGCGTCCGTGCCCCTGCGTCCGTGCCCCTGCGTGCAGAGAACTACGTCTTCCCCGGTGTCTCTCGAGAACCTTCGTCCCTGCTGCGTCTGCTTCGGGCGGGGCGGAGAGAATCGCGCAGCGTGCCTGGGGCACGCATTTGAGCCAGCGGCTTGCCCTCGGGTCCCACAGCCCAGGACTGTCGCCTAGGTGAGTGTCCCCTGTTCTGGGCCCCGGGCACCTCACACGCCTCCCCGGAGCCCAGCCCTGCAGGTGCCAGAAGCCTGGAGAGGTTTGAGACTCTGCACTGCAAAATGCAGCCCTCCCTGAGAATGCCCCAGGGACGTCCCCATGCAGGAAGATGCCGGGGGTGTGGGACGGACTGTTTTCTTGGCATAAGCGGAGGCACCATGTAAGGTGGGCGTCTGAACAGGATGAGCCGAGGGGGCTGTGACGAGCCGCTCGAGCCTGCCTGTCAGTCTTCGCTGGGCTTGGGGGACCGTCCTGAAAACCTTCTCGGGGACGCTGTCCTAGCGCGACCCCCCGTGGGTCCTCAGCCGCTTTGCGCAAAGCGCGAGTTCGTTCTCTCCATTTTGCAGGGTCGGTTTCTTCCTCCGACTTCCTAGCGGGGCCTGTTCTGAAACCAGCGGGCCATCGAGGTCACGGGAAGCCCAGCATCCCTGCGTGCCAGGGGCGGGCTCTGCAGCCTCCACCTTGGGGATGGGGCCGGTGCAGTCAGGGCCGGGAGTGAGCCCTGCGTCAGGCGCGGGCCGGTGACGGGTGAGTGACGGTCGAGCGACGGTCGTTGTAAGCGGCTCTGAGCGGGGAAAGGCCTCAGGGAGATCGGCTTCTCGGGGGGCAAGGCTTAGAGAGGCAGGGGAGCAAGGCCTGAGTTGTTTAAGGCCCCGGAAGGAATGTGTTTTCTGTGTGGCCCTCGACACTTTGCAGTATTTGAAGCTTAGAGCGTTTTTCTTGGACATCACTGTGCTGTACCTGCCACAAGGCGCTCACCTTGGTGAGGAGAGCGTCTGAAAGTCTTTGATATTCTCTGACTCAGTGTGATGGTTACGATGCCCAGATGGCTGGTGACATGTGCTTTCTGGGAGAGCCTGGAAGAGATTAGCATCTGAATCGGGAGCCGAGGAAACCAGTGCCCTCGGGCCTGTGGGTGGCACTACCCAGTCCTTTGAGGGCCCGAGTAGACCGAAAAGGCAGATTTTCAAAAAGCCAGAAAATAACGTGTTTTTCTAGTCACACTCTAATCTGTGCTCCGTCACGTCAGGTATGAGACACCTTTGAAAGCTCCGGGCTACTTTTTCTGGTCATCCACGACCAGGTGTCCGTCGGCGCAGTCCGTATGGTTTAAAGCAGTGAAGATGCTTGCGCCGGAGTCATTAAAATCCCTGCAGCTGCCCGGGTGGGAAACGCACGGGCGTCGGCGGAGAAGGCTGAGGCTCCCGGCGTGGACAGTGGCCACGTTCAGGCACGTCCCCTGCCTTATGCATTTGAATTTCCAGGGCCTGGCCATGCTGCCTGGTCCATGATAGCTCCTGAAGGCCTGGATGTTTGTTGAATGAATCGTAGACGTGTTTCTAAGATATAAAGACCTGAATACATTAAAGCCTTCAACGGTGACAGCTACATCCTAGGAGGAAGTGGACAACACCCCTCGAACGCTCCACGGCAGGGGTGTGGTGGTGGGACTCGTGACAGAGATGTGGTCGGGGCCCAGGGACCAGGCCCCGGCTTCTGCTGCTGCCTCCCTCCCTCTGCCCGAGCTCAGCCGCAGCCACACGATGTCTCTGTGGACCGGGGTCCGGAGCTGCGAACTGGACGGGCGGGCGACCTGCACCCCTTCGCCCCGTCGGGGAGTGCCCGGTGCTGTGTCTCAGGCCGTGCTCGACCCAGCCTGGTGTCGCAGGGGTGACGGGCCAGCCCGGGGTCCCCTTTCCGTCCCCAGCGGAGGTCATTCTCCCGCTGTTCGATGAGCGAGGACACTGAGGAGAGGTGACTTGGGCGCTGTTTGCCCTCTCTCCTGGTGGCTGCGGGGCGGGTGAGCCATGGCCATCCTGCCGCTCCCTGCCCCCGCCCCCCGCCCCACTCCCCTCGTCCTGGCCGGGGGGTGTGTCAGTTCGGGAGGCAGGAATTCTTTCCTCCTGTCACCCCTAGTGTGACTCAGCTGTGGCTGAAACAAGCCTCTGAAAGGCTGGCAAGTGTCCAAAGCAGAACAGGGCAGGCACAGGGGCGGCCGTTCCAGCCGTCACACGCCTGGAGGGGGCGGGGCGGGGCCTTGGCTGTTCTTCCTCACCGAAGCCCTGTCCTGGGGCTGGGCCCTGTCCTCCCCCGCAGAGGAAGGAGCAGTCTCTGGCCCCTGGCCTGGGGGGCCAGACAGTTGGGGAACCTTCACCTCCAACAGCCCGTCCGCCCGTCTTGCCTTCCCAGTCACCAGGGCAGGCAGAGCCTTGAGGAGCAGCTTTCTGTGACAGATCTCGTCACCTTGCAGAGGGAAAGTGGGGTCTTCTATTAGGTGGCATTCACCCCTGTTCCTTTGGGATTTAAAATCCCAGATCCTCTGGCGAGTCTGGCGAGTCGTCGTTGGCGACAATCCCCACGAGGAGCCCCTCCCCCAGGGGAGGGACGAGTCACAGTCTGTCATGCCACCCAAGTGTTCCGCGCTACAGCGTGTCATCATTTCCTGTCTCCCTTTATTTATTTATTTATTTGTTTTTGCATCTCGGGCATCTTAAGCATAAGGCTGCCTATCGAATGCGTGAGGCCGCTTGTTCCCGCACGCGGACAGCCCCCCCCACCCCCGCCCCCGGTCTCCTGCGGTAGAGCCGGCTCCTCAGTGCGTCTGGTGCGAGGTGCGTGCTCTAAAGGCGGACAGTGGCTATTTTAATCCCATTTATTACACAGCAAAGACTACCATGGCCACTTAGGTTTAGTGGCGAGATCGCTACTCGCATTGATTTTTCTTAGTATTTGGTAGGATATTGCAGCTGAGACCATTTACGTAAGTTTTTGAGAAATGAATGGGGGCTCATTTAATCTGCTCGGCTTGCTCACTAATAGCCGATCAATACAGCGCATTCTTGGCTCCGGAAATACGGCAGACTTTGTTTCATGATGGACGACCCTTATAGATTATTGGGGGGCAACAGATTTATTTTTTTATTTCGGTCTTATTGGTTGCAGGGCGTCTTCGTGACATTGTTGCGCTCGGTACAAACCGGGGAGACGCACGGGGAATGGCGCTAACTCCCACCCTCCACGTCAGATGATGGGCGGCTCTCCTGGGCTGTGAGGCCACGGTGACGGTTTTTAATGTTGGTCTTTAGATAGTTCTCTTTACCGCTATTTGTACTTGATTTGCCCAAATTAGCTATTTTATGGTGGAGCTCTCCAGGTCCTTTGCGTTTGGAGTCGATGCTCCACATTCGATTTCCGTATGGGCCAGCGACGAAATATCCTTGAGTGAAACGGGCAGGCGTAAGAAAACGTTACGAGGCCGTTTGGCCACGTGGGGCGGGCGAGGACGAGGTGCAGCCGGGCGGAGGCCGGAGGGGCTGCTGACGCCCGGCGTCGCACGGGACGGCCCCCAGCAAGGCGTCGCCCGGCCCGACGTCACAGCCGCGGGGCCGATGTAACTTGAGGCCACCTAAGGCATCGACAGGCGTCTGTGCCTAAGACTTCCTCTTTTAAGAAGTACAAGTTCATTTTTATACAAGGCAAAGTGAGGCGTTTCGTTTCTCTTGGGGCTTTTTTTGGCCGAGGGTTGGTTTTATGTGGCGAATCGACAGGTGTTTTCTTCAGCATGAAAGCTACTCTCGTTTCTGGCCGGGGCCCCGTCAGGCGGCAGCGCCCTTTCTCCTGGGCCAGTGTCTCCTGAACCCACGACCCTCTTCACGCTGCTCTCTCTGCTCTCCCTCCAAGGTCCGCTTCAGAATTATCCGATGTTTTACACAACGTGTAAGGTGCTTCCGCGGATACTCAGGGAGAGCAGTAGTTCAGGTGCAAAGTCCATCCTCCTCCATGGTGGTGGTGCTGCGGCAGCTAGTCACACAGTGTGTATTCCTGCTAAAACACCGTCACCCGTGGCTCCCACGTGCCAGCAAAAAGGAGTGTCACACCGCCGCATGCGAGGAGTCTATGAGGAGGGTGACTGGGTGGCGCCCATGCCTCTCTAGAGGAACAGCGGAAAACGCCGCTGTCTTTCAGGCTGTCCATCACCCAGAAGACAGGAAGGGTGAGAAGGAAGGGGCACCCCGCGTGCGGAGTGCAGACGGGGTGACGAGCGAGAGGAGGTCGCGCCGAGCCCTTCCCCGCGCCCCGTGGGAGCGCAGGATTGCAGAGCAGGGCAGGGACCCCATGGCGCGGGAAGGTCGCCTCCCGTCTGCCACTCCACGTACCCCGGCCCTCCCGGCCGCCTTTATGGAGGCGGAGCACGGGGACGGGGTCTCCCGACCTCGGCGTCACGGGCCCTCTCCTGGGCAATGCGCTGTCCCTGGTGCTGGCGCGCGGCCCGCGGTGTCCCGCCAGGCCCTCTGCTGCAGGTGCCCCGCAGCCACTGCTTTGTGTGTGCCAGACCTTCCCCCATACGCTCATCCCTGGGGCTTTACAGTGGCCCCAAACGCCCAAACTAAAGTAGGAAGAACTTTTAATGTGGACGCATTATAAGGGAACACTTGATCGCTGCATTGAATAGAAAACAGAAAGAAAATCAGTAATTCAGTCGTAAATGCTCTACCCAGTGAGAGCCCGTTCCAATATTTCTAAATAAATGCATTTATTAAAGTGTAGCATCTGTACAGAAAAGGGGTCAAGTGGATAATTGAAATGCAACGTATCCATGATGGACAGATAGAAGACGGGCTGGGGGGGCTGCCGGGGCAGGTGGGGAACGGGGAGAGGCTGGCACAGAGGGTGCGGGCTCTCGGCTGTAAGACGAGTAAGGTCCGAGGGTCTCGGGTAAAACATGGTGACAATGGTTGATGACGCTGTATCGCGTAGATGAAGTCTTCTAGGAGAGAACTTCGTTGTTCTCACCAAATGTGCGTGTGTGTGTATGTTTGTGTGTGTATGTGTGTTTACGTGTTTGTATACATGTGTGCGTGTGCATGTGTATGCGTGCGTGCGTTTGCATGTGTGTGTGTTTGCGTGTGCATGTGTTTGCGTGTGTCTGTGTGTAGGTGTGTGTGCACGTGTGTTTGCATATTCGTGTGTTTGTGTGCATGTCTGTGGGTGTGTGTGGGTGTGCGTGTATGTGTGTGTTTGTGTGCACGTGTTTGCGTGTGTGCGTGATTGTGATTGTGTGTGTGTTTGCGTGTGTGCGCGCGTTTGTGCACGTGTGTTTGTGTATATAGGTGTGTGCACGTGTGTTTGAGTGTGTGCGTGTGTGTATGTGTGTTTGTGTGCACATGTGTTTGCTTGTGCATGCGATGTGTGTGTTCGCGTGTGTGCATGCGATGTGCGTGTTCGCGTGTGTGCATGTGTGTGCGCACATGTCTGCGTGTGTGCATGTGTGTATGTGTGTTGTATATATAACTGACAGATCACATCGGGATGTATTAAGTGGGGCCGCTCTGACGGTGTGGGTCCCCGCGTGTTGCGTGCTAGTTCACTCGACCAGCAGGGTCCTTTCTCGATGTATCCGCAGCACACGTACAGCCTCCG
>NW_006434829.1:1533952-1547284 GCF_000325575.1 Pteropus alecto
GCTCTCCCTTGGCACCCGGACGCTTCCGTCACCCCGTCCCTGTCACCGCTCCTTGCTCCCCATGGTGCCCGCTGTCCTGAACATCACGTTGCTTTTGCACATTTTCCTGTTTTTGCATTTTGTGCCAGTGGCCTCGGCTGCCTCTGAGCTGTGGCTTCCTTCACGCCATGGATTTCGGGTCTGCTCAAGCCTTTTGCCTGATTTACGATTGCGCCTTTCGTTTTGTTAGGATTTGGCCCCTTTAGCCCCGTTTATGGGCATAAGTAGGCAGAGATGTTTTGTTTCTGTCCCCCAGGATGTGGTATCATTGCGTGTTTGCACGTGTGCGTGTGATGAAAATGCTCTCGTACCATTACGGGTTTTTACCCCAGCACCGTTCGAACCGCTGTCTCACCTACGCAGCCACTGTCTTCGTCACCGTTAGGAGCTGGCTAAGGCCTAGGTGCCAGGCATCGTGCGGCTTCCGGGGACAGGTGGCTCTGGGGCAGGCGGCTCCTGGGGCAGGCGGCTCCCGGGGCAGGTGGCTCCCGGGGCAGGTGGCTCCCGGGGCAGGTGGTGAGCAGGCAGGGATGGTTCTCGCCCCTTTCGTGTTCCGTTCACAGACTATTGAGTAAACAATAACGTACAATGTGAAGACTGAGAGGGGGACATTGACCCGGTCCCGTTAGCCAGCTTCTTGTCACCGTGCAGTCGGGGCTGGCCACACAGTTGCCGTGACTTTTGGGTGTGTTGTCCTTAAGAATGACATTTTGAACGTTGAACTTCTGAATTCTCCTAGGCTTGAAGTTTTAATTTTGGTGGTAGTTGTCACAGGGCGAAAGAGGCGACTCGGACTTACTCTCGTGACTCGCGGGGCTGGCACTGATTCTCGGTGCTCAGCTGCGATCGTCCGTGCGCCCGCCTTTCGCGTCTGTGCTTCCTGTGTTAGTTGATCGTCTCCTGGTCTCTGCACGGTGTCCCCACCGAGAAACGGGCCATCTGTTTAGGTTCAGAAATTCAAGTTTGGAATGTCTTCAGGATGCGGCTACCTTTCTGTGGGTAAAGAAACCCCGTTCCCCAACACTTAGAGTTTAATCCCCCTTTTTTAAGCCTTAAGGAAACTGGAGGTGGAAGTGGCCGAGGAACCTGCTGGGAATTAAACTCTAAATTAACACAAAATCACTTCCGGTTTTCGCGAATTTGCGGAAGCGTTTTTTCTTTCGTCGTAATCGGTGTGTCCAAGGACTAGAAGATCTCATTCTGGGTGACCCTGACTCTGAGTTTACGGGGCTATGGATTCGATAAAGTATTCCACTGTTCATCGGGATGAGTGATCCGAATCGCAGTCTGCAGTAGTGCACGGAACGTCGCCCCGCGCTCCACGGCTGGCCGCACAGTGCGCGGGGTAAATAATAATCGCTGCAGAAGTTTGGAGAACAGTGGGGCCCACAGTGGTCAGGAAGGACGGCGTCCCGGAGGAGGTGGAAGTTGACCTGATTCTTAAAGGATGACCAGGACTTTGGTCAAAGGGTCGGAAGCGCCTTTCGGTGGCTGGAGTGTTGGACGGGGCCGGGGTGGGGGTGGAGCTCTCTCGGACGTCGTTGGTGGCCGTCGTAACCACTGTATTTTCTCCTCCCGTGACATCTTGCATTTCCATTGCTCGAATCAAGGGCAGTGCAACGGGAATGAGCGTACAGCTAATTGAGGGGAATTGAGCGTGGTCATTTACTCTTCGAGGGGAGCTGGCACTGAGTCTCACCTCAGCGGGCCCTGTTGTCCCCTGTCAGTCACGAATGACTGACGCTCTTGGCGCCGAGCTGTTTAAAGGTCATCGTCTCTGACGCTGCATGTGGCCCGCATCTGAGAGCAAACTGGGAAGCACCCCACCTCGCCTTCTAACTCGCCATCGTGCCGTGCGGTGGATGGGGGGCCGTTGAGGAAAGTGGCATGGACAGGAGCTGAAAGGGGCGAGGTCGGCTTGGCTAAGGAGGCCAAGTGGGTCTCAGGCGCCACGTCCATCTCCATCGTACGTAGCCAGAGCGATCATTTTAAACACCCAGGCTTTGCGAACAGGCTGTTGTCTAGAGATTAACAAGACGAAGGCCCGCGGGGGGAGCAGGTGGCATGGATGAGGCATAAGGGCTGGGTGGGGACTGTGGCCAACTAGTGAGTTTGTGCCCCGCCCACCGGGCACAGTGCTGTTGCTTGTCACAGTGTGCTTGGTGATGGACTCACAGGTTTGGCGCATCCTGCAGTGTGTGGAAGGAAAAACTTAGAATCGAGATTTTTTTTATGTGCAGTCTTCTGTTTTATAAATATTGGCATTAAGAACTAATTATGAATTTAAATGACACCAGGCAGGCTCAAAGAAAACGGGCTTCGGAGCCAGACGCTGCTCACGGGCATTAGGCGCACAGCATCTGCCATGGGCACGGGAGGGTTTCTAATGAAGAAGTGATAGAAAGACCTGTGGGGTGACATTGTGCCACCGTCTACCTGGGAACCCTAAGTACTGAGTCTGGGGAGCAGCAGTTAGCTCTCGAAGGTCAAGGGCCCCGTGGTCCCATTGCACATCACAGGTGTCCCTTCCCCCGGGGAGGGCGATCCCAGGACTGGATCGTTAGAATCTTTTGAGAAAGGATTTGAAACTCGTTACCCTTCTGCATGGCTAGAACCCCGAACGCAGGCCGACGGAGGTCTCAGCCTAACGAGGGCCCAGCCTTGCGGGCTCTAAAATTCCTGCTCCTCCCCGCGTGGCGTCCGACCCCAGAGGTCCCAGGAGAGAGAGCGTCTGGTGCCCTGGGGGGACGTGTCCCCGGGCCGAGCGAGCGGCCCGCACGGTGGTTATCGTCACCCCGCTGAGGCGCGAAGATGCCCAGGCGCATGCGGAAGCGCACGTTGTTGGCAAACGAATTGAGAAACGAGGAGAAATGCGATCAGATGAGAATTTCTGTCTCTGATGCTGCTTTAAAGAGAAGATAGTTTCGCGTATTTCTGTCCCGCCTGCAGAGAGCCGTCTGTGCTGGTGGGTTTTCGCCTCCGGCTTCTTGTCGGGCTGCATCCTTTATGTTCCGAGTCTCTAGTCTCCTTTGATGGTGGAACGAAGTGGGGGGCGCTTGGGAGACCCCTCTCCCACCCCACCCAGCGCCCTAAATGAACGGGTCGCCGTTCTTGTGGATTCTCGCTGAATCTTTTAAATTCTTTTTCCACACGCTTTCCGCAGAGATGCCGAGACAGCACGGTGGGCCTGGTAGGGAAATGCCAGGAAGCGGGGTGCAGCCCGTGAGCAGGAGAGAACCTCGTTTCCCGATGGCGGTGGGGAGGTGACTGGGCGAACCCGGGCAGGGGCCGCCGTCGGCGGAGCTGCTTGGGGTCCCCTCGCTCCGTCCGTCGGCTTTGCCTTTTTTCTTCCTTTTTCCTCGGTTTGAAAACTATGTAAGGCTTTTAAGGCCGTGGCTTAAAATTTCCTTCCGGCGACACTTGTTGACCCGCCCCCACCAAACACGCCACGTGTGGGTCGTTAACGTTCATCCAACCTGGTTGAGCCACGTGTGGGTCGTTAACGTTCATCCAACCTGATTGTAAGTGGCTCTGGAGCAACGCGTCTCGCGAGGACGGTCTTGGCGATGCCCGTGAGCTGGGCGTCCGAGGCGGGAGGCAGACCGCTTCCCTCCGGCTCACGGCCCCTCATCCTCTGCAGCCTGTTTTCATTCTTGGCCTCCAAGCGGCCAAAACGAGGACAAGCGTATGTATTGTCACAGTGAGACATCTAGACAGGAGCCTGGGGTCATCCGGTCAGAGCCGCTGGCCCTCCCTGCACTGGGAATCGTCTGGGCAGCGGGGGAGGTCCACGCCTCGGTCCACACGGGGTGCGGTGGGTCTGAGCTGCTCATGGTGGAGCATCCTGCCATGACTCAGTCCTCCCGCTGGACAGACGGGACACTGCCAGCCGGGGTGAGAGCTGGCATGCGTGTTCAGCTACGGCGGCCTTCGCAGACCTCCTGCCAAACTCGCCGTGTCCGGTGACGGCTCATTACCTGCCCCGCTGGACCCCGCCATCCCTACCCCCCCACACCCCGCTGCACCCCTTGATTTCATTGTTGCCGTTGCTCCCACTGGGCTCTCTCGGTAAGTTGGCCTTTTGGACATGAATTCATTTGTTTCACTCTCTGGCTCTGAACTTCAAGGGCTTCCTGTCACACGTAGAAGAAAGCCCAAAGTCTTCATGATGGCGGGAGACCTTACCGGGTCTGGCCCGTGGCTGCGTCTGGCCCGGGGCCTTTGCTCTTGCTGTCCCTCCCACCTGGAGCATGTCTCCAGCCTGTTGGCACGGGGCCTGCTTCCCAGCTCCGTGTGAGTGTCTGTTTAAATGTCACCTGCAGGGGGGTGGCACAGCCAGATCCGGACATGGAGGAACAAGCATTTCTTAAGTAGTGTAAGATAGTCAGGATTCTTTACTCCTCACACTCTTTATGCTAATAAGATGCTGATGGTGGAAGGAGGCGTGGAGAAGCCTTTTGTAGAAAGCGAAGTAACAGGTGGGATCGTCACTCACGTGACAGGTGCTGGTAGGAGGTCTCGGTGGATATGGTACCCGCTGGGGTGAGACTGACAAGCATTTGGCCTTTCGACTTCCACCGTGTGCTCCAGCTGCGAGCCAGTGGCGCGCTCCTCCCGGTGAGGACGGGGGACGTGCCGCGCGCTCCTCCCGGTGAGGACGGGGGACGTGCCGCGCGTTTCCAGCTGCAGGCGGTGCCTCGGGGGTCCTCTGTTTTCCCATTGGAAAGGAGAAGTTGGGAAAGGGCTTATTGCCGTGGGAGAGGGAGGAATGGATCAGGCGAGTCAACGTATGGAAAGCAGCGTGGGATCTAAATAGACTGCTGGTCACTGGGGTCTTGGGGAGTCCACCACCTGCACGCGCATGAGGGCTGGGATGCTGGGAAAAGATGAGCTGGGAACAGCAAATGGTCCGGAACTGATTTCACGGCGCACGGCGGAATGAGGACTTGCGGAAGCCGGGAAGTTGTGTTACAGACAAATGAAGGAAGTTGGGCTTCCTGGAACCCAAGTTCGTGAAGCAGGTTTTACCCCTTCTGCATCAGAAGCTTGGCCGACTGCTGGCCAGAGGCAGGAGAGCTCAGTGGGGGCCGTCCTGACGGGGTGTGTTCACCGGAGCCCGTTTTGGGGTGCGCTCGCTGGGGCCCATCATGGGGTGTGCTCGCTGGGGCCCCTGTCGTGGGGTGTGCTTGCTGGAACCCGTCACGGGCTGCACTGGCTGCTGGTTGCTCACATCCGCAGCCCTGAGTGTCCATTTGTGTAGGATGCACAAGGGGTCACGGTTCCCTGCATTTCACCCCCACTCCCCATCGTGGGAGACCTGGGACCCGGAGCTCGGAGCTGCAGTGGGGAGAGCTTGGGGGACATCAGGCTTGACCGAGCTGATCGGCTGTGGGCATCAGCAGCACAGCTCGGCCCCTCCCAGTTAGACCCAGTGTCCAGGTTGAAGGAACTGCTAGGACTGGCAGCCCCTCCGCTCCCCAGGCGGGCTCTCGTCGCGTGCCTGTTTTCATCAGGGCGACCTGGATTGTTTCTGGGGACCGGGAGGAGAGACAGTGTCGGGGCCACCTGCCCCGTTTTGTCTGCTGTCGGATTCAGCGTCCAGCCTTGTCCGGGCGCAGCCCCTGTGGTTGGGGTCTTCTGTGGGGGTGCCGTCCACGCACCGGGTGGCCGGGCCCCTGCTAGGCCATTTCCATGTTCATTCTAATTCAGCATCACCGTGGCTGGTCTGACACCCGAGGGCGCCTCCACACACGCACGCCGCGTCCTAGCCGGAGCATGTCTGTAACTGTCGCACGTCTGCCGTGGGCCCGGCGCACGCAAGGCCGTGGTCCGACTGGGACATTTCCCGCGTTCCTGATTACAGACCCTGCACGGCCCACTCAGCACCTTTTCTTTTTTTTTTTGGTGGGATAAGGACGTTAGACCGCTGGTCATCAAGTTTTGGTTGGCAAATTCCAGCCAATCAGTAACTCTGAAGAAGGCAGTAAACAAACAGACAAGTCACAAAAGCCCTATGTCAGGACTCACATGTGCTTAGAAGCAGACAGTTCCCTTGTGAGGGTGAAGCCAACTTGTCGCCCAGACGCATCACGTTTACTCGGAGGTTTAAGTGGGGGCGGTCACTGTTTCAGGCAGATGCATCACCGAGGAGCCTGGGGCTCTCGAATCAGCACTTTCTGGGAGAATAAATGATTTTACTGAGTCATTTTCAGAGCGTTGCAGCCACCCGACGCTTACAGAGCCCCGTGCCGTACAGTGTCTTCCTTGTGGGAGACACGGTATGTTTCCTGAGGCTCAGAAATGTGCCCTCGGGGAACAAGTGTCTGCCCGTGAAAGTAAATGATTAGAGTCTTCCCTGCATCTGTCAGTCGTGGGGAGTCAGAACCGTATTGGACGGCCCACTGAAAAATCATTTTGTTATTATGTTGTACAATCGCAGTATGTCTCTGGTTTTATTATACACAAGAGCATTTTTTTTTCATGCTGGGAAATGTATTTTTCTATTATTGAATCAAACTAGATCTGACAAGTTTTCACTTCTTAATTTTTTTAGGCTGTGTCTTGAGCATGTAGGCAGCTTTTGGTGGGTTCTTCATTAGGATGATCCAGTTGCTGGTTCTGAAAATAGTCATATTAGTAATTTTCTGGCTAATATGTATCGAACACGTACATGGAATAACTCTCGATGGTGACATGAGGCAGTTATGACATAATCCTCATTTTATAGGTGAACAGAGAGGATGAGGGACAGCCAGCCCAGCCTGTCCCTTATTCCTGGCAGGCTGGGACCCATTTTCCTAGCTCTCCACGTTACTGCCTGATTTTCATTTTCTGTTTTACCTTGAAATGGTAGAAAGTGAGTTATTATTGGCCACGTTATTTCTTGTTTTGTTAAAAGGATATAAATTAAGAGGAAAATAAATTAAGAGTTTATACGCGTTGGGGGCATGGAGGTTCCTCTGACTCATACGCACCCTCAGAGATGCACGGAAAGGAAGTTACTTCTCTCTACTCTGTGGTTTTACGGCGGTCGGTTTCCGTCGGACTGTGACGCTGGCATTGTGGAGGTAGGGGCGAGCTTTCTGGCATCAGACACAGCTCCTTTCGAATCCACTTTCTGCCTCGGGGCCAAGGCTCTCAGCCTCAATTCCTCAGCTGCTAAGTGGGGGGGGTGGTGGTGGTGGTGGAAACACTTGCCCCAGTACCGTGTTGAGCGCCTAGTAATACGATACGTATTGGCAAAAACACAATAAGCATTACTTTCCCCCGTCCTCGTCTTCCTCACTTTCCCTGTGAAACACCCTTATACGTGAACCCACTTCCAGGGAAACCAAATGCAGACGTGCGAAGCCACGTCCGCAAGAGCAAGGGAAAGGACAACGACCCGTTAAGTTTTCTCTTCCTTCAACTGGGAATCAGACTTTCACAGCAACACGGTATCTCAGAAACTCACGTTTTGTTAAGTCCATCGCAGCCTCTGCTCCCCACCCCGAACCCCTGGGACACGTGGGGCTGAATGAATCCATCTCAGTGTCAGGGCAGAAATGGCCAATTAGCATATGCCCTTTCCCTGGCCACTGTGATTGGCTCAGCCGTGAGCATGTGACCCAGTCTGGGCCAATGATCATCAAGCCTCAGATTTTAAATTACTAAGGAGGAGAAGCTACAGTTTTCCCTGGATTGGACCCTGTAGGGAGATGAGCCGGGAGCCGCGAGGGACCACTGGCCTGCGGGAGCCACCCCCAAAATAAGTACATTAAATTTGGGGGAAACAGATGCAGGTGATGGTGCCGCGGGCAGAGCTGGATCCTCACTTTTGAGACCTCTGCGTCTTTTGAATGTTGGAGCAAAAGAAACGCCTTCCTTTGCTTAAATTGCTTAGACGTGTACCTTCTGACCGTTTTTGACAAAAGCGGGCGAACCACGCAAGCGGCGCTGACGGAGTGCGGGGGCCGGCGCAGCGTGATGCGCCCGTGGTCGGTGGTGACCAGGGCTGCAGAGCCGCGAGCGGCCGCGGAGGGCGGAGGGCGGAGGGCAGGCTCCGGCACACGCAGCACTGGGTGCCCCTCCGTCCCCAGCGCAGGTCCTGCAGAGGGGGGCCTTCTGCAGTGAAGGGTCCCTCACCGCGGCCACCAGGTGCCTGTGCAGGCCATGCACAGGTGCTGCCGGGCGGCAGGGCCAGGGAGGCTGAGGGCATGGCCCACTCGGCCAGCTGCCCCGGTGCCGACGCCTCCTGCTAATGAGCTCAGAGGCGTCCTGCGTGTCGTTCGCAGCCCTGGCAGAGCACCTGAGCGCCTGCCTGCCCCATTCCCACCCCAGACGCTGAAAGTCCCTGAAAAACACGTGCCACGGAACCGAGCGGATTGGCGCCACTGTTCACGCATAGCTGCCGCTCCGTATGAATTTTCTGTTGCTCTGTAATGAGTCACCACAGACTCAGTGGCTTGAAATCGTGCAGATTTATCGCCTCTGTTCCGTAGGTCAGATGTTTGACACAGGTGTCACTCGGCCAACTCCCCGGTGTCATGAGGGCTGCATCCCTTTCCGCAAGCGCATGGACGAATCTGATCCGTCGTCTCTCCCGCCTCCGGAAGCTGTCCGCCTTGCCTGGCTCCTGGCCCGCTGCCTCCATCGTCAAAGCCGGCGAGGATGGCTGAGACTTCTTACCACTCCTGCCTGCGTCTCTGTCTCTGTCTGCCATTTCTGAGGGCCCTCGCGATCATGTCGAGCCCGCCCAGGTGTCCCCAAACACCCTCCCCGGGGGCCTGAGAGGGCCTGACGTGGTCACACCTGTGAGACTCTCGTTGCCACATCGGGCCATGTGGCGCTGGGCATCAGGACGTGGGTGTCTTTGAGGGACTTGCCACTTTTGGAAAATTGAGTCAATTACCCCAGGACCCATTCTGCAGTTTCTGCTTTCTGGGCTCATTAGCTGTGCCGCGTAGCTCGCCACTGGTCTCGAAACAGATGCGTCCGTCCCTGAGCTGGCGGGCGGCCTGCTTGCCCACGCTGGCTCCGGAAGCCACCTCCCTGTGCTGCCTGCCAGTCGGCAGCTCCTCTGCCTTCCCAGTGACCGAGTTGGAACGTCGGCTGTGGAGCACCCCCTCATTTATTGCCAGTGTCCCCCTGAGACAGGGCATGACCCCCTTTCCTAGCTGTGTTATTTTCATTGTGTCCAAATTTCGTGTTTAAAATTGCATTCAAATCACACATGGACTGCACCTCCAATGCTGCTGGATAGAGAAGTGACTTCTGGAACCTTTCTGTAGATGGCGTCCGAGGGGGCCAGCTCGCTGCGGTTCACGTCTGGCACTGGGAACTCCCGGCTCTGGGACCTTGAGCATCACCATGCGAGAAGTCGCTGGGGTTTGCTACCTGGAAGCCAAGTCTTGCAGGTGTGTTCAGGTCGGCCATCGATGGCTTCGTGCAGAGACGGTACTTCCTCATTCTCTATGTGGTCACGTGCTGGGCCTTCACTGAGCAGCCCCACGGGGTGAACGTGGGCCCCGTAGTGAGGGTGCAGACGTGTGCTGAGCGAGATGGGGCGTTTCATAGCCTCACGGGCACGGGGCTGGGAAGATGCCCCCCAGATGGCATCTGTCCCCATTAAAAGACCATTCTCACAAAGGTGACGTCGTGACTCTTATACAGAAACAAACGAACACACGTTAACATTTTTATTTAGCTCATTGATTGAGTGAGGACATCGGGCAGATGTGGCAGCCGACCCACAGGGCAAGGCCGAGGAGCCCTCATTTCATGAGCAAAGGGCTGTTGAAATGGGCGCGTGCGCACCGCCCGCCTCCCCAGGAGCGGGGAAGGGTTGGCCCCCCGCCAGAGAGCCGGCTCGTGCATCTGCAGGCGGGAATGACTTGATTTCCGCTGATGTTGTAAAGTAGCTCCCGTAGAATCAGAATCTGGAATCTGGGGGGCAGGGCGAGGTTTCCCGCAGGTGTTTTCCTGCTTGCTCTCTCCCGGGCACACGCCCTCCGCACAGCGTCTGCACCTCTGACTTGTCCCTGTGGACCCGCCTCTGGACCCCAGGGAGCCACACGGAGGGGACGGGACGGTGGCAGTCGGCCGTCCTATCCGCTGGCGTCCTTTTTCTTGCCCTGCCCCCTCCTCCTTCCTGCCTTTCCGCTCTCCCTCTTTGACCCCCTTTCTGGGATTGGTGAAATCACTCAAAACGACTTTGCCATCAGGAAACGGGGAAGCAGAAAAAGTTGTTAGTGAGGTGTTTTAAAAAGCCATTTAACCCCCGAACGAACGAACCATGAACATGAACAATTAAAGAATGCGCGAGACGCGACACTCCTCTGGGTTTGAGGGCGGCCGGGGAGCGGAGGCCTCTCGCTGCGTGCGGGGCGTGAGCTTCGGCTGCGGGTGGGCGGGCGTGGGCACGCCGGGTCGGGGGTTAGAAACAGCCCGAGCTCCCCATGCAGATGGCGTCTCTCTCACCAGGTCTTAGTGAGGGCTCAGGGAGACGCAGCAGCGCCGACCTTCCCAGGGGTGGGTCTGGGGTAATGAGCCGCTGACCCCGAGCTGGAGACTGGCTTCCAGATGTTTGCCCAGTATCCTTTCGTTCATCCGTTTGTTTATTCCTTCGTGCATGCGTTGACTCAGTGTGCCCTGTGCCCTGATTGTCCTGGGCCCGAGCCTACAGCCGGGAACAAGGCAGTCACAGCTCTGCCTCTGAGGACCCGCCGGGGCAGGAGGGGTCTGCAGATTCAATCAAGAGAACAAACAGAAAAGGCAGGTTACCCGAGGGCTCGCTCCTGGTGCCGTGCATCCTGTGGGTCTGGACAAACGTGTAACGACCCGTGTCTGCCATCACGGAGGGCTCTATGTACCGCGTGGAGCGTCACCCGGAAAGTCAGTGCCCCCAGCACCAGTAATTTCCGCTTCTAAAACTCATTAAGTTGGTCCCTGAGTTATGTAACGTCCGTGTCTGTGTTTTTCTAACACTGTAAAAATATCGTTTTGCTTCCTCTTACCGCGAGGGAGGGGTCTGTTCGCGGAGGGAGAAGAAAGGTGCCTTCGGTGTCCTGGTGCCCACGTCGCTGTCCTGGAGGCCGTGCCGTGTGACGGAGGCGATGTGCTTCCCCGAGCCTTGGGTTCTAGGGATTTGGGGTGTGTGCCTCACACGCTTGGACCCAGCATGACAGGGTCCCATCACCTAACCCGTTCCTGGAGGGCTCCACGCAGCACACCCTCCCCAGGCCTTTCGTCCCCATCTCTCGGCTCAGCCCCGAGGGGAGTATGAGCTGCCCAGTGATTGGCGATGGCCCGTCTTCGTTTGTCCTTGCCCCAGCATCCTTTCTCACCCCCCAGTGGTCGGTGTGTCCTGTGTGGCGTGTGTAGTGGGCGGAGCCCCGAAGCACACACTGAGAAAGCCCTTCCCATTCCCGCTCTCGGCCGGGGTGGCCGCGTCGCTGGGAACCTGCCTGTCTGTCTGTCTGTCTGCTGCCCCTTGGTAGCTCCTTTCTGGCCCTCGGTGACCTCCTGTCCTGACAAAGGAGAGCGCGTCTGAGGCACGCCTCCGCGGCCCCGTGAGGACGTGGGGCCGCCCACTGACGTTTAAAGACGCTACTTGGTTTGCACTTTGTTTGTCTGCATGCTCCACGTCTTCGGTGGCAAATGCTGCTGGTTTGCTGCTTGTCAGCGGCATAGGCTTGTGAGACAAGCACACGCACAGTCGTGCCTCATTAGGCGATTTTGCCACTGCGTGCGTGCTCATCAGTGCACCTGCGCACACCTGCAGGGCACAGCCCATGTCACTGGGCGTGCTCGACTTCTACACGCCTGGCAGGCTTGTCGCCGCCACCCTCGCCACAAGCCCGGAGTCATTGCAGCGTGAGCCCTGACAGCTAGCCTTGCCTTTCGCAACGCAAGTGCCACCGCAGCTTGGCGTGCCCTGAGGCCTCCCCGTCAGAGGCAGCACTGCGGGGGATAAACGCCTCGCCAGCCAGCGGGTCGGCCCAGAGCCAGGCCGCCCCTCACTGAGGCTCTTTTGAGATCTCACTTGATTTCGATAACTGACCATTGGGGGTCACTTGTTTTTTTTTATTTTTTGTTTTTTCTCTTCTTAGCTTTAAATTCCCACTTCTGTGTTTTAAATCCACCAATAAAGGGTGAGCTCATGATATCCCGGGCCCCCACCATCGACCCCAAGAGAAGCAGAAGCCCAGGCCTGTGCTCTCCGGGGCCTATAAGTGATAAAATCTTTTTCCTTCAGTTTCCCAGTGGTTGTCAATGAAGGGATCTCGCAATCATAATAAGAACCATGAGGGTCAGTCCGGTTGTCACATGGTTTAGAAGGGGACCGTGAGCAGCTCACCTGCTCAGGCGAGAGTTCCAGGCATTTCTAATCGATAGCATCACTGTAGATAAGCAGAGCCCACACAGAACAGTGATGCATTGTGCTACGTGTTAGATGTGACCACATTACTGTTACAACATTACGGAGCTTCTTACAACATGATGACGTTACAATGTTACAGTGTTTCAGTGTTACAACATGACCACATTGTTACATTACGGAGCTTACGACATTATGACAGCAGTGTTTACAGCGTTACAATATTACAACATGACCACATTACTGTTACATTATGGAGCTTACAACATGATGAGGTTACAGTGTTACACTTCGTTACAACTTTATAATGTTACCACAGTACAGCGCAACGGCATTTTGACGATACACCTTACGACACTATGTCAGCAACCCCGTTGCTAGGTGATAAGAGCCTCTCGGCTCCATCATATCCTTACGGCACCACCGTCTCGTGTCTGCTGGGGTTCCGACCTGATGTTCCTGGGCTGTGTGACTGGCGTGAAGCGCGTTGGCTTAGGTGGGATGTTCGGATGAGGAACTGCATGATTGGCACAGAGATGGGCTGGTGGTTGGCAAGAGGCGGGCAGCCGTGGGAACTGTTGGTCACCCGCCCTCCATTCCCCCCGCAGTGACGGAGAGCCGAGGCGCCCTGGAGAGCACCCAGAGGTTTTCTCTGCTGCCCACCTACCTGCCGGTGACCTACCGCGTGCACCACGCCGACGTGTCCTTCTTCCTGCGGGAGGCCGACCAGGACGTCATGCGCAACTCCAGCCTGCAGTCGCGCGTGGAGTCCTTCCTCGTGCACAGGTCCAGGCGGCTGCCCGTGCTGCGCGCCAGCTACGGGCCCTTCCACGCGGAGCAGGTGGTGGCCCAGGACCTGCTGCTGCCGTCCGGCCCCTCTGGCCTCGCCGGCCAGCTGTCCCTGAACTGGAGGCTGCAGGCGCACATCCTGCGGG
>NW_006434829.1:1548019-1557838 GCF_000325575.1 Pteropus alecto
AGCCCCTCAGTCTGAAGGGCCCTGTGGGGCCGGCGCCCCACTGTTATGACCAGTTGTCACCACGAGGTGGAGACGCCGTGTGCTCTGTCCCGCTGTCCGTTTGGTGGCAAAGGGGTCCATACCTATGGATTTCGTAGGCCGTCTGCGACCAGCCAGGGGCCGATGACCGCCCTTGGCTGGAGCGTGGGGCGCCCTAGTACCTATGGATTTCGTAGGCCGTTTGCGAACAGCCAGGGGCCGCTGACCGCCCTTGGCTGGAGCGTGGGGCGCCCTCGGAGGGCGGCGGGCTGGCTGGCGTGGCCGGCAGGAGCCGCCTGCGAATCGCAGGGTTGGGTGGCTCCAGCCCAGACGAGGCTGCAGGCGACACGGCAGCCACTGTGGGAGGGACCGGGTCACGGCGTTGCCGACGCCAAGTCTGTGCCAAGCGGCGAGTTCCGAGTCCGATGTGGCACCGACTCGCAGTCACGTCTCGTTTCTGTCTGGACATAGCGCTGGACGTCGCATGCACAAGAGCTTAACGCGGGAGGAATGTGACGCGCGGCAGGGTTTGCGCAGCGTCCCGCGTGGGCACGCACCCAAGACCAGGCTCTTAAAAGGAGCGCTGTATGCTTTAGAAAGATGCGCGTTGCTTTTCTCCTGGGGCCATACGTGAGATGTGCCACTGGCCTTGGCGTCACTGGCTTGCCACTGAGTCGTTTCTTGTTTGCTTTAAGCACAGACAAGTTCGATTGTCACAGCTGTTTGGCACAAGCGTTTTGGGTCACTGGACATGGCCCAACGTTTGGCGTTAAGGCAGCAACTTGGTCTGAACGTCCATGTAACAAACTCCATGGCGACCCCTGAAAATAGGGAGCTCTGCCTCATATGGCCCGTTTCCCACAAGGGTTTAAGCGAGCGCGTGAGGCGGGTCCTCCGTCCTCTCCGCCGGGCGTGGCGCGGCGGTTTTTCTGGCATTCTCTCCATTTTCATTTAAGGGAAGGGTGAGTTTGAGAAAGGAGTCATTCTTTCGCTCAGATACCTTACACATCAGGATTTGCCTATTGCTCCCCAGTGCCGGAATTGTCCTTTCATCTTAATCTAATGATGGGACTTGGCTGATTCTTGGCAGGTAATACCCTTTGGTTGGGGTGGAGGGTGCCTCTGGGGCCAACCACAGGGATTTAGGGCGCGTCAACATGTCTGTGAACTCATCGCTGGTTTTCTGGACCCAGAGTTAAAACCTCGAATCACCCGAGGCTGTAACTCTCCAGGACACGAGACCTGCCCAGTGTTTTGGGGAAGCAGTCGTATGCGTGGTGTTAGCCTTTGCAAAAGCTTTGAATCTGATGAACGTCTCGTCGCACATGAAACATTGATCAGAGGCCCGCGGGCAACTGTGTCATTGGAAGCCGTGACGAAGCCAAGAGACATTGACTCCGCTGGGCCACGTAACCTGAGGGTCCGAATCTTTGCAAGTTGAGCAACGGACACAGTCAAGGTATCGAGATGCAGAGGCTCCACTTGTAAGTGAAAGATTCGAACGTTCCGGATGCATAGCAAAACTCTTCAGAGCCTGTCGATTTTGTAAAAAAGGAAAAATCAGTTTTCCAGTTAAGACAGTAGTAAAGCAGATGTTTCGTGAGCGTGCCTTTGGCTCGGTAAGGCGGAGGCTTTCTGTCTCTTTAAAAGCTTGCGTTCATAAGGCGCCCGCTGCATCCTTAAAATTCTCTGATCACGCACGAGTCTTATCTGTTTATAAAAACAGCTGGGGGTAAACCTGGATCTGGCAATGCGATTAGCCCTTAGTCTGAATTCTCGTAATTAGAAAATAATAAAACTGTATATCTTTTTTAACGAAGTCAGTTTGACACTAATTGAGATAACTCCCACACGTCTGGAGTCGGCGTGTGTCTGTCGGATGCGGCCATCTGCTGTAATGAAATAACCCGAGGGTCAGCCGCGTCTCCTCTCTGAGACTGTGACTTTTGTTTCTGGACATTCCGTGCTGAGAGTGTTAACACCATCCAGAGGCCGCCTCATGTTTTGTAGGTCAGGTGCCAGCAGGACATGCATCGCCCCTTAAAGCTGGCCAGGGCGGGGAGGGGACCCAATTAAGCGCCACCGACAGGAGGGAGCCCTTCCACATCGAGGGCTGACACTGATGCTGTAACTCGCGTCCTTCTCCTGCAGTGACTGAGCTCCTCCCGCCACCTGCCCGGTGATGTCTGTGCCCGTAACCACAGGGCGACGCCACAGCCTACACAAGGGCAGCTTCTGTTCCGGGGACAGAGTTCCGTTGTGCAAATCATCAGGAAGGGCACTTACAAGAAATGGCGCCGTGTCTGTTCGTACATGGGCGTGTGTGTGCGTGCAGGCGTGTGAGTGTGTGCGTGCACGCGCGTGTGTGCGTGCAGGGACCGCTGGGAGAGGAGCAGCGTGCGGGGCTGTTTGTCATCCTGCAGCTTCTCTGCCGTGGGCGTGTCGGCCGGAGCCGCCGAGCTCAGAGGGAGGGCGGCTCAGCGCTTCACCCTCAGACACCTCGGGGCGCCCTCAGTTTCCGGAAATGTTTTCCTGCAGCGAAGCACCGAGGCGTCCGTCCAGCAGCACCGGGCCAGCTCTGCTGTCCCCTCGCCCTCCCGCACGGAGAGCCCCCTTCAGACGCGTCCGGTCTCCGAGAGGAGAAGACGGGCTCTTCCTCCCGCATCTTCCCACCTGTCTTCCCGTCTCTTCCTTCTTCCCACAGAAGGTCAGCTTCAGAGGCGTCCAGGACAGAGGACCTGGACGTGAGGCCGGAGCCCGGTGTCTGTGAGGGTTGGTGTCCCCTAGCGCCCGGGGCGCAGGCTGCACGGCTCAGACCGGGCGGGGATGCGGGGAGCGTTTCTCCAGGCCGAGATGCTTTAACCGGTGGCTGGATGCGAGCGGGAGTGAGCGGAGTTATTGTTCAGTAACGAACACACACATTTGCTGAGGTCGCTGCAGTTTCGAGCGCCGAATGGTCACAAGTTAAGCCCCTTGGGCCAGCCCGGGGGAAGCTGGAAGGCAGCCCCTGAATGAGGCTCATTCTCGAGCAGGGGCCGTTACAAGGCAGAGTGAGAGAGTGGAAGGGGGTATTTGGCAAGGGCTGAAAGCCCACGATGGACAAGGTGGAAAAGGTGACCTCGGTGCTTCGGGAAGCAGCTTCGCCATGGGCCGTCAGCTTGTTAGGGACTCGGGGGGCTTTGAGACACCCCGAGCTGAGCGCAGTGAACGCGCAGCCTGCTGGCCGAGTGCGGTCTCTCTATCCTGATGCAGGGCAAACGCCCTGGGGTATTCATAATGTTCTCAGTCCGAGAAACGAGGTGCTGCTGGGGCCATCAGGGGTGTCGGCGTTCCCAGACGCGCACATGTCCATGACATCTGTGCGTGGGACGGTGGCCGCCTCCGTCATCTGGTGGGGCAGCGGATGGGAGGGGAGTGAGGTAGGCCGAGGACGGGGGGCTCCGTCTTTCGTGGACCACCTCTGTGCTCGCGGGTGGATCTGGAGGCGCGTGGCAGCCAGGGACGCCACCGTGTGGGACCGGCCCTGGCGCCGCGCGGCCGGTTCCCGTCTCCGCGGTCTTGCGTTGCCACGGCGCTTTGTCTCAGCGCATCCACATTATTGCCGACTGACGTCCACACTTCATCCGAACGTCCTTCGTCTTTACCCGAAGCCCCCCTTCCTGTCCCAGCCCCCGCTCGGGACGTCCCACACGCTCAGCCATCAGGCCCCCTTAGCGCCTGGGACCGTGCTCAGACTTCCTCCGTTTCCCATGACCTGGACGGTCTCGAGACTGACGGCACAGACACGTCCTGGGGTGGCCTCAGCGGGGATCTGTCCGCCGTCTTCCTCGTGACCGGGCGAGGCGCTGGGGCGGGGGTGGACAGGCACAAGCGCCCTTCCCATCACGCTGGGTGAAGGCCACCCACGACGGCCCCTGCCGTCGCCGCGGGTCCCTGGCCGGGGCGCGTGTCTCGGGTCTGCCCTCTAAGGCTGCTTTTCTCCTGCTCCCTGCGCTGTACCCCCAGACGGAATTGTCACACACGGCTCACGGCCATCGGTGGCTGCGGAGTCACACCTGCCGCCTGCGGGTCTCTAGCCGGCCGATTATTTGAAATCCTGCAGGTGACAATTGTTTATTCTCCCTCGTTTGTTCCCTTTGGCGAGGGCGCTGGAGGCACCTGGATGTTCATCTTACAGTCTGGGTCGTGACCCCATGGAGCAGACGAGGCCTCCCAGCCTCGCACGTCCCATTCACATTGGACCGTGTTTTCTGGGGCCACCCTGCACCCTGCAGGCTGTTTAGCGGCATCTCCGGCCCCCCACCCACCAGATGCCAGAAGAATAACCCCCCAGTTGTGACACCCCGAAATGTGTCCAGATATTGCCAAGTGTCCCCTGGGGCACAAAACCTCTCCTGTAAGTTAAAAACCAGTGGACTAGGTGGCAACTTTGAGAAAGAAGCTCTTCCTTGGGCAACTGCACCCGTTCCGCAGAGCAAGGTTCGGAGTTGAAAAGTCGTAGCTATTTGAGCCACGTGCACGTGGGACACAGCAGGTGGATGGGATGCGGGACAGAGAGAGCCGGCCCCGACCCATTCAGGTGTGAGACCGTGTGACGCGGTACAGCTGCAGGTCAGAGAGAAGGAATATATTTTTCAAAAATGACACTGGGACATCGATTATCCAAAAGAGGAAAAGGATTGGATTTTTACTCCATGCCGTTTATAGACATTGATTTCAGATCGATTAGGTATTCGAAGGAAAAAAGAGAAATCGGTGTGGAAGGAACTACGAAAGGGTGTCTTTATGAGCCCTGGGAGGAAAAGATTTCTTCAACAAGATACCAGGACACTGACCACGAAGGGAAAATCGATGCATTGACTGCATTCTAAAAATAATTACTTTTTTTTTTTTAAATCAAAAAGCAAATCATAAATTTTGGGAGAGTTATTTGTCACATATGACCAACAGACAATTAGGATGCAGAATGTATTTTTTCAAATGTTTATAATTCAATAATTATAGCAAATAAAGTAATAGAAAAGTGGACAAAAAATATGAATAAGCGTTTCACAGAAGAAAAATAAAGCATCCAAGAAATATAAGAAAAGGTATTTTACCTCCTTAGCAGTCAAACAAATTAAAACCATGATAACATTCAAATTTCCATTTCCAGGCAGTCTGGTGACATTCAGAATTGTCGAGATGGGGAATGAAGGGACCTCTCATTGGCGGGGAGAAAAATCGGTTCAACTTCTTTAGAAAATAGTTCGGAACTGCCTACTGATATCAAAAATATGATCTACTCCGACCCAATATTTCCACTTCTAAGGTGTATGACCTAGAGAAACTCTTGCCCTTGGCCACCGGAAGGCACTCAGACGTACTCAGAGCAGCACCGATTGTGACAGCCAAGAATTAGAAATAGCCCAAGTGCCTGCCGAGGGGGTAATGGATCAGGCTGTTTTGATCATGGGATTTTATACATTTATGAAAATGATTCAGTTACAGTTAGAGACATCAGTATAGGTATCTACTATCTATCTCTCTGATATATGTTACATTTCATTGAAATTTGCAGAAAAGTATATTTATATAAAGATAAAAATATGCATCAAATTAACACTGCTCATGGATAAATATATATACATCCGTTTAGGTAAAACCATAAAAAATAAAGAAACGAACACGAAATTTAGGCTGGGCCTCAGGAAGTGGGGAGGCTGAGGATATCACTGGGGATTCAGAGATACGTGTTTGAGCGCGTAGTGTGGGAGCTCAGCGCGTGGGTGTGTGTCATTGTTAGAGAAATGTTCACGTATGACGTGTATGCTTTTCTTTGAACTGCGTGTATCTAATTTCCCGTAATGCTTTGTATATACTCGTGTATGTGTGTTTGAGGTGGAGAGGGGTGGGGATACATGCCGGATTTCAAAACATTTGGTAAAAACAAAAGCGAGTCATTTGTCACTTAATAGGGGGAGAAATGCGAGCTCATGTTAGACTCTCCCCCTCCCCCACCGCCCCCCAGTAACATTCAAGGCCATTCGGTTCCAGAAGATAATAGAGCAATAACTACAAGTCACTAAAGGCCTCATTAAGGGACATTGGTTATTTTACATTTGCGTAATAGTAGTCACATAATGTGACATGATGTAGCTATTCTGATACAAAACTTCAGGTAAGTAAAAGTAAAGTACAGAAGATGGGATAGGATAAATGGATGGAAAGGCAGATGGAGAGATAGATAGGTGGATGGATGAAAAGATACATGGATAATTGATAGATAGATAAATGATAGATGGGTGAATGGGATGGTGGGTGGGTGAATGGATGGACAGGTGGTCAGCTAGGTACACAGACAGATACATAGTTACATAGATGGTTAGACACGTAGATACACTGATGCATTTGGTAGGTCTTTTAAACTAACTATTCCATCCCTTCTTCCACCATCTTGCTCTCATTTTTTAAAAAAGAACTTACCGCTTCCTGAAGTCCAGCTGTTTAGGTCGTTTCGCTTTGACCCTTATGGTCCCCGCCCCCTGTAAGCTCCACGGGAGCAGCATCTTTCGTTTCTCGTGGACCCTGCAAACCGCAGTGCACAGCGTCTCACACACAGGTCGACGCGGCTACGCTGATTGAGCCAAAGATCATGACAAACTTTGAGGCCCTAAGAGAGGCCCATGTTTGCCGATTGGGGATGGAGCTGCCTCGTTCCTGCGCCCTGCGTCTCGGACTCTGGTTAAGTGTTTCCCAGCTCTGGTCCCAAGGCAGGTCTCAGCCTCAGCACCACGGACATTTGGGACTGGATAATTCTGTGTGTGGCGGGGTGGGATGGGGGGATGAGGGGGTGCTCTGAGAATCGTGGGGTATTGATCGGCATCCCCGGCCTCGCCACACTGGTTGCTGCCGGCGGCCCTCCCCCTTCAGCCGTGACAAGCAGCAGCGTCCGCAGGCATCCCAGATGTCACCGGGTCCACGTCACGCTCGGCTGGCACCATCATCCTAAGGAAACTTTCCTTCTTGTCGTGGGATGAAACATCACTCGAATCCCCGCTCCCCTTTCCAAGCCCCACAGTAACTTGCAGCGAGGTTCACCTTCGTTTTCCCACGGCTGCTGTGAGGCGTCGTGATGTGAATTCTTCCATAATTCCACAGTCTCGCTGTGTTTTCTAGGCATTTCTCACTCCTTGCTGGTGGCCTATCGCACCTGGCTTTGAAGATGAGAGCGTTACCCACCTTCTAGATGCTGTCGAGAGAAAGTTGTCCGTGGAGGGCATGAGCCTCACACGCTTAAAGCGAGCAGAATGCAGCAGGGCAGCATCGGTCCGGTGCAATGACATGCAGCCCCAAACGGACGCGGCTTAGGATGAAAACACGACACGCGCATAGAGTTAGAGTTCAATTTCGAGGCGTCTCTTAAACCATGGATTATACAAACGAGAGACTCCTTGCGCTACTACGGACTTGATTTGTTGGGAAAAGTCTGAAAACGGGGTTGGCCAAACGAAATACGTGTTCTTAGAAGAAAATGAAATTTCTGACATTATCTGAGTAAAATCTAACTGCATGAAGAGCCACTTAAAAAAAAAAAGAGTGACTTCGTCCTTCCTCTTTGCCAGAAGGGACAGCCACGCAGGACCGTCTGGGCTTCCGGCGAGCCGCTCAGGTCCGTGCCCTTTCCAGAACCTATCTCAGTTCCTCGATGCCTGAAGAATCAGCACCTGCTGCCCTTTTCCACTGGTTGGAAGATTTATTGCAATTCTGCTTTTTCCGACTCTTGACTCCATCAGGGGGGCGTGTGTCCCCGACAAGTTCCAGGGCGGGGGAGCTGTCTCACCACACGGCAGCGTGAGCGTCCCCTCGCTCTAGGGAGAGGGGACATCGGAAATCGTCCAAGGCTTCGTGACACATGCTTTCAAGTTCCAATTTTTCTCATTTTGCTTTTGCAAATGGGGACAACATATGCAGACCGCTGCCGGACGTGAACACACGTGTGTTCCCTCTGTCCCCAGCGTGCGCGGTCCCCCTCGCCATGGCTCCCACCTCGGTGGAGATTCTGGCGGCTCCGTGGGGACCCTCAGCCACTGGTTCAGAAGCGTGCCTAAAACGGAAATGCGTTTTATTTGTTCAGAAACTTGGCTCGAGAAAATGAAAAGACAGCGCACTTCACACATCCTGCTTGGGTAGTTCTCAAATATAGAAGAGTTAGAGAACGTTCGTTTTGCAGATTTTTTTTTCTTCCCAAAATGTGCTAAAACAGACTAGCGCCTTGAACTTCTTAACTACGCGGCAACAAATCAAAATGTATCAGAGTGTCTGCCACGTGTCTGTCTGTGTACAAAATACGTGTATATGACACATTGTGAAGGCGGCCTAAAGTATCCGAATGTAGGACATGTGCAAAAACGGTACTGTAACTAGTCCCTACCCACAGAGACGCGCGCTTCTTAGTAAGAAAGTCTAAAAGCCCTCACGAACCTATTTGCAGATGACTCAGCGAGTCACGAAGTGTCGCATTGCCCTGTGTGTGGGCGAGGTTACTCCCTTAAGTAGAATGATGAAGTGCAGCTCACCTCCTTTTTGACTGAGAGAGCTGGAAACCCTCTGCTCTCTGCTTTCGGCCTGTGCGAGCACCCCGTTTGCCTGCCTTTTCTTCTGCCTCATGTGGCTCACGAGCGGTCCCCGCCCCTCCCCCGTGTTTGCTGAGCCCTGGGGATGGCGAGTGCCACCGGCGACGTGAGCTCCGGGTGCTGAGCTGTCGGATCGGCCCTCTGGCTCCTGGTGACCGCCAGGACCTGGCCAGGCTCGGGTCAGCTCTCCTGGGGGTGTCGGGGCTGCCGTGAGTGGCCACCAACCGCCACGGCTGAGATGGCCCGTTCTCTGGGTGGCGGGCGCCCCTGGCGAGTTTGGAAGCGGGTGCTCAGTGGGTGTCAGCGGCTGTGTCGGGGCCTGAGTACCTCCCAGGGCGTTTCGGGGCTGCCTCAAACCAGTGTCCCCACCTCCTCTGAACAAGCCTCTCTGTTGAGGTTTTAAAAACTATTCTCTTGATGAAAATCGCAGACACCAGGAGACGGGCAGGCGGCGCGTTTCGGGCTCGCTCTGCTGGCGCATGTCCTTGCCGCGCGCCTGACCCGCGCTCCAGGTGGGGCTGGCGCCTGCGCGCACGGCCCTGGAGGGGCATCCTTCACTGTGGGGGGCCGGGGCACCGTGGGCCTGCGGCACGCGTGCGCAGAGGCCCGGAGCCACCTTCCAGGAGGGCGGTGCTCTGAGCGCCCACGTCGGCCTTCTCGGGAGTGGCACGGTGAGTCCCCGGTGACATCTCGTCCGTCCCCTCGCCTCCAGTTAAAGTCTTCCCTCTCTAGCTCCTTCGAGGTTGGCTCTGGCCGTGTGGCCCGCCGCGCTCTGGTGAGGTCTGAGTAGGTATGTAGAAGGGACCCATCGGGCACCCTCTCATCTCAGGGCGGGCACCCAGCCAGGACGGGCCCCCCGCCCCCGCCTCTCCCCTCCTGAAACACTGTCAGAACGGTGGGCGCGGGGAGCACACTGCAGGGCCACCTGGCGAGGGGACAGGAAGCCGGAGAGGCCCCGTGACTACGTCCCCAGGTCCGCAGGCCGCAGCCCAGCCCCACCTTGCTCCTCGGCGTCTGGATTTCTTTCTTCCTTTTTTTTTTTTTTTGCATAGGAAAACAAATCTGTTTTTTTCTCTTTGCTGTTACTCCACTGTGATTTTCCAACGACCGCCTGCAGCCTAATGCAGTCCTAACTGCTGGTGGCTCATATTTCTGCCTGTCTCATTAGGTCAGCTGATTTGAGCCT
>NW_006434829.1:1558708-1560560 GCF_000325575.1 Pteropus alecto
CCACGGTGAGCCCAGCCGGGCGGCGTGTGCCAGCACCAGCACCGAGGAGCCGCGGGACTGGGCGTGGGGCGTGAAGTGTGTGGAGCGGCTCAGCACCGCGGACCCCAAGCTTCGCGTGCCCTCTGCGGGGCAGCCCGTGTGGGCGGGGCAGCACGAGGCTCCGCCCCACGGGGCGTGGATCCCGGTCATGTCGACTGGCCCAGGGTTTGGGGTCCACACAGAAGCCACACGACGCAGACTGGACGTCAAGGGTGCAGCCCTCGCACCGCAGCCCACTCACGTGCTTCTCTGTGGTGACGGCCACAGCCGTGTCGACCAGACCAAGCAAGAGAGGCAGGACGGAGGACGCGGCTGTCTCAGAGGTGGCGATGGGCAAATTGTGTCGTCACACGCTCCTGCATCCTGGACGCAGTGAACTGTGGCCAGCTGCTGCAGGGGGTCCTCACGTGCATGGCGGCAGGACGAGCCACCTCTCCCCGCGTCTGTCTGTATGACGATGTCCCCTCGCCTCAGTGACGTGGCCTATATTTCCTTGATCCCAGCCCAGCCTTCACCTCCGCTGCTCGTTACCGGGACGCCTGGGCGGCTTGGAGGACGCCTTTTCCAGGCCCGTCCGCATGACACCCCCGGCGACCCTGTCCGCTCCGTCCTCAGCTCGCAGCTGGGCCCAGATTAAACTCTTTGGTTTTGACCTAAGGACAGGACACTTTTGTCCACTTGTTAAAAATTGTTCCTCCTTTGAAGATTTGGAGAACACCATGAAATAAATGCAGCTTGAATCATTCTCTGAAATAGGTTTATTTTTAAGAGGCGAATTGCATTTCATGAGAAAATGGTTATAATCAAAATCTACTCCACTGTGCCGTATAACGTAATATTGCAAAAACCGTTTACCATAATCTACAAAAAAAGGTATTCTATGCAGTTATGACTAACTGCACAAAACTTGACAGAGAAGAATATAGCATTTTGTTTGTTTTCTTCTTTACCTATTAGTAGAAGAAAATCAGACTGGTTCCCATTCACAAAATAACTTTTCAAGCTCACTGGTCCTTGAGGCTCAGCAGGAGCAGGGGGCGTGAGCAAATCCTCATTCGTTGTAGAGAATCTCTGAGCCACTGGAATATAAGAAAATGATCTTTTTCTCCCCCTACACCATCTTGTAGCACAAGATGGCGGTCAGCTGCATGATGCTGGGTTTCTCGATGAAAAGGTAATTCTGGTTTCTGTCTCTGTAAGGAACCAGCCCAAACGTAGTGGCCGAAAACAGCTATTGAACGTGCTGCGGATTCTTTGCGTCAGAGCTGGGAAGGGCTCCGTCGGGTGGTTCATCTCGGCTCCAGGTGGCATCAGCCGGGCAGCTGCCATGGTGGCTCCTGGATACACACACCGTGGCCGCGGTGTCCCTTGGCCTCAGGGAGCACACGCCTCGCCTCACTCCAGAAGGAGGGGTGCCCCTTCCAGCACATTCTGTCCGGGGGCCGGTGACGGGGCAGAGGGTCCACGCTGCAGCTGCAGGAGAAGAAGCATTTGCAGCCAGCTTCATTCAGTCTCCCCCTGGCGTCTGCCGGCGTCCTGCCTGAGGGACCCAGATGCTGACGGGAAGAGCTGGCGTTTCCAGGGGGACGGAGGTGGGGGAGCGGACAGCCGGCATCGCTGGGCGACGACGAGGAAGCCCCTCAGGCTAAGGGTCGGTTGGCTTCTGCGGGCGAGATGAGGGAGGAAATGCTAAGGTGCTTCTGCGTCGCTTCGGGCCACCCGCAGCCGTTTGTCCGCGTTACTCACACCCGTGGTTTCTGCGGTCAGGCGCTGCCCTCCCCGTCCCCCCCAACCCCCGCCCGCGCGTGCGCAG
>NW_006434829.1:1560923-1562585 GCF_000325575.1 Pteropus alecto
CCAGCTCCGGTCCCCACCGCGGCAGTTCTGCAGACCCGCGCTGTCCTTCGCGGGGACAGGAAGGCGGGTGGCCCGTCGCGCATGCGGTGCGCGTGCTGCGCAGCCTTATGGACCATGCTGCCCGCTGGAGGGACCACCTCGGCCCTCGCCGCAGCTGCAGAAACAGGTTTGGGCCGTGGTCGAGGGCCGCTCAGGGGCCTCGTTCATTCCCTGCCGGCGGTGGACAGGCGCGGTCAGCTCTGTCCTCCCCCTGGTCACCTACCTGTCAGAGCCAGCCGGGGTGGGCGGGAGCCCCGGCCCGAGCTGTCTGCCGCCTGCCCGTTGTCTTGAGAGAAGCTAGAAGTTTGGTCACTTAAAACTGTACCTGCACGGCGACTTCTTCGCCTGTGACCAGAACGTTCAGGATGCGGACAGTCACCCCGCTTCCTTCTGCGTTCGCGCACCTTCCGCAAACCTGCACTATCGGGAGAGAAGCCGGCAGCGGCCCGTCCCAGAAACGGCTCTTTAAGACGATACCGTTTTCCGGCTGCGGCGCGGCGGCGGCGTGTTTGCTGCTTTCCAGCAAATTCCAGAGCAGACGGCGGGCTTCGCGCAGCGCCCGGGATGCGGGTCACCCGGCGGCTCCGGCTTCCTGAGCCAGCCCTTGCCGTCCCCACGCGGCTGATGACCTCAGCTGTGCCACGCTGCAGGGCATGTGTGTGAGGGCATCAGGGATGTGGGGTGAGGGCGAGGGTCAAGGCAATGCTTTGGTTTGCTCCCCGATTTCCGAGCGCGCCTTCCGCTTCTGTCCATCGGATGCCAGACACCCGAAGTCTTTGAGCAGCTCAGGGAGAAGCAGAGCGGCTCTGAAGTGGGCAGGAGCCCTGCGTTGTCCTCAGCAAGGACCGGGGTTGGAACGCTCTGTGGCTCCCTGGCACCGTCACTCCGGTGTCTCTGTGAAACGATGAATTTAGGTGTCGATCCCGCCTTCTCAGTGCGGTCGGAATGGCCTCCAAGGGCATATAATTGATTCTTGGGGGACCGAAACATCTTACTCTTATCATGTAAAAAGTATAGATGTATTTATAGTGCTCAGCAGATGTATGGTCTATCTGCGGTCTTAAATTTTTATAGGGAAAAGCGGTCAGGAAATACACGTGTAACAAAGCTTTTTAGACCTGGAGATTCTTGTCATGGCAGACAGTAAGGAAGTGCTCTCTCTCTCTCTCTCTCTCTCTCACACACACGCACACACACATGCACACACACACACACACGCACACACACGCACACGCGCTGGTGGGAACATGTCAAGGTGACACAGGAAACACCAATAGAGCTCCCGAAGGCCGAAGCTGGTGTGCGCCTGTGATAGGATGTAAAAGAAATGCCACTTTCATCTATTGACTTCAGTCTCATCATGAGAAATAACGTCACACTGCACTTAAGAGACAGCCTACGGAATCCCTGCCCAGTCCTCAAAACCGTCCAGCTCAGCAGAAACCAGGGAAGTCTGAGCTACAGTCACAGCCAGTAGGAGCCCAAGGAGACCGACGAGTCCCTGAGGTGTCTGGACCGGCACCGGAACACCGGGTCAAGACCGAGGCGATTCGAGCGACTTCCGGACTCCGTTCTGGCTGCTTAAGGTGCCGGCATGGGTCAGCCGTAGCAGGACATGCCTCG
>NW_006434829.1:1563506-1570271 GCF_000325575.1 Pteropus alecto
CCCAGAATGCTCTGCACCGGGGACCAGAGGCAGCCACAAAGGTGTTCACTGGTTACAACAGGGGGGCATCAGCCAAGGTTCCATCAGGGAGAGAAAGGATGCGAATCTTGTGGCATTTGCGTACAATACAGCAACGTTGGTGAGTTAAAATGAATAAACTAGAACAACAGGATGGACAGATCACACACACACGCACACACGCACGCACGCACGCACACACGCACACACACTCTCCAGGCCCCTTTGGTTCAGACCTGCCGGGTGATCTCTGATGACGCAGCGGCGGCCCTGCTGGCCGGCGTGCCCTCCGTCTGGAGCTGCATGCCACGCTGCCAGCACCGGACCTTCCGGGTGGTCTCAGACGGGGCGGGGCTGCAGGCGCGTTCTCTGAGATATGTCGAGGGTGCAGCGGGAGCATCTTCGTGGTCTAACAGCTCAGCAAGCTGCAACGAGCTGCGACGAGACGTTCGCACCGGTAAACTCTGGAGACAGCGTGACGGGCTGTCGACGTGCCTGGCAGCAGAACTTGCTGAGGAGAGAGAGAGTTCCCAGCTGCGTGAGCTCACTGAGGGGTCGGCGCCGTGGACGCGCCTCAGCTCGGCTCGTCCCCTTGGCTCCGGCCGTGACAGCAGCTCATGGGGCGGCTGTGATAGGGCCCTGTGTCGCTCGGGCCAGCAGGCAAAGCAGGTGCAAGGGACAGAGGGGTTTGAGAGCCTGTGGCCACATCGGGAGAGCCTGCGTGACACTAACTTGAGCCAAAGTGTGGCTGGGCAGTTTCCTGCTGGGCATCTCGAAGGCTCCACCGGAGTCACAGGAGACAGGAGACGACCCGGTGAGGTCTGAAGCTGCAGACGCACCGTAGTGGGGCCGCGTGGTCTCTCTCTGAGGCTGGCCTTCTGCCACCTGCAGGACTCATTCACTCCTTCACTCATTCATTCATTCCTTCCCTCAGTGTTTACTGAATACCTTCGATGGGCCAGGCGTCGTTCTAGACCCTGGGGCTACCACAGACAGGCCGAGTGCAGGCCCGCGCGAGCCCGATCCTGGCTGAGCCGAGAGCGAGCGAGGTGAGTGAGGGCGATGTGGGCACAACCGTCGTGGAGGCTCGAGAAAGAGCAGAGCGCCCTCCTCACCCTCGGAGAGCGCCTACACAGGACACGGCGACATCTGCATGTCCCCGTGGGAAACGGGGCCGCGGCAGGTCCTGGCTGCCGGTGATACACGGGCGACTCCCCAGGGCTGGGCGGAACCGGCACCTCCAGCCCTCCAGAACCCCCTCCCCAGGAGCTGGCTGCGAAGCTCTGGTCTGGCGGGGCCACGCGGTGCCTCGCATACACTGGTCGGGGAGGGGAGGCGCGAGCCGGAGTCACCGCGGAAAGATGGGGCTGCTGGGCGAGCCGCTTCGCAGGCGGGGAGACCAGCAAGTGTGTGTGTGTGTGGGGGGCCCGCGGCCCACAGACCAAGCGCGGCTTTGCAGAAGTAAAGTTTAATTGGCGCCCAGACACGCGGCTGCGTCCTGCCCACGGCCGTGCCCAGGCTCAGCAGCACGGCCGGGTCACGGCGGAAACTGTGTGGCCCGTGGGGCCTGAGATGCTCGGTCTCGGCCCTTCACAGCGAAAGGCTGCTGGGCCCTGGGGACAGTGACGGAGGGAGCAGGGGAGGAATTTAAAGGCTGCGCCATGTAGCCCAGCCGCTCTGCCTGGGGATTTGGAGTGTGTGTGTGTGCGTGCGCGTGTGTGTGTGTACATGTGCATGCGCGTGTGAGCACACGTGTGCTCATTCTATTTCATGCCGTGAAGGAGCTTGTCTGTCACGGCATCTGCCCTGGTCAATATGGGGGCGTTTGATCCTGGCATCTTTATGTGTGTGGTGCACGTGGCAGTGTCTTTGTTATGGGCCCCTTATAAATGCCATTGCTGTCCTAACGGTCTGAGTCACAGTCATCCCAGACCTTCACGGGGTCTTCAATGTTCAAAAACAAAAAAAGGAGGGGGAAAGTTCACCGCGAATGCGGGGGTACAGACTGGACGTGCGACGCCACGTGCCTGTCGCGGGCTGTGCCAGGGTGAGCGCAGCTGGACCTTGGAAGAGCAGGCAGGAGCCGCGGGCCGTGGCGGGACACGTGCGGCTCGTGTAGCGTTGTTCAAGCTGCTCGCTGCTCGCCGTGTAGAAAACGCTCTTCGGCGGAGCCGGCGTGCAGGTGCAGACCCTGCAGCCTGGCCACCGGGGACACCGAGCTGGACCCGGGAGGAACTCTTTGTCCCGGGCACTCTGTAAATGCAGGTGGCTGTCACAAGTGTCTGGTCCACATCTGTCCTAAGTCTCGACATGGCCCTCGACCGTCACAGAGTGGGGGCCGGCGTTCACGCTGAGTGGGACTGCTGGCTGCGGGCGGCCAGGTCACAGGGTTTGGGTGACGGCGGCTCTAGCAGACGCCTTCTGCACATGCTTAGTTGTCGCCCCCGCCCAGCTCAACTCATGAACACTCGCTGTGACTCCGCGTGGTGGGAGCGCGCCACCGTTGGCGAAGACAGAGCACCTGTCCCTCGACAGGTGGTTTCAGGTTTAGCTCTCGTGGGAGTGGGGGTGTCCGAGGAGGGGCAGGCGCTGGCCGGGGTGCAGGGCGCCACCGTGACTCACGCCCGGCCACTGTCTCTCCCTTTAACTTTACGCATCCGTCCCACCTCTTCTCGTCCCCCTCCGTCTCTGCCGGGGCCACCGTCCCTTTCGCCATCTGGTTCTGTGTGTGCAAATTGGAGATAGTATGGAGCTGTCAGCATAGATGAAGTGACAGCCATCAAATCCAGAGACAGAGACAGGGAGAGGCAGAGAGACGGAGGCGGACCCCAGCCCGCAGACGTCCCCGGGCGAGTGGTGGAGAGATGCCTCCTCGCAGCACGAGGCCGCGGGGACGGCCAGACGCGCCAGAATCTTTCTGTGGGGGGTTAAAGATGCGCTGTGTACGTGCCGTGCTGACGGTGACGATGCTTCGTGGGAAACCGTTTACCGCAGTCGTGGAGTCGGTTTGAAAGCTTTTCCGTAAGGAGTCTGCACAAGACGCACAGAAGGTAGGATTTCTTACACGAACCCCGTTTCCGCTCCCCAAAGCAGCATACTGTTTTTACATTGCTTGCAGAGCAGGTATTAGTGGCTTCAAATGATTTATTTTCATAATCTCTTAGGTCTCAATGAAACTAGAACAGAAGTTTCTCGAAAGGCAAACTTTTTTTTTTTAAACTTTGAATGTGGAAGCCCAGAAAATACTGAAAACTCACCCGCAGTTTTGCTTTCTGTGGTTTTGGTTACTACAGTCGCCATGATCTGAAAAAAAATTTTAAATGGAAAATTCCAGAAGTAAACAATGTGTCAATTTTAACTTGTGCACCGTTCCGAGTGGCAGGATGCGATCTCACGCCGTCCCCCTGTGCGCCCCGGGACGTGACTCGGCCCTCCGTCCCCGCGTCCCCACGCTGTGCACGCTCCCCACCCGCTCCCCGGTGGCTGTCTGGGTGACCAGATCGACTGACTTGTGACCACGTCGACCACAGTGTTGGTGTTCCGGTCACTCTTAGCTTACTTACTGACGTTACGTTCACATACACCTGGTTAGTGTACTGTTACAATTTTGCTATCGTATTATTAGTCATTGTCATTAATCTCTGACTGCGCCTCATTTATAAATTAAACCTTAGCGTGGGCATGCGTGTGTGGGAATAGAGGGTACGTGTAGGTTTCGGGACCCCTGGTCTCGGGCTGGGTTTATGGGGGTGAGGACGGATGACTCCATCGTAACAGACGTTTTTAAATAAAGAATTCAGACACTGATATATCACGACTTCATTTTCTCCATTTCTGATATTTTTATTTAGACACAAAATGATTGATTACACAAATGATCTAGTACAGCTCCAGAAGAAGATATAAAAAGCCTCAGATTTGTTCTCAAGAATTTAGATAGCATTAAAGTCCCACGGATGGTTAACTGAAGGTAGGACGTTTAAAACGACACGCTGCCGTCCTGGTGCCCGCTCTGCTCGGCTGTCGGTGGGGCGACGAGTTTGCTGTTCGGTTTGGGGGATGGACGATGGCTCTGTTCACCTTAAAATTTGAGCAGCTCTCGACCCAGGAAGCCCCGTTGTACCCATGGAGGTCCCTCCTGCTTCAAGTCGCCAGCAGTCACAGCCGCCTCCACGGCCCGAACACGTGCAGGCTCCACACTTGCCCCCGATGTGGGGTCAGCGTGAATCGGAGGCGACCGTGGGGTTTGCCGTCCGTGAGGACGTGGGCGGGGGCAGGCGGAGAAGGTACAGAGGACGCGGCAGTGGCTGAGACGGAGGACAGAGGCTGACGCTGGCCGCTGGCCCGGTCAGTGACGCGGGAGACGGGGGCCCCGGGCGAGGGAGACGTGGGAGAGCCTCGTTATCTCCTCTGGTTTCGTAAGGGCCCCGGGATGAGGACGAAAAGCAGAGGGGTGACTTCCGGGGGCGCAGTGGAGCGCCCCGTGGAGGCCTCGTCCAGTGGCCTGGAGGCTCGTCCGGGAGGAGCACAGTCCGGATGGAAGCGGGAGCTGGAGGGGAGGAGGACGGCCCCTCATGGCTGTCCGTCCCCGAGGCCGAGCGCTGGGCCCAGCTCCGTGGGAGGGAGGCGAACCAGGCCTGGATCGAGGTTCGGCTCGTCGGAGCCAAGCCCGGGATTTCTTCTTTGATCTGTATATATTTTCCTTAAAAAGCATTAAGAGAAAACTAAGTGAAACCTCCCATCCTGCCTTCGTGACTGAGAAAACTGCACTTGTTCCGTTTGTCCCGTTTGTCCCTCGGCCACTACAGGCAGGATGTCACCTCGTCCTAATCACATACGACGCAGCCCAGGCCTGGCCTGTTCCATCTGTACATAGCCATTTCCCAGCTGCTCGATGTGATTTCCAGCACCCTTCGGTGGCCCGTCACACGTGAGCGCCAGCGCACCCGCAGCCACTGCGCGGTCACTGTCCCGACCCGGCTTTCCCAGCCCCGGCTCCGGTGGCCTTGGGGAGGCGATGCGCATCGCCGAGCCCCCGAGTTCTCACACCACAGCTGCAGGCTCCACCCCCGTCGTCATCACGCGGATTCAAGCGATGATTCACGGAGTGGACCTACTGTGTCCTAATTTAGCACAGGGGTCCCACTCTCCAGGCTGTGGACCGGTACCGGTCCAGGCCTGTCAGGAACCGGGCCACACAGCAGGAGGCGAACGAAGCTTCCTCTGCATGTGCGGCCGCTCCCCAGCACCGGCATCACCGCCTCAGCCCCACCTCGGGTCATCGGGCCTTAGATGCTCACAGGAGCTCCGGGCCCCGGTGCCACAAAGGCCGGGGTCCGCTGCGCTGGCAAGTCAGAGCGTTCCGCAGTGCCCGCCGTCACGGAGGCCGCTCCGAGCACCGGGATCACGGGTTTCATGGCGGTTGGTGGCTGCTGCCCCGTCTGTCTGCTTCAAGTCCTCCTTTCTTAGAAGCGTCCCAAGGGACCTTATTCCTTTGTGACATGAGACAAGCTCTGACCCCCTTTGTTTATTCCAAGACCGCCGGTAGGGGACATAGTGCGCCCCCACGCGGGAGACAGCGCCCCACACGGGAGGGGGACAGCGCCCCCACACAGGAGACGGCGCCCCCACACGGGAGACAGCGCCCCATGCGGGAGACAGTGCGCCCCACGCAGGAGACAGCGCCCCCACGCGGCCCTCCTGTTCCCGGTCGGCTGCGTGACTCCCAGGCGTCCCCCGAATCTGCGCGATGTGCTTTTCCTCCCCCCGCTCTTGTTCAGACGCCCTGAACCCCAAGCTTAAGCCGTTTAGTCCCACGGTTTCCAGCTGTCTGTTTTTCCCAAGCACACACATGCCGCATCTAGTTCAGCTCCACACGAGGCCGCTTCTGCGTGGAAATGGGGCCCCTGATCAGAACCCCAGGCCAGCTGGGCAGCCGGGAACCTACACGCGGCGTCCAGGCTGCCGCTTCTGATAAGTTTATGACCAACCACCCAGCAAATGCGCATTAGCCGCCTGCTCCGTGCGAAGCTCCTTTTCAGTTGCTGTGTTAACCCAGAGATAAATCAGAAAAATCCTGCTCTTTGCGAACATATTGCGCCTTCACCAAATGAACATTTAACTTGAAGATCTCAGCTCTCCACGCTCGTGTTTTTACACCAGGCGGGGCCCACACGCACCGCCGGGTGCTGCGCCAAAAGCAGCCGTCTGCCCCTCGCGGCGCCGAGCCGAGGGACGAGGACCGTCCCTGGTTTGCGGCCAGAGTCGGGGACCCTGAGCGTACAGGCCACCCGGCGTCCTCGAGGACGAGCTCGATTGTAGTTTTTTCCTTGTTACGCGTTATCCGCAGGACGAACTGCTCCGTAGAAGGCAGCACCACGGACAGAGTGACGGACGGGAGGCTCCGCGGCTCCGCGGCGGACAGACGTCACGGGGGACGCGTCGGTAGACGGGACTGAGGACAGTGTCTCCGGGGTGAGAGCTGGGGGCTGGGGAAGACCCTCGAACTGACTGCTGACAGGTTCATCCGTCAAGAAGCCGTCAGGCCTCACTTCACGTCACGCCCTGGGCTGGGGCTAGGAAGGGAGGTGGACCGGACGGGGGAGAAATCCACGGCGACTCAGCGCCACCGGGGCGCGCCGCCTGATGCCCCGAGGTGCTCAGGACAGAAGGTCTCCCGCACAGGGTGCCGGACAAGATCTGAAGGGCACGCGGAGGCTGGGGGCGGGGGAAGGGGAGGGGAGACTG
>NW_006434829.1:1570588-1570999 GCF_000325575.1 Pteropus alecto
AGAGACAGAGAGACAGAGAGACAGAGAGAGACAGAGACAGAGAGACAGAGAGAGACAGAGACAGACAGAGGGGTGGGGCAGACGAGAGAGGATGCGCGACAAGCCGAGCACGACTAGGTGGGGCTTGTCCCCGGCAAGGACTCGGGCTTGTCCCGCAGGCATCGGGCCGTGAGGCCCTCGAGCACGAGAGCGGGGGGCAGACGTGGCCGTCACACCGTCCCCCTTCCGTGCCCCCCGGCTCGCGAACCAGCGTCTGCCGTGACCTCGTCCGTCATCGATCTGCCCGTCTGCGCACTGTTTCCCCACTTAGACCAAGTCCCAGGAAGGTGGGGAGCAGACCCCTCGTTCGCTGCCGAGCCCCAAAGCCTGGCACGGTGCCCGCGCGTGGTGGCCGCTCCGAATCTGGTGAAG
>NW_006434829.1:1571102-1578019 GCF_000325575.1 Pteropus alecto
GGGCCGCCTGGCCGGGCTGTGTCTGCGCCTGTCCCTCAGCCTCAGCGAATAGGGACTGACAGCAGCAGCCGGCTCCTGGGAATGCCGGAGCCGTGACTCTGAGGTCGTGTCGGGGGCCCACGCAGCCCAGGTCACTCACGGGGTTTGCCGAGCGCCCCGTCCTGTGCCCTGCCCTGGGAGGGGGAGTCATGGAGCCCCCGGCCAGCAGCGCCCCAGGGGGCCACGCAGACAAGGAGCCGAAGCTGGCGGCTCCCAGCTGAGCAGTGATTAAGACCCCGTTAGTCGCTGTTTTGCGGGGGACACAGCAGGAAAGCCCCCCCCCCCCGCCAGGCGGGAAGCTCAGGGTCACCGCGTGGCACTCACCCGGCTGGATCACGGCTCCCCGCTTTTCTCTGCGTGAGCTCTGCCCTCAGGTGCCCCCTGAGGGGGCGTTTCTAGGGCGGGGACAACACCCCTGAGGGCAGGAAGGCCCCGTGAGGCGCCCAGGGGTGGCTTCTCCCCTCGCCGTCACTCGTGTCCCTGGGGCCGTGGATGTCGCCCGCACCCCGGAGCACTCGGAGACTCGGGGGTCGCTCTGCGGGTCCGCAGGCCGAAGCCCCCGGCAGTGCGGGAGGCGGAGCCGCCCGGCCGTGTGGTGTCCCCACCGGGGACAGCACCTGTGCGGTGCTGGGCCGGGACGCAGGCCCTGGCGTCTCAGCCCCCGTCGGCCCTCACGACCCACCGGGCGTCGACGCGACGGAAGCCAACGTTTCAGACCGTAGGCTCCACGGCGGAAACAGCGATCATTTTAAAAAAGTAAAACACGTTCGAGGACTCATGGCACTTGGCGGGAACATTGTGTTTTTGTGTCTTTTTCTTGAAACTTTAAACGGTGCGGGGACCCGAGCCAGATGCACGCCCAGGAGCCGTGCTCCGTGGACAGGAGGCGCATCCCACGTGGCACCGCGGGGCGCGGACCGTCCGTCACCTAGAGCCGTGACCCAGCCGCATCGCCGCCTGCCGCGGGCGGTTCCGCCTCCGGTGCCCGGTGTCCTCGGCAGCTGACCCACCAGGGGCTGCGCGGGTCCCACACGGCACAGCCCGAGAGCTCCGGGGGCGTCCGAGGAGGGGGCAGCGGCCCTGCCACACCCTCCGAGGCCTGCTGTGCTCTGCCACAGACCCCTGGCTCCTGGGTCAGCGACAGCGCGAGCTCGGGGGTCAGCGAACGTCGTCGCCCTTCCTGGAGCCGGCGCACGTGGCCTGCTCCCTGGGCACAGCTCGGCCCGGAGCCTGGGTCATTCTGCTACCAGAACACGAGTGCCCGTCAGACTAAGGCGCCCAGCAGTGCTTAACCGGATTGCTCTGTGAACCCCTCCGATTACGTGCTGCTTAGTCCCTAACACACCCCGGGAGAGCATGTTTTCAATTCGTTTTGGGGAAACAAGGCTTCTTTCCCATAGTTTCATTCTTTTTTTCTGTAACATTATCAGTGACTCGCCTGCGTGTAACCTGAGGACCCATAGACCCATATCCATATTGTTTTTTAATATATTTTTTAGGCGAGGCAGCCCTTGGTGGACCTCACAGACTACGAGGACCTTGTCGGCTCACGATCCCTTATTTTTTTTTTATTTTTTACGCCTACAGCACCTGGTCTTCCTAGGTGGCCTCCCATCCAGGTACTCACCAGGCCCGACCTTGCTTAGCTTCCGAGGTCAGATGGGATCGGGGTCGTTCAGGGTGGCGTGGCCGCAAACAGGACCCACATTCATAAACCTGAGACTCTGAGCGATTCCACACAAGCCCTGATGTGGGCTCCAGCCACCGGGCTGTTCGTCCCGTCTGCTGGGCCAGGTGACGGCTTCTCAGAGCGCCGCTCCGGGAGACAGCCAGACTCCCAGAAAGGGGGCTTCGGGGGCCTGCGCTGTTTCCGTGTGTGTGAACCAGGTGGTCCCGAGGGGGGTGGCCTGCGGCCCCCGCATTGGTTGCCGACAGAGACGGTGTGGGCCCAGCCAGCTCAGGGTGGCAGCGTGCTGCGTGCTCTCCCTCCGTCACCTGGCCTGGTCCCTGGAGGAGAGGCCGGCCACTGTCCTCAGGAGCTGTGGCCAGAGCCCCTCTCTGGGCCGGAGTCAGGTGCCCCCCGCGACAGCGTGGCCCGTGTCTCGCCCATGCGTGTAGTTTTAGTGCCCGTCCATGGCCGGGCACAGCGTGGTCGCCGAGCACACGGGCGCGGAGCTGCTGGCCGGCTCCTGGCCGTTCCCACGCTCTCACGCTGCTGCGTCCGCACTCGGACGCCGCGGTGACACCTGCCACTTCGCACACGCCGTCTCGCATCAAGGAGCGTTAAATGTGACAAAATAGATCCACGTAACATAAGATGTATTATTTTAACCGCTTTCGAGTGTGCTCTTCTGTGGATTCGACCATCCAGGGACCTCGTCTAAATGGGATCCTACGGTGTTTGTTCCTTTGGGTCTTGTTTCACTAGCATCATGATGTTTGCAAGAGTCGCTCACGATGTAGAGCAGCGGCCCCCAGCCTTTGTGGGACCAGGGCCTGTGACGTCTGAGGCCCGAGGGCCTGAGGCGGAGCTGAGGCTGTGGTGAGCTGGGGAGTGGCTGCAGATACGGAGGAAGCTTCGCTCACCTGCTGTGCGGCCCGGTTCCTAACAGGCCACGGACTGGTCCCGGTCCACAGCCTGGGAAGTAGGACCCCTGATGTAGAGTGTGTCAGAACGTCCTTCCTTTTTAGGGCCGAGTAACACCCCATTGCCTGGGTGGACCACCCTTCGTTAATCCGTTCGCTGTTGATGGACATCTTTTAAAGCCTGTGTTGTTATCCGCATTTGTCCAGACTCGGGGAGGTCAGCTTGCCCCAGGCCACCTGTCAGCTGGAAACTCTCACTTACGAGTCTGCTCCGTACGTGTCTGTGAACCTGCTTGTGACTCACTCTCTTCACAATGGGAAAAAGCCGAGGCTGCTCAACACAGACACCTCTAAAAGCAGCGTCCGTGAGCCTAGTGCACGCGCATCGGGGTCCTCACTGCCGCCCACTTCAGGGTCACCTGGGCCGCAGTAAAACTCCCTAACGCGCTCCTCACGGTGGTTTAAAGCCGGGATTTGTGGGTGCTCGCTCTGTTCTCGCAATGTGCTGTTTCAGAACCGGCTCACTGGCCCCCCCCCCCGCTCCCCGCCACAGCCACGCGTCCCGAGGGGGGGGCGGGCGTCCTTATCCGGGGTGGGCATCCTTATCCCTGGAGGGCCCGGCCTCGTAAGGCATGTTAGGAGTCACTGGGGGGGATGTGAAGCTGAACTCGTGCCGGGAGCCGCTCAGCAAGCGGCCTGTAGGAGAGTCACGGGGAAGAGCCTGTGTGACGTCCACGGGGACGGCCCTTGCTGGCGGCACACGGCGCGGACCGCACCTGCTGCGGACCACGCGTCCTGGGAGATGAGGTCGCCGCGTTCCGACGGCTTCTGTGGCGGATGCTTCAGGCAGGTGATGCACTCGGCTGTGTGCGACACGCAGTTCTCGCTTCTCCAAGTTTAATGTGATTCTTACCCAGATGGCAGAAAGTTCCTCTCAATCACGGGTAATTCGGTATGTTTTTTTGTCAGTTCTGAGCTCTTCTCGTCATTTCCCAAAAGTTGCTTCTGCGCCGCGGGCGAGTTTGCAGCGCCTGCTTCGGGTCGGGGTGATGGAGGGTGGCGTGGGCGTGGTCAGTGGTCATCCTCTGAAGCCTGGTCCTCTGCTGGCCATCTTGTCATCAAAGCTGGGTCGCTGCCCAGTTCCTCCCCAGGTTTTCTCTGACCGAGCTAGTCCGGGCCGTCTCACGGGTACCGGGGAGTTTTAGCTGCTTCCTCACGTGGTTCTGAGGCTGTGGGGAGTTTTAGCTGCTTCCCCACGTGGTTCTGGGGCTGAGGCTGCCTTAGGGTCTCTGCCCGCCCGTCTCTTCACACGGCGACCTCTCTGCCCGCCCGTCTCTTCACTGCCACATCCCCGACTCCCCCGGGGCACGCTCGGGACCGTCTGGAGGGATTCACAGACTGGGTCCGTCCACACCTGCTCCAGTTCCCGTCTACACCCATCGAGGGTGAGAACTAAAGAGACGTTTTCCAAAGACCTTCACAGCTCGGGTTCCGCCCCACGCCTGTGTCTGCAGGAAGACATCGCTCACGGGACCGGGGGACATTGAGTGCCACACAAACGCAGGCTGCTGCACTGGCGGATCGGCGAACACGGAGCCGGGGTGTCCGGGCCCCCCGCCAGCTTGGGCGGCATGCCTGCCATCCAGCGCCCGCCTGCGCGGGAGCCGGGGCATCCGCCACGGTTTCGCTGCCAGAACGTCCGTGGTGCCCGAGCCCTCGTCCTGGCTGCACTGTTTTGGGCTTCGTGGCATCTAAGCTCGTTCATCTGGCCCCACAGACCCGAAGTGGCACCTGTCGACTGCTACCAAGGACTCCGGCCCGTAGAAACAGCGATGAGTGAAAACTCACGGCCGGCTTATTAATTTGCAGAGGGAAACGCAATGATCGAGGCTTCGCAACGAGGGCTCGCTGATCGGCGCATTCGCTCCCAAATACAAAGACACGCGGCAGCCCATCGCCCGTAACAGGTACAGCTGCCTGGCAGACACGAGCTACTACGGAGAGGCGAGGTTAATTTTCCAGTGCCGAGGTCCAAGTGTCAAGCCAGGGGCTGCTCGGGGGAGACCAGATCGGACAGGCTGTTATCTTCCTGGCTGTGAGCGAGACGCTGGCTCTGCCGCACGAGGCCGGGGGCTGAGGGCACGGCGCACGCCTGTCCTCCGCGGCCTCTCACAGTGGGTCCGGAAGGCAGGCACCCTGACATTAACACGTGGATAGATTACTAAGGGGGGGGATCTGCATTCCAAAATGGACATCTCGCTTCTCTTCTCACTCATCTTCCTCTCTCCCCAAGGCCCACACCGTTTTCTCCTCCGAGGAAGGTGCGCGTTTGTGCCGTTCAGTGTCAAGTCTGCTAACGGATCTCGTTTCGCGCCTGGGCCAGGTACCTGGCACCTGCGTTTATCTGCAGCCAGTCAGGCTTGGGGGACGGCGGTGGTCATTAAACCGCGTGCGTCGCAGTCTGAGGGTGACAATGCTTCGGGCGGGAGGCGGGCGTTTCTGCCATCTGTGCCGTTTTCCGGTTGGCCGGGTCCAGCACGGTGATTCTGGCGCGGCTTCGCGTTCCCACTCAGCTGACAACGATTCCCAGAGGCGAGGCGGTGGGGCCAGGTCTGGAAACGCTGGCATCTGTCACGTTATGAGTCACAAGTGCCCCGCGCCCACGTGACGGAAAACGCCGGCGGACGCAAGGAATTAAGAGGGCTGCGGAGCTTGTCGTGGGACCTGGAGGTGAGTGGAATAAACCTGCGCGTTTACCTCGATTTCCGCTTTCCGACTTACGTTCTTTTTTCCTACTCTTCAATTATTTTTTGCTGTCTTTTTTTTGTTAAATTTCATCATCGTCTCCTCCCCACAATGGAAATCAGCCGGTGGCACCCGGGCTGTCTGCTTTCGCGGCAGAATTTGCAGAGATCGTCCACAGCCGCGCTCCTCGACCTCACGTCCGGATTGGCTTTTTGGTTCCCTGTGTTAGGAAGGACGGGTCCGAGGTGTGGGTGGGCGTGCGGGCATCCTCGGCCTGCAGCGTGGCTGCGGTGGCTGGGGCGCTTTCACGCTCAGCTTGTCCGAGCGCAGCTGGCGTCTGTCTCCAGCTGTCCTGCCAGCAGAGCTCCGGGTCCTCTGAGGGCGAGGCGGGGAGACGGAGGAATAATGATCCCGCCGAACGCGAGCGATGATGAACACGCGCACGAGCGACGGGCGAAGCACGTAGGACGCGTGCGTGACGGGACGCGTGAGGCCCGCCGACTCGCGACAGCGGACTTCGCCGCGGTTCCGAGGTCAGCCCTACCGCGTGAGCACCGCGGAACGGTCGCACCTTCCGACCGACGGCGAGCCGTGGGGTACGGGCCCTCGCATTCGGACTGGGCCTTCGCTGTCCCGGCCGGAAGGGCGCGTCCACACGAGGACTGTCTCGTCTGTGGCATCTGAAGCGTCTGCGATTCCAAGTCCCACGCTGGGCATCGCCTCCGCCGTCGCTCCAGACAAAGCATTTCAGACACCTGCGCCCCAAACGTACGCACTGTGGATTCGGTAACCGCGGGGGAGGGAGACCCCACTGAAACCAGTGAGCAGCATGGTCGTGACCGGAGTCCGGGGCTGGCCCCCCTGGCTCGTGCGGCTGGTTCTAGGATTTAAACAGAGCCAGAGGCAGCAAAGCCTTTCTGCTTCTCTCCCTGCCTCCGTCTGTCCGGTCTCGGGGCGGCTCCTTCTCCGATGGGAAGCTGGCTGCTGGGAACCCCGGGCCCGCGTTCCGTCCTCGGGCGACCGCGGGGAAAGCCAGGCGTCCCCATGTCCCTCGGGGGCTGGTTTCCGTGGCTGGTTCCATCCGCGAGCCAGCGAGCGTGGCCCCATCGCAGGCCCACTCCGCGCTGGGTGGAGTCAGCCCAGCCGTCTGCCGGACCCTGAGGGAGGGAGACGGGGTCGTGGCCTGTGGCACCGGCGGGAGTGGCCCTGGGTCCGGACGGCGGGGAGACAGGAATTCGGCCTCGGCCCCGACAGTGCGGGTCCCCGGCTCCCCGTGCGTCGTTCGGTGTCACGTTCTTGGTGGCTGGTGCTGCTTTGGCGTATTCACCACGATGACGGCGCTTCCTGCTTACTTCCTGTCACTGCTATCGGAAGGAGCTTAGAACTACGGCGACAGCGGCAGAAACACCCGCATCCGCGAATCCGTTTCCAACTGCGGGAAGGTCGGCCCCTGAGCTGAGCGGGAGGCGGACGGCTCGGCTGGGGGCGAGGAAGCGCCCCAAAAGTGCAGCCTCTGGTGACTGGCTGGGTGGCAGCTGCCCCCGCCC
>NW_006434829.1:1578051-1583538 GCF_000325575.1 Pteropus alecto
CCCGCGCGCCGGTCGCCGGGGAGAGAGCGTGTCGTAGACCGCGTCTTCCGTGCGGACAGACAGTGCCCGGATCCCGCCTGCGTCTCGTGAGGGCCGGTCCTAGGAACCTGCCTCGCCGAGCCCTCGGTCATCCCACCCGGAGGAGGACCCGGCTTGTGGAGGAACGTCGTCTGCGAGCCATTTGTCAGTCATCTGTCTGCCCGTCTGTCATCTCTCTACCTGTCATCTGTCCGCGTGTCATCTACCTGTCTGTCACAAAGACTGTCATGCGTGGGTCCCTACTTTTGAACTCTTTCTTACTTTCTTTGCTGCTTGTGGCTAAATTCCGTGGGCCTCCGACCTCACCCTAGCGGCGTTTTAAAGCCTCGTGTCTAATGTCCCTGTGCCCTCCAGTGCCCCCATCCGAGTGTGACACCCAGTCTGGACTCTGCGACGTTGTGTGGTGGTCTGAGGCCAACGGGCCGTGGCCAGTCTGTGGGTAACAGCCAGCCACCTCGGGGGCCCTTTGCGCTCTGCAGGGAACGCTGGCCGCTGCCACCTGCTCCGTCCTGGCCATGTCCTGCTGTGTCCTGGTTTGCCCTGGCTGGAGCACTGCCCAGCGTGTGACTTTGGGTGGGGTCCCCGCCAGCTGCGTGCGTTTCCAGCACAGTTTCCCGTGTTCTGCCAAGAGGACTGAGTGACGTTTCCGTCCTCGGGCCGAGAGACGAAGCCACTGCCCCAGGCGATGCCCCTTCTCTGCCTGCGTGGACGGGTCTCTGCGCCCAGGGTCCCAGTGCACCACGTCACTCGGCTCCCCGGGGAGCACTGTGGGTCGGCTCGTGTGAACGCTGGCACACGTCCCAGGAGTCGGGCTGACGTTCTGTGGTAGGAATGCCTTCTGTCACCTCAGGGCCCGAAAAAGGTTTAGGACACCGTGGTCACCCATTCATGCGCACAACTCGGCAGGGCTGTCACTGTTCTTTAGACTCCCCCCCAATCGATAGCAGAACTATTGTCCACTAGCACGGCCATACACACACACACACGCACACACACACGCGCACACACCCACGGCCATACACACACACACACGCGCACACACACGCGCACACGTGCACAACGCACACACACACACACGTGTGCACACATGCGCACACACGTTTACACACATGCACACGTGCACACACATATGCACACGCGCACACACACACGCACACACACACACATGCATGGCACAGTGTGCGCACACGGAGTCTGAGCGTCCCCCCCGCACGTGTGGCTGGTGTGGGGACCGGCGCGGGGCCTGGAGCCTGGACGGGAGTCAGGGTGGGAGAGCGGGCAGGATGGGGGAAGGACAGGCGGCGGGTGTGGCCTCACGTGCTGCGTGATCCGCATCCCTAGCCAGCCACCGTTCCCGCTCGCGCTCCCCAGAGACAAAGGCCTCGGCTGGGCTCTCCCGCCCGCTAAAGAAAGGGGGGTTCTGTACCCCGCGACCAGAGCAGGGCGGGCTCTTCCGCGTTAAACCCCAGACGTTTCCACAGGGCACAGGGCAGGAAGCTCGTTCTGACCACGGTGGCACGGACGCTGATGGCAAATGATTTCGTAGCTGTTTTCCATGTTGGGCGAGATGCCAGAGACACAGACGTCATTGTCCTCACATGAATGTCACCTGTCGTAGACAAATGGAAATCGGGCCATGGAGACACAACCCTGGTTTCACGCACCGGCCCTGGAGGTTGTTCCCTGGTGCATCCCTCTGCCCCTGGACCTGCCCGTGTTCACGCCGGAGCGGGCTCCCGTGACCGCAGGCTCACGCCCACAGTGTGTCGACGAGGGAGGCAGGTCGAGGTTGTGGGCAAAGCTTGGGTTTTCTGAGGCACAGGTGAATCGTGCTGGCTCCCCCCGCGAGTGGTCCCAGCCCCAGGCGGGCTGAGTGATGTTCCTCCCACAGATGGCCGTGGCCTAATTCCTGGGACCTAGGGCCATGTCACCTTATGTGGTGAAAGGGACTTTGCCGATGTGATAAAGAATCTGCAGACAGGAAAGTGTCCCAGATGACTGAGGTGGGATCTTACAAGGACAAGGGTCTGTGTAAGAGGGAGGCGGGGGGCGGGGGGGGCAGGGTCCCAGAAGGTGCTGTGACGGAGGATGCGGAGTCCAGGGTGACGGGGGACAGCAGAGCCGAGGCTCCCAGGCGCCTCCGGAAGCTGGACCGGGGCCGTGGGAGCCTCCCGGGGCTGAGGAGGGACCCGCCCTGCTGGCGTCTGGCTTTGACTTCATGACACTGGCTTTGGGCTTCTGACTCCGAGCTGTAAGAGGAGTCGCTTCTGCTGCTTCGAGGCACCGTCTGTGGCACTTTGGCATCGCAGCGAGGGGAGACAGGCACCGCGCTGCCCAGCAGCCCCGCCTCCCTGCGGGCGTGGCTTTCCGTTGTCATCCTTTCCGTCGTCATCCTTTGCGGCGTCACAAACGGAGCTGCTTGGTGGCACCACCTGTCGCGTAGAGGCAAACGTGGCGGCGAGAGCTGCATAGGCAGGCGACACGCGGTGTCCGCGGAATGCGATTCTGGAGAACACGAGGCATTTGCACCAGTGTCAGCCCGCACGTCTGCAGGTTTGGAAACGTGTTCTCTGGAGTGATTATCTTTTTTCAATGTTAGATTCTTGCTCTACTTAAAATGACTACTTACATAATATCTTAAAAATCTGCATTTTTTTTAGTAGGTGTTTCATTGGCATTTACGAACTCATTCCATGGCCTTCGACCTGTGTCTATCTGTATTTGAGGGATTAATCTGTCTTCATTATGTGAAACCCATGGAGTTTATTTTTCCGTATGGTCCGTGGTAACTATCTCACATTTTCTCACTTTCAAAACAAATAGCTAATTATTAGCACATCATTTACTTCCATTCTCTCCTTATTAACTTTGGAGGGCTTAGTACGTATTATACACCTGTACAAATTGAGATAGGTTAGGCTGTGTTATCACACACAAGCCTTAAAAATCACAGGTGTCGCATAAGAAGCTTGCGCTCGGCACACACGGCGCCGTCGGAGGCTGGTCACGGGGCCCTGTCCATCTCGAGATGACGCCATCTGGAGCAGATGGCCCACGAGGCGGACACTACAGGACAGAGGTGGGCCGGGGCGGGGGGTGGGTGAAGGCACAGTTTCCAGTGCTGAGCCCAGACGTGCCTTACGTGGCTTCGCCACATGCCACCAACTCGCGTGCCCGTCCTAGGCTGACTGCGAAGGAGGCTAAGGGTGTCCGTCACCGTGTGTGCAGGGGCGGACGGCGTGGCCGCCGGGGACAGCTCCACCAGGCGCTGGCGTGCACGCGGCTCGGCTCCTAGACTGCTTGTTCCAAAGAGCTATTTATCTACTTTTAGCTCAACACAATTCTTTTAATTACTATTATTATAATTTTGCAGTACATTTTGACATATGGTTGGGAAAATCTTTTTCTATTATGTCTCTTTTCCTCTAAATATTCTGGGCTTTTCTTATGCAAATGCATTTATTTAATAAAATCGTGAGGGTAGTCTCTACCTCCCTCTCCATCACACAAGTCTCATTGGCATTTTGATTGAAATGCATTATATTGTATCCATTCATTTGGGGAGAACATCAATATCCGTATATTATTCATCCTTTCCTCCAAGCGCCTCTGCTTCGAAAGGAAAACAAAACCCCAAAAAGCATCCACAATCTTAATTGGAAGTCCCTTCGAATTCATGGGGCATTTAGCATGCGGTAAGAATTACTTAACACAATTAAAAAAAAATCGGAGTAAGAAATCCGTGTCGGCAGATCACAGTTTACCAGTCACTCGTGCATTCGAAGGCTCGTTTGCGGCGGCCGGTAACACGTCGGGGCTCCAGTCCCGGTGAGCGAGGTGCCGGGACGCGGGCCAGCGTCCGCCCCGCAAACGACAGCCGGCCACCTGCCCCCTGTCCACGCCGCTCCCCGACGATGTGGAAAACGGCTGCTCCCACCGATGCCTGGATCGGGGTCCAACACGAACGAACGGGTTTGGGAGCCGGAGGGCATTTTCCCCTTTCCTGGCGAGACCCGACCTCGCGTCACGCTGGGCGAGGGCGCGGCAGCGCGTGTGTCCCCCGCCCCCCCAGAGTCGGCTGCGATGTCTGCTCAAATGCTCTGCTCACGTTGGCAGCACACGAGCCGCCTCCTGCGTTTTAGCGAAGTCACTTTTTAAATTTGCCGCGACTCGGTGATCACACGTCCTCTGAGTAATCACGAGAGCACCAGCTGCTGTTTGCTGAGCACGTGGGGTGTGCCAGCGACATCCTAATTGTTTTATGAGCATCGGCATATTTAATCCTCGAATCCGTTTATTAAGGAGATTCCATCATTTTCTTCGTTTTTCAGATGTAGAAACTGAGGCACGTCAGAGATTCCGCAGGGGCTCTCGGCATGCGAGCACAGGGCCGAGCCTCGGTCCCAGGGGCCGGCCCCGCCCTCGCAGCCCGTCCCGTCCTCTCTGGGGGCTCACGCATGAACTTAGAGCTGTCCTTCCTTTTCCCCATGACTGGAGAAAGCCTGGATCTTTTTCACACCGTCCCGAACATTCCAGACTTTCACAGACTCAGGATGTCATTGATTAGTGCATTGTACCCAACTTGCACCTTGGGGCCAAGCCCCAGGGGGCCCGGCCAGGCCCAGCTCGTCTCCTCGTGCACCTGGAGCCAGTGGGGCCAAGCAGTGTCCTGCCCGGTGATGGCAGGAGTGCACAGAAAGCCGCCACGCCACCTCCTTCACGCACGCTCATGTCACACCTGCTCACACCTGCTGGCCAAGGAAGTCACTTGGAGACCCAAAGGCCAGGAATGGGGACGTAGCCTCCACCCGCCCTGAGGCCAAAGGAACCCCACAGCCACGCACAGAGCTCACCGAGGTGCAAAGGGTGCTTCTCAGTGGAGGATTGTTTATAAACGTGGTCTGTCTGCGCACACCCACGCCGGACACAGTGTCAAGCTGTCCTCGAGTATTTAAAATGGGGGGGTTCCTTCCCCTTTTAAGGCGTCAGAGCCGCAGTAAAGCAGAATAAGGGTGAACACAGACGCAGAGCCTGAGCCAGCAGAGGCGGAATGCGCGGAGCCCCACGCTGACAGCTCACGCCAGTGGGTTCGTGCAGACGGGGCAAATGCAGAACCAAACCGCAGGTGGCCAGCGGGTGTCAGTTCCGAATGTGGAGCTTCCCGGCCAAGTCTCTTTAGAGGTCGATGGGAGCCCAGAATTGCATATTTCTTAGAAGTTTCTTCTTTAAGAAACGTCATTCCAGAAACTTTTTAAAGAATAGTAACAGTGATCTCAAAATATTAAATTGTTCACGACCATCTTAGAAATCGGGGCCAAACAACCCGTCACGTCTTGTTAGCGTGTCCCCACGTAACGCCGTGGCAGCCGTGTCCGTGTGGGCAGGAAGCACCCTGCACCTGCCCCCGTGGGCTCGCGCGGGCGGGCGTGGGGAGGCGCGTGGGTCTGA
>NW_006434829.1:1583566-1588624 GCF_000325575.1 Pteropus alecto
GGCAGCTCGGCGGCACGTGCCGCGTGACCTGGCCTCTGCTCCAAGCTGCCAGGTCCGGTGGCAGGAGCTCAGAGACGGAAGATGTGACTCTCTGCAAAGGCGGAGGGTCGATTTTCCAATATCAAAGTTAAAAAACTGTTATTTTGGCAGACGGCCCTTTGTAAAAGGCCCTCAGTGGCATGTCAGGGGAGCAAGATGTATTATTTTTTTAAATCCGAATTTCTAAAAACATCTTCGGATTTCGATGAAGAAGACATGTTTCTTCCCCACAAATACTTCCTGCATCAAGAAAAATATTCTCCTCGGTGAGTTAGCAGTCCCTGGGATGGAAAATTCCAGCAGAGGAGGGAAGGAACACAGGAGCCACGTGCCCCGTGGGAGAGTCGATTCGGGACTTTGCACTGAAGCGGGCGAGGGGTTCCTAGCGAGACGACCGTGGCGTCTTCTGTGCGCATCTGGGTCTGTCTCAGCACAGACCGCTTCGCGACCCCCCGGGTGAGAACGGGTCGAAGGAGCAAAAGCAGAGAGAAGCCGGAGCTGAACCGAGGCCTGGGCGACGTGGGGTCTCGTCACTCGTGCCCACGCCGAGCAGCGGTGGTGGCCGCCTCGCGACATCGCGGACTCGACTTTGTGTAGGATTCTTTCTGACCTAGGAATAGTACCCAGATCAGCTATAAATTCCTTCTCGAGTAACTCACCGTCGCTTCGAAGGGTCAGGTAGCGCCATTCCAGGCTTCGCGAGCCTCCCGCTGTCCGCGGCGAGCGTTCGGCCGCGCAGTGGCAGACGGAGGCAGCTGGACGGGACACAGACAAATGGCTGTGGCCGCCCTTCCGTGAACCCTCGTTTACGGGCATTTACGTTTCAACCGCACGTCTGCCACACGGTGAAATATCACTCTTCTCTTGATTTATTTCAACGAGTACACACGTAATATAAAAACGTTTTTAGTTTGCAATCTGTAAAAAACAGGCGACGAGATGGCTTTGACCCAGCAGCCCGTCATTTGCTGACCCCCGATACGCGGTTATGAATCGGAAGGGGCTGCAGGATGGCCTCGAGGCAAGCGACACCATCCTTCCACTGCGGGAGAGCATACGGGACGCCCCATGTCCACTTAGAATGAAAGGGCTAATTTCTTTAGCATGTAAAGAGCTCTAAAACAAACAACCGAATAAAAACAAACAAACAAACAAAACAAGAACATCTCTAACGATGCAATGTAACGATAGCCAAACAATAAAAACAACGTACCAGGAGGACCTGCCAGCCAGCCGCCGAGCGGACACTCAGCCCCACGCGGGTTAGGAGCAATGCAGACGCTCCTGCCGCAGGTGGGGGGGCATCCGGTCCCGCATCCGGGTCCCCGTAACAGGGACGTGCCGGGGGGACGGCGGAGCATGGCCCTGGCTCCCTCGTCCTTGGGAGTTCAGCGTGGCGCGGCCGCGTCGAAAGGCAGTTCGACATCCATCAGTGCCTTTAAAATGAACATCGCCGTCCACCCAGAAATTCCCATTTTAAAAGGTAGCCCGCACCCCACGTGGGCAGAGGCTCTCTGCGGGGTCCCTGGCTGGGGCACTGCTCACCCCGTCAGAGGCTGGAAGCCGCCGAACGCTCATCAAATAAATGGTGTTATCTGGTGAAATAAATGCCCGGGCGCGAACACGGGATCTTGGGCAGAGGGAGGCAGCATCGGGATGAATCCACGGACCCGGAGCCACCTCCCAGGCGTGTTATTCAGTGAGAAAAAGTGGCAGACGGAGCACGAGAAAACTATCGTCTGGGGGCTGGCGGGAGCGGGAAAGTCTTATTTTTCTTCTTCGAGACTTTTTCTGAAAATTGAATTTCTGACCACATGCTCCTTTCAGTCAAAAGGTTTAAAAAATTGAGATAAATGGTTATCGACTAATTATGTATTAGTTCTCCCTTCCAGTTACCGCAGAGTACGATTCGGTATTTCTAACCTTGAACCGTGGTCGGCTGGACGGAGAGTAAGGACGTGAAGCGTCCCATGAACGAAGGGCCGTCTGTCCACTTTCAGGACGTGAGATGTTTATTCATAAAAGGAAATCTTAAAGGATGCTCCGTGGGACTAATAATGGGAAAAAAGCTCACTTAAAACAAGCTACCGTTTTTTCCCATCGAATCAGGAAACAAATTATTCTATGAAAACACCTCGAAGTGTGGTGGAGCTGCCGTGTTTCTTTCCCGGGTTCGCAGGGGGCTGGTCCTTTCTGGTCATCCAGGTGTCACCTCGTCCCTCTCTTGAGCCCCCACTGGTCATTCTCGGACATCATCTCCCACTTTTTCCCCTCACCCCGTGGGGTTACTTCGCTGCTTCGTCTAGTCGTCTGGCCCCCCCGTGGGAATCTACGCTCGGGAAAGCGAACGCGCCCCCCTCTGCGTCCACAGCCCCTTGAGGGGTGACTGCTAACGCCGAGAGCCACCGAAACCGCATTCTCTGACTGAATTTTTAATTGGCAGACAGTGAAAGTCACGCCTTTTTGGGGCGCGGCTCTGAGCTTTGGTACGTTCGCTGCGGGCTGTAACCCCCGGAGTCGTCGAGATACGGGACAGATGTCAGCCGGACAGCTGCCCGCGCACCCTCCTCGGCTCAGTCCTGGGAGCCGCGGATCGCGTGCCTTCTGCAAGCTGAAATCTGTGTAATCACACACGCGGCGGCCACAGCGAGCATCCTTCTGGAGGCGCGAACCATGCGCCTAACAGCATTTTAAACGCGTTATATGCGGAATCTCAAAGATCTCTTTCTGTTACTCCTGTTAGCTACACAGCAAAAACGAGCCTCGGCTGTCACACTAGCGGCGCCGTTGGCCTGGCTGCCCTTGCCGGAGAGTGGCAGGGCACCTGGCCATCCGCTGGGGCGCCCACGCAGACCACTGGACGCGCTCGGCCACACCTGCAGGATGGATGCATCGGTGGCCACTTGCGGAACGCGGCGCTCTGCGTCCAGAGCCACCGAGTCCGTCGCGACCCCACGGCCACGAACTCTTCTGAGGAGATCAGCCCAAAGGCCACACCCCTAAATAAACCGCACGTCTCGATGGTCTCACGTCAGCCTGGACAGCGAGCGTGGGAGGGAACCCCGCACCCAGCCACCTTGGTGGGGGTGCCAGGGCCACACGCTCCCCAGACTTCCGGAAGGCAGGACGAATGTCGCTGCTGCCTCAGCTGGGATGGGACGTCAGCAGAGCGTGAGCCGTGCGGTGTCAGCCGCAGCCCCCTGTTCTGTCACCGTGAAGACCTGACACGCTTTTCGTTGGGAAGGGGACCAAAGCCAGAGAGAGCCCGGGAGCCCCCCGGCCTGCCTCGGCCAGTGCCGACACCGCCGTCGGGCCCGCTCCGCCTCCCAGGTGCTCGTCATCGGCACACGCACCTGCCCGGGTCAGCGACACCACGGTCTCTGGAAAACGGTGCTGAGACAAGGCTTGTGTGTTTAACCGCAGCGTCGTCACAGAGCCGGGGAAGGACCGGAGTGGGAGGCCCACAGTGGCCGGTGGCTGTCCCCATTCGTCACCAGCCCTCGTCTGTCCGGCGCCCGCTGAGAGCTGGAGGTTTCGACACTGCGATTCCGCCCGTGATTCGAGACCTCTGACGCCCGCCGATGGACTGTGCCGCTCTCATTTACACGCGGTCTGGGCATCTGACGAGCATTATCTCACCAGAGGCCAAGGCCAGTGGTGACCTTTTTGAAGAACCTTAGAATTCGTATCTGGAGATTTTAAAAGAAGAACTGAAAAGGACGTAGACTTCGCTGCCGAATGGGGCTCCTCCTCGGCTCCCCAAAGCCTTACGTGAGGACCGGTCCTTCATGACGCAAGCGAGGCGTTTCTGCCTCAGACCCCTCGGGCACAGGCTTCACCCAGATCGGTACCGCTGACCCCGACAGCTTCCCGTCTCACCCGTGCTGTGACGCGTGTGCCGCTCTCGGCTCCAGGGTCCCGCTCGCCTTGCAGGTGTGTGCGTCCCAGACACGTGGGAGAGGGACTGGCCCGTGGGGCGGGCGACCTTGATGGCTGGGGCTGGAGCCCGCAGATGCGTGTTTCCTCTCCCTTCCCTCCTGCTGATGGCTCCGCACGGGCCCCCCCTGGCCTTCCAGAACGTCCCCTGGGTCAAGCAACTGCTCGTCAATTCGATGGCACATCTCACGTTGACTGCCCCCCTTTCTCTGCTCACACCCGGCGCCCCTCACTCCTGCACCCTGGAATCACATTTCCGGGTAAAGCACTCATGTCAGATTCGTCTTCGAATTTCTTTTGGAGGAATACGATGTCTCAGACCTCCATGACGGGGGTGGTGCTCTGTGAATGCTTAGAGCACGCGAAAGAGGGTCAATGGGGTTGAAACGATCTCCTTTCCTCTCATGGTAATACTGTCAATAAATTCGACGCTTCTGTCTTTAAAAAGGGTGAAAAATGCGATGGGCATCGCATACATGGTTAAAATACATATTTTCCCTTGGAAAATTGTGTTTACTATCAGAGAGGCATTTATTCCTGTTCTTCCAACAGATATCCCACGCCCCCGCGACACGGCGAGGGGACAAGGCTCCTGTTTCCATGCGGCTCCTTCTGGGAGTCTTTTCTGAAGATCGATTCAGAAAATCACGAATTGTTGCAAACTCACAGGGAGAGACCCGAAGGCGCCACTCGAGAGAAATGACCGTGTTTCGAGCCGCCGCATCTGGGGCTGGCTGGCTCGGTGGCGTCACGTCAGGCATGGCACATCCTTCGAGAGGAGGGGCAGAGTCTGTTCGGAGGTCCGTAGGTCAAGGTCGGCCCACGCGTGCGTCTGTGCGTCTGGGCGCCTGCGTGGACGGCGATTGAATCACTATCCAGCGTAGCCTCCGGGGCCACGTGGACCTGGAGCTTTCCCCTCGTTGAGAAATCAGAGCGGACAGTGCCCTGGCCTTCACCAGCTGCCGCCTTCCGGACCCTCCCGGAAGCCCCGGTGGGGGGTACAACAAGCTCCTCTCTCTTCAAAATGCCCTGGGAAACCCCCTTAACTACCTTTTCGTTCCGGTCACAGGCCCATCCCTAAGC
>NW_006434829.1:1588674-1590601 GCF_000325575.1 Pteropus alecto
GGGCCGTGCCGATGGCGTAAACCAAGGCTTCTCAAACTTCTCCATCTCTGGACCTTTTTTCATTCTTAAAAATCATCGAGGATTCCAAAAATACTTGTTTATTTAGGTTATACCTATCGAAATACACTGTATTAGAAAGTAAAACTGAGAAATTTAAAAAACGTACATTTATGAATTTGCTTTAAAGAACAATTGTAAATCCACTGCACGTTAACCTAAGTGGTATTTTCTTGCAAAAAGAAAACGATGTTTTCCGAAACGAAATCAGTTCATGAGGAAAGTGGAGTTCTTTTCCAAGCTCTGAACGTGCCCGGCCTAACAGGTGCCGTCCCCACTTCCGGGGAGGGTGTGATCTAGAAGGTGCTGCTGTTGCATTGACGTGTAGATGGATAATCTGAGCTCACGTGTATCCGTAGTGGGAAAAGAAAGGACTGTTCTAACAGCCTTTGCAGACCAGCGTGTGTGCGCGTGTGTGGGTGTGTTTTCATAGCACGCCAGTACGTGTCACGTGGCTTCTTAAAGGTCGGTCACGACGTGGGGTCTCGAATCCCACCAGCGACCTTTGGCTTGGCGTTGCATCTCGGATGGTTCCCTTACCCAGGCAGAGTTGTCGAATATCATCGCGCATCGGCTATTTGGAAAATATTGATCCACTAATTATGCGAGACGTCTAAACATTGACCCATTTCATTATAAAATACCAAAATTTGCATTTTCTTTGAAACATCAGCACCTATCCCATCAGACAAAGCCTGTGCAGACTGAGAAGCCTTCCAAACCACAGCGGCGGATGCCAACTTTTCAAATTCCAGTTTTTGCTCTTAAACTGAAATTCGGGCGGCGGAAAACGATGTTTTCCCGGGAGCGGCAGCCTTGTGTTGCACGTTGGTGAGACGCGGTGTGTCAGGTGCCCAGACCGCGTGCTCCGTGCGCTGGTCACTCGGGCAGAGGTGCAGCCAGCTCGGCTCGCGGCTGGAGGAGAGCAGGCGTGTGCTTCCTGGGGACGGCCCCGAGCGTCGCACGCTGCGGGAGCACCGCGCGCTGTCACGTGGAGTGTTAAGACGTGCAGACCGGGGCGCAGATTCAGTGACAGTGGTTCCTGCTGCACCGAGGCTGCCGTCGGGGAGAGATGTCGCGTTTCACACGGAGCGCGGGGCGTGATCCGGCCTTGCGCGTCGCGGGGTTCGGTGACGGCGGTTTATCCACCGCCGTTTGCGCGTCCTTCGCGCCCGTGACAGCATCGTGAAAGGCGTGAGTGGCCGCTTGGTTTGCGGTGGACACGGTTTTGCCTTCGCAGCGTCCCGGAGGGCACCCCGGGACCCGCGGGGCCGCACGGTCGCTGGCGCGAGCCGTCACAAGCTCTGGGTGATGAGTAGGGTGGTTTCCTCCTGGCCTGCGGGGCTGGAGAGCCTGGGGGAGGTCCCCTCGGAGGAGCAGGGGTGCGAGGAAGTCAGGTGATAAAAACAGCAGGCGCTTGGGACGGCCGTGGGTCCCCGGAGGCCGCGGGCTCCTGCCTCTGCAGAGCCCTCGAGGACAAAAACAGCCCTGACCCGAACCAGAGCCGCTCGTGTCTGCAGATCTGTCACACGCTGTGACAGTGCTGCCACATTCGCCCGTGTGTCGGCCGGGAACCGTGTCACATGACCCAGCAGAAACAGGCCTTTATTGTAATAAATTCGACGCCGGGGAGACTTGGAGTCTAAGCCCAGAGCTGCCACTCGTTAGCATCGTCATGCTAGGCCTGTCACTCGCTCCTGGCTCGTTTTCTTGTCTATGAAACAAGACAGGTCGACATGACCTGTCCACAAAATCGTTGCGTGCCAGAGGCTCTTGTAGAAATACATGGAAATCCCGTGCAGCGCCTCGGTTCTGCCTGAAACACGGCCAGTGCGTGCAGGTCCCCGGTGTTCGGGGGGCGTGTTTCTTC
>NW_006434829.1:1590616-1603692 GCF_000325575.1 Pteropus alecto
TCTGAGCCCGTGCTGTCGGTTCCTTTTTCCCTCCACGGCAGTGTTCCTGGCTGGGCTCATCGCCTCCTGCAACGTCCCAGCTGAAAACCATCCGGTTATTACCCCGGAGCAAAGACCCCGCCTCAGACGGGCGGGCGAGTGACGGTTTGACGTCCCCCTGCCAGGCCTCTCCCTGCCCCGCCCACTCCGTCCTCCGTCCCTTCCCAGGGGGGCTGTCATTCTCCCAGGGTCCTGAGCTCATCCCGGAAGGACACCCGTCTTCGATCGTGACGCTCAGTGCAGGAGGAGGCTTCGGGCCTTTTGGGTCTTACGAACGCGGCGGCTCCCAGACGCCTCTTCCCGTGGCCTCCGCCGTAGGCTCACGCGGGACTCGCGCACCGGTTCTGTGTCTCGGTGGCTCGTCCTTCCTTCCTGTCGTCAAGAAGCGCGGAGAGGGGCATGGCGGGGATGCGGGCGGAAAGGACGTGCACGTGCCTTCACCGCCGCACAGCTCCGCGCACGCGCGAACCCCAGAGCACCGAGGCTCCGAAACGCACAGCGCGTTCTGGAAAAGGGGCGAGCGATGTCGCCACGGCCCTCGCACGGGCCTCGAGGGTCGTCAACACGGGCAGAGCAGCGGAGCGGGCGGGCGTGGCACGGCGGGGCGTCGAGCTTGCCGCTGCTCTCCGCGCGTGACGTCGGCACCCCAGATTAGTATCCGGGATAAAGCGAAGCGCCCTCTAAAGGGAGTGAGTCCACGCGGTGCTCCAGCGGGCTGACTCGGCACGGCGGCGCACGAGGCCCGGCCGCAGGCTGGGGGCGCCTGGCACAGAGCGCCCAGGCGACAGCGTGCGTTTACGGTGACGGACCGCACCCTGACGGCGCGTCCCCGGCACTGCCGCAGCGAAGGCCCCCCAGGGTGCGTCGGGGTGCGGGGGAAGGGCGTCCGGCCGGGAGGAAGGAGGGCGGCTCAGACACGGCCTTGCGGGGGGCTTTCTGTGAACCGATCACGGGCGCGTGGGATTCGTCCAGGCGACGAGAGGGGAGAGTGTTCTAGGCCGAGGGGCAGCTGGTGGAAGGGGACTTTGGGGTGCTCTGGGGACGGCGGGGTTGCCGTGGTTCGGGTCTCACACACGCACGAGCTCAGCCAAGCCTCGGGGTCACCGCAGGTGGACCGAGCTCGCTCTTACGATGTCCCACGTGAGGACGCAGGTCCGAGAGCCCGTGGTCCGCGGCTGGCACGTGCCGGGTCCTCGTCTTTGAGCCGGGTCCTCGGGCTGGAAGAACCTTGGTCCGTCGACGCCAGAGTCGCCCGTGAGTTCTGTGAATGAACCAGTGTACAGTGTGTTCTGTTCACAGTTTCCATGTTTCGCGGCAAAACATTTTTCAAGCGGTGAATAGATTCAACACGAAGCGGCATTTCTGTTCGCGGAGAGAAAACCACGCATGCTGTGAATTAGTTTACGCAGGAACTTGTCACCTCCGTCCCCTTCGAGCGGCTGGCGTCCAGGATGCCCGTCCGACTCATGGCACGAGCCATCAGCAGCGGAGGCCCGTTCTCGGCCCTTTGGGGGATTAACCGCAGCGCTCAGGCCCCCTGAGGGTTATACCTCTCATACCTCATTTTGAGGGAGGTTTGTCTCGGGGACTGGACAGAAGGCTTTTCTTTCTGGACTGTTAATTGGGTTGAGAACCCAGAGACAAACAGATTGAATGTAAATCTGCTTTCATGGCGACATGTGACATTAGCTGGTTTCGGTCTCGTAGAGCCCTTAATGAGAGTCTGCGGGTGCATCATGCAGCTTTAAGTAGCGTATGTTGTGCCAGGCCGCGCTCCGTGAATTATCCTAACTCCGGCGGCGTCGCAGGGACCCCGTCCTGGTCTGCTGTGGATCTGGGATCAGCGGAACTATTAGCACGACATGAAGAAGCTCCAAGCTTCGTGGCGCCGAGTCCACGCCGAGGGGCGTCTGGAGACACCAGCGCCCTCTCTGTCGCTGAGGGGGGCGCTCACGGCTCGGGGAGAGTTTATCCTGCGTCGGACCTGCTTCCAGTCCAGTGGGAGCGGAATCGTCAAGTCACTGGCCCAAAGCGCGGTGTGGCTTCTGCGTCTTTTCCTACCGGCTCTTTGACATCCCAGATCATCTGAGAGTGGCTTTCCCCGAGTCCCTCGACCCCCGTCCGGTCTCCTAATGCCGCAGCCTTCGTGGCGGTCAGCTCTACCCGCCGTCGCGTAGCCACGTGCTTGCTGGCTCTGCCTTTACTGCTCATTTCTACCGCTCGCTGATACCTCCCCCGGGAAGAAGAATTCTGGGTTAAATGGCGACCTCTGATGGTAGGAGAACAGCAGACTCGCTGTCTGCCCCGCGCACTATCCCAGCCACCGCTCCGACGTATAAGCCGTTAACGCAGAGGACGCAGCCGTGACTCTGCTGCGGCACCTGCCGCTGTGCCCCGCCGTGCGTCGGCGGGCGGTGCCGTGATTCACCGGAGCTCGGGCCCCCTGGACTCGCGAAGGCGTTTTCGAGTCGTAAAGATCTTCAAACTGGGTCCCGTGTCTGCCTGGAGCTGGGCAAAGCCTTCCAAGGAGCACGTGGACGTAAACCGTTTCCAGACTCTTTTGCCGAGTTCTCCACGTCCCTCTGTCTCGTCCTTCCTGGAATCGATGTGCCTGGGAAAGCATCCAAGGTCACGCCCTCCCCTTGCACCTGCCCTGCTCACCCGGCTCGGACCGTACGGAGATGGATCGTCCTTAGCGTAAAAGCTTATGGGCCGACGACCCGCGAGGCGCCCTGGAAACCTCGGTGTCTTTGAGAAGGCAGATCACCCGGATGACCGGATAAGCAGTCCTTTCGCAAGCCGCGTAATTCCTAATTCTTCGCTTCCGACAAAGCGGGAGAACCTGATCGAACGGTCAGACCTTCAGCCATCCGTCTCGATGGTGGACCACGGTACGATTTCTTTTGTCATTTAAGGCGTTGAAACTCTGGGGCGACGTTGCCATCACCGAGTGCTCTCGGTTCAGTGTTTCTCGGGACTTTGTCTAAAACGGAAGTGAAGTGTGTGCGACGCGCCAATGCCGACTCTGCCTCAGCCTCGCCGCGACGGACACGCCTCCGGTGACGCACTGGCACGCGCTCCGCGCGGGGGGACGCCTGCCACCCCGTCACCGCGCTCGACCGCCCTCTCTGCAGCCCACGCAGGAGCCGCAGCCCCGCGCCAGGCCCCCTTTCCCGGGCGGCGCGGGCGTGGCGTCTGCAAAGCGGGAGGGATGGCGTTGCTCCCCTCCCCCGCCCCCGGTGGGGTCACGGGGCCATCACGGGGCGTCGACGGCCAGGCCACCACTTCAGCAGACAGCAGAAGGAACCGCGACGGGCTTCCTGGCCCCCCGCGGCTTGACAGGGTCTCAGATGCTTCCTACGTGGAACGTTCCGGAGTCGCTCCATCCTTTCCTGTCTGTGCGTGACCCTAGGGAGGATTCGCGTCCCCGGTCCCATGGGATTAGCCGTGGCCGTGTGACGCGCCGCAGTTCCACGCGGAAGCACGTGTGAAAGGCGGGGGCGTGCATGCTCCGCCTCCCCCTGGCTGGGGAGTCGTGGGCCACCGTGTGGTGCTGGCACCATCGTAACGTGGGTTCCGCCGGCCCGAATGCCCACCTGTTCGCCTGGAGCCCCAGGTAAGAGCAGAAGGATAACCTGTCATCTTAGGGCGCGAAGCATCAGGGGTGTTTCCCACTTTAGCGTATGATAGACTATAAACCCCGTTCCTGCGATTCGTCAGTGTAGCCCCGATAATCCCTCACTTTTCTATGTTAAATAATTACTTTTTAAAAGTTTTCTATCTGTGTATATATTTGCATGTGTACTGGATGTCATTGTAATGAATCTCAGTTTAGAAATAAAAAACACTTAGAGACTTACGGACACAGGGAAAACTAAATTTGAATTCATATACGTATTTTTGTTGCGGAGAAACATGACAATGATCAATAAAAGACTTTCGGACACAAAAATAGAACACATTCTGTGAAAAATAAAATGGGTATGCAAGCTAAGAGTAAAAAAGTAAATAAACATAAAACTCAGCCTGGTAAAGCAGAAGTCGTCTGTGTGTGCTTTTTAAGACGAGTAATGGAGGGCGTCAGATCACCATGGTATTTAGTTTCTAGGGAATACTTTTAGAAGAATGATATAACAGTTTAATTTTAAAAATGTCAATAGGTACAATATACCGAAAAATTCAACCTTTGCAGCTTAGGAGGGAAAGTTTTAAATGTCAGCTTTAAAGTGTGCCTGGGGATGCATAGTTGTGTAAAAATGATCCGAGAGCATTGCTGTCCAGTGAAAATTCCCGTGGTGATGGGTATATTCTCTACCTGTGCTGTCCACCGTGGGAGCCCTACCTGCACGTAGCTGTCAAGGTCTCGAAATGTGGCGATGCCACCGAGGAGCCGAGTTTATTTTTATCTTAACTACGTTAAATTTAAATAGAGTCATATGACTGGGGGCTGCCTTGTGGTCCTCTGCATTTTCATTATCTGTGCAGATAAGGTGACTAGGTTATAGGTCCATCAGTTGTCAAAAAAGGTCCAAGTACAGTTGCAAAATTATTTCCGTTCACTGCTTTAAAAAAAGACGGCACGCCGTCACAGTGGCATTTGAGGTCTTTCCTGCACGCGTTCACCGCCACCGTGGCCACCTCTGCTCCTCGCTGCAGCAGCTGCGGGAGGTGGAGCCCCACTCCCTTCCCAGAGAGGACATGGGAAGTGTCCCCCCATAGGGAGGGGCGCGAGGGGATGCGGGGACCTAGCAGGGTCTCAGAGGCCCCTCTCAGCCCCAGGCTGATCCCGGTGCCAAGTGGTGGCCGAGACAGCAGCTGCCCGTTTTCCTCCGTCTTTGGTACAAGAACAAGTGGTGGGCGGGTGGACTGGACAGCTGCAGAGCGTCCACCTCAGAGGGTGGATACCTCGGAACCAGAGTGAGCCCGCGACCCGCTGCCCGCACGGCCCCCGGGGGCTCATAAGCTCGTGGGGTGTGAACCATAAGCCCAGCCGTTTCAATGACAAAACCACTGCCATGCGGGGCCGTGTGGACACAGGGCCATGGGGGGCGGGGCGGGAACTCCGCGGCGCCCGAGGAGGAGAGGGAGCAGGAGCAGCCTGGCGTTTCGGAGGCAGCAGCTGCACGGTCTTGACCGAAGTGTGACCAGCGACGTGTGGAAGGGAGGAGGTGGCTTGGCGAGTGGCCGTGGAGGCGGCTCTGACCTTCGGGCAGGTCCGATCTGTGGAGATGGGACGTGTCCCCTCTCACGGCGTCTGCCCGCACTCTGATGCAGCTGAGGTCGGGGACCCTCTGGGCAGAGTCCGCGTGGCATCCATGGTCGTGGCCACATGTACAGAGAGTGCCCAGGGCTTTGGGCGATGGTGAAGCTCCCATGAGACACAGCTTTCCGGACCGATGAATTCAGGGACCGAAGAAAGATGAGGGCCAGGTGGGCTGGAGTCGGGACGCCGACAGCACGTGTCTCTCCCCAGGTGACGTCCAGCGGGGTCACACCGGGAGCTCAGACGCGGTCGTGGTGACAGCTCTCGTGCCATGGACGCCGGCGAGCCTCACGGGCCAGGCCTTCGTCCTGCACTTGTCCCTCCCTGTCCGTTGTGGAACGTTTTCCATCCACCACTGAAAGCGTCTGACGCGTGGCCTGCGGGCATGGGGACAGCAGTGGCCCTGGGTCACAGCGTGGGCTACAGCCTGAGCCTTCCCCACGATGTGCCCACGATGGGGAGAGGCCATGCGTGGACCAGCTGAGCTGTCCCTCCAGACGCCGCGCACACGGGCACGCGGGGCGCCAAGGGGAAGAGCAGGGGGAGCTGCCGGCGGCCACTCAGCGCTTGGGAAACGGCCGGTCACTGGAGATGATGGGCGGTGGGTGACAGAGATAGATAGATAGATAGATAGATAGATAGATAGATAGATAGATAGATAGATAGATAATGGATGGATAGACAGATAGATGATATATTGACTGATAGATAGATAGATGATAGATGATGAGGGATGGATGGATGGATAGATGATAGATGATAGATAGATAGTTGTGATAAATAGGGATGATGGATGGATGGATAGATAGATGATAGATGATGGATAGATAGATAGTTGATAAATGGATGATGGATGGATGGATGGAAGGATGGATAGATAGATGATAGATAGGTAGATAGATGGATAGATGATGGATGGATGATAGATGATATATGATAGTAGATGGTTGGATGGATGGATGGATGGACAGATGATAGATGATGGATAGATAGATAGTTGATAAATAGATGGATGATGGATGGATGGAGGGATGGATGGATAAATGACAGACTGATAGACATGATGGGTGACAGGTGGATACACGGAGGGGTAGCTGGGCTTTAACACAGGAGAGACGCACACAGTGTTACTCCCGTCGCGAGCTCGGCCTCCGTTGCTGATCCCCACACGTTTCCGCGGTCGGCTTGGCGCTCATCCCCGTGCTCCTGGACTCACCCCGCTCATCTCCTCGGGGTGCTCGCACCTGGATGCGGCTCCTTCGCGTCCGCGCAGGCCCGGCAGGCGTGCTCCTCCGGCCCCGTGGGAGGGAGCGTCGGGCGGGAGGGAGCCTCGCGGGGCTGAGTGAGGACTTGCCGCCGGAGGAGGCTTCCCCGTGTCCGCCCTGTGTGTCACTGCCGTCTGACCGGTGACACGTCCATCACTCCAGCCGAAACGCCAGAGGACGCGGGCTCTCCGTTCTGTCGTCAGGGGCCGGGACCTGCGGTTTCTGCTGTGGTAGTGGCCTCGGACCCTTTCTGAATTCCAAGGGTCGCCGACCTCGGTTGCCTCCAGGGGCAGGCGACAAAATCGAGTGGATTAGCTCAGATGGGGCATGAGAAAGATGCTTGCGTTTGGGGGTGTGCGAGGGGATGGTGGGGACCAGGGCACAGTGAAGACGAGACACGTGTGCAGTTGAAAGGTGGCAGCCTCAGCTGACGGGTGCTGTTAGGACACGCAAGTCAAGTTAGTATTATGTTTTAAGACGAGCTAGAAATCTGGATTTTTAAAAGGGAAATGCGTTAATTTTAAAGCATCGGTTCACATTATCGAAATGTACTACAACTATGTCAGACAAAATTTCAGCGCATGGCTGGCATCCGTGACTTCCGAGGGGACCGTCCTTGCCGAGTGGAGCCCAGCCCGCTGAGGGCTGAGCACGGGCAGGCGATGGCCGTCCGGTTTCATGCAGACATGCTGCTCTTCCGCACGACGAAGCCCCCCAAACTTCACGCTCTGACCAGCAGCCTTTTCATTCCGTCCCTGGATTCTGGGGGTCAGGCATGGGGGGGGACGCGTATGTGGCGTAGATGTCTGCGCCATCGTGGTTGCGGCTCAGCCAGGAGGGCTTCAGGGAGGAGATGACGAGACCACGGATGGCCGGAATCCACTGACTTCTCGCTCCACGTGTGTCTGATGGTGCACGGTGGCTCTCGCCTGGAACCTCAGCGCGGTGTCCCCAGAGCTCTCACACGTGGCCTCATTCGCGGTGGGGCTTCCTTACGGGAAATACGGTGGCTTCGTCTTCTGCACGGTGGCTCAGAGCTCCACAGGCAAGAGTCACGTGGAGACTGTGCCCGACCATGGTCCCCTTTTGCGTCCCGACGCCCGGCGCATGGCGTCCCCCCACCCCCGCTGGGAGGGGCGCTCTCGCTGCAGGGCGGGCGTGCGGGGCGGGGGACGCGGAGGCCTTTTCGGTCGTCTGTGGAAAAGCCGTCCGCCGGGTTTGCTGAAAACACCGAGCGGACGGAGGTGGCAGAGGGAGAGCTGAATGGGGACGCGAATCCGCCGTGACAGCGTGCGCTGCTGTCCCCCGGCCTGTCCGGCTGCTGCCCCGGTCCTCCGTGTGCGGGAACCAGCGGAGCACTTAGCTTTCAGCCGGTGTCGCCCCTGCAAACTGGCAGCGGCTGCGAAGTCGTTCCTTAAGTGTCGCAGGCCGTGGGGCAGCTGGCGGCCGACAGGACAGCTCCGCAGCAGCCCGTGGCTGCTGAGCGGCGCCATACGGCGTCTGTCAAGCAGCCGAGGGACAGCGGCGGCGAAGAGCAGTGTCCACGGCGGTCGGGGGACGTGCACGGTGCCCGCCCTCCCCCGGTGAACCCCACCTCGCAGCGGTGACACCAGGGGGCCGAGGCCCCTTCCCCGCTCCCCCAGCTACAGCGCCCGCAAGTTTCTCCATTAGGAGTTTTTAATATAAAAATACAGGCGAACGTCTCCGCGCGGAATCACGAGTTTTGTCAAGATCGGGATGTGTCCCTTCTCATCCAGCGTCACAGAATCCGGAGAAGCGTCTCTGACCTGCCCAAAGCACAGACCTTTCCGGCGGCTGCCAGGTGGGCCTGTCGCTCCCGCAACCGGGGCGGAGGGACGGAGGCCGAGTAACAGCCCGAGGCTCCCGTCCCCTCCCTGGGTCCCGGTCCTGTCTCCTCCCTGTGTCCCAGCGATGCGAGGGACCCCGGCCCCCGTGGCCGCTCTCAACCATCGCCTTTCGCATTTGCAACCGAGAAAGGCGATCGTTTTTTAGAATACGTTCGTGTGTTTCCCCTCTGTGTCTCTGCGTAAACGAGTTTCTTCTTAGTTCAAGGCCGTCACAGGTGGGGATGGCAGATGTCACGGGAGCCTCACGCCTCCCTTGAAGCTAGACACAGTCACGTGACGTGCTTTGGCCAATACGATGTGAGCTGGAGTGACACCCGTCAGACTTCGGCGGGGGCGTAAGAGCGGCCTCGGGCACGCTGGTCCATGAGGGTGCGGAGCTAGCATCGTCCAGACGTCTGCCCAGGAGTCAGAGGAAGAAGAAAAAGCATCTGTATTCAAGCTCCGATTTCCCAAATGGGATGTTCTTCGTCCTCAGCAGGACGGTCGATTCCGAAGCCCGGCTTCGTGGGGTCAGAGGGCTCTGGGGCCGTCCTGCCCGCTCCCTGCCGTTCCCCTGTCCCCGTGAGCGGCGTCTGGTCGGTTCATCCGTCGCGCTGTGGGGTGTTGGGGGGACAGGAGGTAACGGGAACACCCTGCACACTCTGCTCAGTGCTGCCGTGAACCTAAAACTTCTCTGAAAAACAAGGTTTATTAATTTTTTTAAAGTGGTATCTCAGCATCAACGTTTTAAGCAAAGACTCGCTCACGAGCCTCTCACCGCACACTGTCTCGTCACTTTCCGGTCAGAGAAGATGGTGCAGGATGTTTCGTGGTCATCATGTCCGGGTGGAAATCGGGTCAGGAAAGGCTGCCCACTAGAGTTTGCAGGGAACCCACGGAAATGGGCCGTGGGCTGAATCCCGTCCCCTCGAAACCCCTGCCCCCCAGGACCTGTGACCCGGGCTTCGGCTGGAAATTCGATCTTTGCAGATGTGGTGCAAAGATCTGGCTCCATGGGTGACCAGTGGGGAGCTGGTGACTGCAGGCCTGGTACACGTCACGTGTCCGGCTCCGTTCAGCGGCACATTTTTTCCCTGCAAACCGAAAAGCCGTCTTTGAAAATGTGTCAGCAGAAATGATTCTTGTTGAAATAGACATCAAGATAACCTCAATAAAAGGAAATGGCCCCACCGGATAGTAAACATGTCACAAGCTACTGTGTCTAAAACACGTGGGCTCCGGCTCAGGAGGAGGCAGACAGGTCAATGAAAGTAAGCGGAGGGGCCAGAAATAAGCCTGAAAAACAGACGAGTTTAGTACGTATTGAAGATTACATTTTAAACCAGCGGGCACTGGGTGAGTCATTTAATAAATGGTGCTAATAAAACCCACATGGGGGACAGGAAAGCCGGATCTCTCTTCCACACACTCTCACCAAAATAAATCCCAGACGGTCGAGGGATTAATTTCCTTACAAATCTGTTTCCTAATAAACAATAACAACGAGACCAACAAAATAAGAGAAAAATGGACAAAGGATGTGAACAGGCATTTAATGAAGAAGGTTCTTCAAATGCGAGTATATGAAACGAGAAATCACTACCCTCCGGCGCGATGAGATACTCTTCGTACACATCAGACCCACAGGGATGAGAAAGGCAGGAAAAGGCACGATCATTAAGACGCCTTCGGTGGACGTGCAGATTGGCAGCATCTCTGAACGGCAGCTTAGCGAGATCTGTCGAAATGCAGGGCGGGCTCCTTTCTAGTTCGGCGGCTCCTGGTTCCGCAGTGTGTGCGGGGACCCTGCGCCCACGTGTGCGCACGGCTGCGCGTGTGGACGCTCAGGGCCGGTGGCAGGCGGGAGGATCGGAACCGCCCGCTCGTCCGGCAGATGGGCACCTGTCAGTCAGGCTGGGTCCAGGCACCTACACCGTGGCGCAGCTGGGTGCTGTGAACGGGGAACGTACCGGGTCTCCGAACGCGGGCGCACACATCCCTCCCACGCCGCTGCGAACGTGCACGTGCCGTGTTGCCGCTAGCGTGTTTGCACCCGCGTCTCGAAGTGTGTCAGGCTCCCAGAATATGCGCACTGACCTGGGCAGCCGTTCGGGGAGCAAAGTCGCAGAGAGAGAGACTTTCCATGTCTCCCATATGTAACGTCTGAATATTTACAACATTTTTTCAGTGAAGAAAAAAAAAGGTTAATGAAAAATTAATGACCCCCCGAAAGACGTCCCTGAAAATGTTTGTTCACCGTCGTTCAGGTTTGATTTAGAATGTTTTCCTTAATTAAAGATGTATTTTTGAGCAGTTCCTGGAGAAGGCTGGGGAGACAGCCGTCGGTTCCGCTGCCTGCGGCCATGGAATTAGTCGGTAAAATGCAGTTCCGCCCCGGACTCCGGGTCCCGACCACGCATGTCGTGGTGCCGGGGACCAGGGACGAGAGTGGCCCCTGGGCAAGTCCCCCAATCTGCCTCTCTGCACGCGCCCGTCCTGCTCGCTCGGCTGACGGCTGCCATCGCAAGTTCCGGGTGGCCTGAGACCAGTGCGAGCTTTGCATCTGCGTCTTCTGTCTCCGCTAGATGCAAGAATTGTTTCATCTCGTTTTATTTTTCTCATTTTGTTCTGCTTCTTTAGAAGCTTTGGTTAGTGATGATTGTGTGGATGAGACGGAGGAGGGTGGAAATCGATTCCAGATAGTCCGACATGCAAGGAAAATTGTACTACTACTAATAGTAATAAAATTTCATTTTCTGCCAGACAGCGAAAATTTTCATTTTCTGCTAAGGGTTTGGCGAGCTGTGTCTGGTGGAGTTCGTTATGTCCAACAAGGACCAGGATGTCCTGCATATCTGTTGATTGATCCGATGCCAGCACGACAGGAGATGCAGCAGCACGTGAAGAATACGGGGGCCCCTGGTCTGACCGGGGTCACGTGGGCAGCGCACAGCGAGGCCAGTTATCGCTTTGGCGTCGATGAGGCGGATAATTGGCCCCGTCTGCCTAGCATGTGATGGGCTCAGGTAGTGTCTCCTGCCCTGTCTGCCACCTCTGTCGCTCGGCCGGCCTCACCGGGAAGCTGTGTTGGGGGACGCCATTGACATCAGGCTTCGGTTCTCGGGGAGCGCGGCCGGTTTGCGTGGGGTGATAAGGACCCCGAGAAGCCACGCACATAGTCGCACATGATCTGTGGGACATTTGCACAGCTTCCTGGACGGTAGGTGGTGGCCCAGCTGTTTTAGGGGGAACCAGGAGACTCGTCCTCCCCATCCCACGGTAGGCAAAGTGCAGTCGAGTTTAGGGGTCACCCGGTGTGTGTGTGGTTCCCTCTGCCAGCACACGGGGTCAGTGGCTTTGCAGTTGGCAGGTTTGTGGGCAGCAAACTAATGCTTCGCGAGATAGCCACCGCTACGCTGGCTGCACTGTTCCCACTGCCGTGCATCAACGTGGTACGTGTGTGTGCGTGTGTGTGCGTGTGCACGTGCGCGTGTGTGTCCATCTCTCTCTCTAGGATGTCAGCTCTGTGACAATAGGAAGCAGGTATGTGTCCTGCTCGTTTGCATTTCAGCACCGCGGATAGTGCCTGCAGACAGGCGGACCTGAAAAGTGTGTGCCGCCTGCATCCGGGAACAATGCCGGCAGAGGCGGTTTGCGCATCGTATGCCACCTGCCTCCGTCACTTACACATAAATGGGGCGGGGCGGGGGCGGGGTCACCCCCTGAGCTTCTGACGGCAGCTCCTCGTTCGCTCAGCTGGCCTGGTTCCAGCCGGTGCACTGTCCCTCTGTCCGGTCTCTAGTCAACGCGTGTCTGCTGTCCACTTGTGCCCCCAGGAGAGATTGGCCTTCGGACCCTCCTCAGAAATTGGGAGAAGGAGAGGCAGGTGCCTGGAGCGATTCATAAATATGCCTGCATTAAGGTCGAATGCTGAAAAGCATTTTTCTGGCCGCAGTCACGATAGAAACGGCGTTGGCCCTGTGGCAGGAGGCGTCAGGCTTGTGGCAGAAGGCGCCCACCTGGGCCTTCCTTTGGCAGCAAGCTGGTTCTAACCGCGCGTGTTCAGATGGTCTCAAAGCCATGGCAGAGACTTAGCCAAGCATGTCCCAGTGACAGGTGGTGACCCAGTGTCACAGGCGGGGACAAGTGGGACGTGATCACGAAGAACTGCTAATGACATCGTAAACAAGCCCATTAATATCACTGTTGGTCAGGGCGGGGCCAAGACGTGGGGGAGGCTGGACGCGGCTCTTACAGTGAGTGCCGTGTTCCATGCTTCTGGCGTGTGGCTTGCTGAGAACGGGTGGCGTCGTACCCCGTTGCCGGTCACTTAGAAGTTAGAAGCAGGGAGCGATCGCAGGCTGCGGGAACAGCCGTCCCGCGTCTGCGAGGACAGAGTGTGCTTGGTTCTCTGCCACAGTTAAGGAGAGAGCACAAGTGAGGAGCAGGGAGAAAATTCGAGAGGCTTCACTTCGCCCACAGGGGTTAGTCAGACTCGCAGCCAGTGGGAGATGCTGGTTCCCACCAGTTACCCGGGAGGGAGGTCGTCACCCAGACCCGCAGCCCTCGCGAGCGCATTGCAGCCCTGTGACAGGGTAGAGATGCCGGGGCAGGCGAAGCAGCCATCGCGCACCGCAGGCCTGGGACCGGCCCCCAGCCTCC